>NC_056733.1:1650393219-1650623219 GCF_019279795.1 Protopterus annectens
CAGCTCAATGCTTCCCACTCCCACTGGTAAGCAAGGGAACTTCCTCTGTTCCAAATTAGGTAAAGATTCAGTAACAGGAACTGCAAACAAAGCCCAGGGATCAGCAAGCTCTGAAACTGGACTATTCTAGCTTAGTAAGGCGGGAAAACAAGAGATATTTTTTTTTTTTTTTTCAGAAAACAAGCAGAAACAGATACAGTAAACACTAATAAATGCTATAAATCGGCTATTACAGCCTACACAAACAATTTGCAACAGTTACAGATTTTAAAAGTAACAAATTGAGAAACAAGTGCAAAAACAGAATAAATGCAGAAAAACAGTAACAATGTATCAGCAAGCAAATGAACTTTAATCCACTGGTTTAGTGCTTTCAGCCCAATAATTAGGCCTTCATCAGAACAAAGTGTGAAAAAACTGTCTCATTTTATATCATCATCAATACACATCACACCAATCAAATCTCATTTTACTTAAACGTAATGTAAAAACTGTTTAAAATGTGTTTAAATAAAAATGCATTTTAAATAAAAAATACATTTCTAACAAACATATAAACTATTTACATTTGTTGTAATAAGCTTTTCTTTTCAACACAGCTTTATAGTTGACACCATTGTTAAGCCGTGGTGCCCTGCATGCATCTAATAAAACCTTCCATTTAAACTCTGTAAAATCTAGTTCCCCCTCTCTGTCTCCATTAAAGCCCAATGGAACATGATCTATAACTGTAAAAAGAAACTTAACACTGTTATTGCTACTCACACAGTTTAAAGTGTGCTTGTAAAGAGCATTATCTAATTTTTTCTTTTTGATGGCATAATAGTGTTTATACATTCTGTTTTTAAGTTGCCTATTGGTTTTCCCTATATAGAATGAAGGACAGATGGAGCATTTTGCCATGTATACCACAAATGTAGATTTACAATTAAAAATGCCTGGAACGTGCCACATCATAAAAGGTTTCCAAAGGTAATTTCCTAAAAGCGTATAAAACAATAGACTCTTGGCTTTTTGAAGCCTTATCAGAAGGTTTGATTTCTAGGAACATGTATGATTTTTTTGTAACAGACAAACCCAGGATAGGGCACCTCTTTGGTATTCCAAAGATACATAAGGATGGGCACTGTCCCCCTTATAAGCCCATAGTTTCTTCACCAGCATCGAAGTTAGAGCCATGTTCCAGGTGTCAACTATGAAGCTGTGTGGTTGGGTTAAAGAGCTGAGGTTGTTAGTAAAAAATGTAAAGAGAAGGGGCCAAGTATGGATCTTTGGGGTACACAACAATGATGGGTAGAAGGGGGAACAGGGTGTTCTCCCATTTGGTGGCTTGCTGATGGTTAGAGAGATAACTATGGAACCAGGACAGGGCTGTTGTGTTGAGGCCATGGGATGATAGTTTATTTAGTAGGATTTGGTGGGAGACAGTGTCAAAGGCTTTTGGCATGTCAAGGAATATGAAGGAGACCATTTGGCCTCTGTTTATAAGATCTTGAATGGTGTTTGTGAAAGCTAGCAGGGCAGTACTGTTACTATATTTTGGCCTAAAGCCATGTTGTGTGGGGGAGAGGAGTATGTGATTAAGGAGGTGGGCAAGGATTTGGGAGTAAATGCATTCTTCTAAGATTTTGGCTAGGGGGAGAGTATGACACTGTAGTTAGTTAGATCCTTAGAGGGGCCACCTTTGTTTAGGGGAATGATGTGGGATATTTTCCATAGATGGGGTACATATTGTTCAGAGATAGAATGGTTGATTAGGACTGACATGGGATAGGCGATTGAGAGGGGCAGCAATTTTGAGGAATTCATTAGGTAATTTATCAGTTGCTAGACAGCAGGGTTTAAGTTTGGAAAGGAGTGATTTTATGTAGTTTGTTTGGATTAGGGTTAACAAGAAAGAGATGGGATGACAGAAGAGGGAAGGGGTAAAGTGAGAGGTTGATTAGTCAGATTACTAAGAAGAGATGTGATTGAGTTAATGAAGTAGTATTAAATTGTGTAGCTGTTGGGTCTGAAACCTTGGAGTTGGAGGGTGGGGGGGGGGGTAGGGGCATAGCCTGGGTTGAGAAGATTGTTAATGTTTTGCCAAAATTTTTTTGGGTTAAATTGGTGGGTTTGATGATCTGAAAGGAAATAGATTTGCTTGTCTGTTTTTATCTGTCTCTTAGTCTGGTTACGTAGCTGCTGATATGTTATGTGGTCTATGTTATATATGGTAGTGTGGTCAGTGGACCATACCCTGTCTCTTTGCTTCAGCAGTGCTAGGGTATCTTTAGATAGCCAAGGTATGTGCCTAGTTTTTGCTCTTATTTTTCTTTTGGGTGCTAGATTGTTGAGTATTTTAAGAAAGGTATTGTTGAAGTAAAGGACTGCCTGATCAAGTGGGAGGTTTCTAAAAGGTAACCAGTTACTTTGCTGAAGAGGATGGTTGAAGGTGGAGGGAGAAAAGTTTTTTTGTTCCTGATAAATTTATATATTGTGTTGGTTTGTGTCTGAGCTCATTTTCTGTACAGGAAGGTAGGTGAGTGGTCACTGAGGGAGTCTGGAAAGCAGCCAGGGAAATAACCTAGATTGGGTTTGTTTGCTAGAAACCAATCTAGTGTGGACTGCATTTTAGAGTGTTTATCTAGCTAGGTCAGACAGGTTATTGTTTGGGTGAAATTGAAGAGATTTAGGAAACTGGAGTGGCTGTCAGTGTTGCAGGAATGCCAATCCAGGTTAAAATCACCCAGGATAATGGTTTCCTGGCTGAAATTAGTTGATGCCCAGGTGAGAAGATTCTCAATTATGGGTAGGTTGTTGCCTATCCCTCCGCCACATGCTAACCCATATGTATGCAAGGCAGCAGCTGATGTCCTCATCCAGAGACACAGGTGGTATCCCTAGGATGTATGAGCTGTTAACCATCTAGTTGACCAAGTTACGCCTAAAAAGGTGTAGGTAGCTACCCTGCCTGATGTGGACAGGGTGCCCATTCCACTTCATGGTGATTGTGTGGGACAAACATCCAAGCCGCCAACAAGGCCAGTCCAGGTCACTCACCAGGTCGAGGTTTTGTGTGTGTGTGTGTGTGTGTGTGTGTGTGTGTGTGTGTGTGTGTGTGTGTGTGTGTGTGTGTGTGCACGCGCGTGTGTGCATCTGTGTGTATGTGTCTGTGTGTGTGTTAACAGACTGAAGCATGACTTGCACTCATGCAGCAGTCCTAGCAATGTGGAGTCTGTGATTGCTTGGCATGCCTGAGGAGTGTGTATGACACCAGGTATAGGGTTGTCCTTATAGCCTATAGGTGTACGGTAGATGTTTGATGGCCTGGTATTCCCTGGTGGGGAGCCTCTGTGATGTCCCCAGCTGCTGCATGTTCTGTCTGATGTGAATGTTGAATGGAGGATTATGCACATTAATGGTCCTCATCGGGGGGAACATGAAACATCAGAATCAGGAGAGCAACGCTTGCTGTAATGCCAGTATGGTAACAATACCCACACACATACTGTGCTGATAGATGGCAGTGGTATGATGTGGGTGTTAGCGGTGGATAGTGCTAGCAAAAGTAGATGTGCAAGATCTGTACATAATGGTGGACAATGTATGCAGTCCTGTAATGTGTTTCCCTGTTCATGTCTTTCAGGTGGGATGTACCACAGACAGCAACCAGCATTCTCAAAAGCTGAGACTGCAGCTATTATTGATGCACTCCGACTCCATCACAGGGTACCGTTGGAGAGGAGCCAGCAAAACCTGCAGGAACGCACTGCCTTGTGGGCAGATCTGATTGTGACTGTGAACACTCTTGGCCAATGCGACAGTACCTATGAACAGGTCTGACACTGTACCACCGACCTCGTCCACAATGCACAGCAAAGGGCTGCAGCTGTGGCCAGGGACCATGCTGGCACAAGTGGAAGGTCTGTTTTGCAAGCACCATCGACAGCCATGGAGGAGTTCTACACAAATCATGGTACAGCCACCGCATTCCAGGAAATAATCACCACATATGTCATGGAGGTGGGTGACACAGAGTCAACAGCCAAGGAGCATCCAGGTAAGGCCCCAGTGGACATCACTTCAATACTGTAGCATTCATAGTGGCAGCCTTTGCATATCTGTAGGCATATGTTAGGTGAAACTGCATTTGTGAGTAGGGTTTTGTAATGCACACAAGTGCACAGCTATTGTGAATGTCAGCAAATTGGGTAGTATCACATCTTGTAGTGTACATCTTGAAATATGCACATAGTGTCCTGTACCAATGCCACATTTGTGTGTGCTGACAATACCTCTACCCCACAACTTCATAGGTCCCTCTGGTATAGCTGGGAAGCAGTCACCTGTAGCCAGTGAGTGTGGAATTGTGTTGTTGGGGCTCAGCAATACCATAGGCGTGTTAAGGGCAGCCAGTTTTCCATGCACACAACTGTTATGCTTAGCCATATTGTAATATGTGCATGTTCACTTGTGGTGGGGTTAACTGTGGTGCATCACATTGTCATCACAGGAGCCTATTTGCAGGTGCTGTAACATACTGGCACATATGCTTGTATAGGTGTAACCACTGTGCTATACAGGAGTACATTAGTATTCTGTACACAGGTGCACTGTGTGTTAGGTGAAGATACATCACACACTCCCACACCTCACGTATCTCACAGGTGTACAGTAGTAGCAACATTAACTGGACGTAGCTGCACTGCATGTTGTTGAGGGCCTGTGCACAGTGTGTCTGTTGTGGTGTGATTGTGTGTCGTGCATGTCATCATTCAGAAAGTATGGTCTGCATAATGCTTTTGTGCCACCTCACCTTTGTGTGTGTGTGTGTGTATGTGTGTGTCTGTGTGTGTGTGTGTGTGTATCAGAAAACATTATAACGCAGGTAGTAATTTACATTTATTGTCTTCCCCTCATGGGTGAACATAGGGGTTGGTGTCTCTCCCCCTCACAACCTGATGTCAGTGTCTCATTGGACTCTGATGATGATGGTGGTCATAGTGAGACACAGGTGGGGTTGTTGGGGGATGAATCTGTACCATTGGTTGACATCCCACTTCCAGCCACAATGTCCCCGCACACATTCAGTATGCTCACACATAACCAGTCCCCAGCAGCCACATTTATTGGACAGTCAGAGGGTGGTGACAATGAACAGGCTAGTGTGGCATCTATGGCATCTGTGACTGTTGACATTAGCCATAGCCAGAGAGGTAGCGAGGTCCCACACAGTTGAATTGACAGAGGTGCTAAAAGGAGGACTACTGCCCATCCAGCACCTGTCAGAGGTTACTCAGCAGGTGTCACCTGCACATGTTCAGTCCATCATGGAGGCACAGGCACATTCTGAACAGTACACCAGACAAATGCTCTGGGTCATGGATGCAACACTTCCTGCCATTCGTGACGACCTCCATGGCATTGGTGATGCTCTACATCATTTTGCCGATGTTGTGGCTAGACAATGGGGTGAGACATTATCAGTGCTTAACTGTGCAATGTCTGTGCTTGACCATGTGGTAGGAGTAGGGCATCAAACATGTGGACTTAGGTCAGCAACAACTTCAGGTTAGAGGCCACATTTCCATGCACATTCACACTTCCATAGTGGCAGTATCATCAGCACTACCGAAGTGAGGGTTCTGTCCACACCCAAAGTAGCAGGCCATAAGCATGTGATGATGGCTGCTCCTGAGAGGGACATAGATCCAGCAGACACCAGTCACTGTCAGAGAGTAGTACCGCATCTGGCCTTGGGCCTGGTGGTACCAGTGACACTCCTGGCAGAACCAGTTCCCATGTCTGTGGCCGGAGATGGCAAACTGTACATCCTGTCATGTACAGTCCACAACTGTCCAACATACCCCTGTGTTGGGCTAGCACATGGCTTGACTGTGTCCATGCACACACTCACACATCACTATCACATGCAGGTCACCACCAGACACACACAGCTCCTCTCCATGGCCCAATTGAACACCACCCCTCCAGACACACACACAAACACACACACACGCACACACACGCACACACACACACACACACACACACGCACACACGCACACACGCACACACACACACACACACGTCAATTGTATGGCCCTGCCTTGGCCTTTGGCAACCCCACACCATACCCTGTGTATGTGATGATACCTGTGCCACATCCCTATTATCCATATCATTGATGCAGGGACATGCTAATATGGGTCTGATGCACAGGGTGACTATAGTACAGTGTAGTAATGTTATGCTGTGTAAGGTGCTGTCTGCTGGCAATTGTCATGGGTACACATCGAAGTGTATGTACCTCTCTGCTATGATGCATTATTGTTGTTAGTACTGCTGACTGACTGTTGTCTCACATACCTTATTCTGTTTCTGTTCCAGCTGTCTGTGTGTGTACAGCCTGGGCAGCTGGTAACATTACCAAAGCTGAGTATAGCAGAGTGTATGAGGGACAATGGGGAAAGACAGTGTAAACTTGCATGCATACCCCTTGACACAGCCAGCTAGCCTTCATATATGTCACCTGGGTGTTCCATAGGACCACAGGTTCAGAGATACAGAGGAGGTTACTACAGTACTTGCCCCAGGTCCCTCACAAGCCTAGCCATTACTTTATCCCCAACAGAATCATCAATCATCATCTGTTGCTGCTGCCATTGCGGGTCACAGGTTGAACCCCCAGGGACAGAAGTATTTTTCCCCATCCACTCAACCTTGATGCTGTTGATGAGGGTATGCATGGTACTGTGTTTGACATGTTTGAGGAGTGTAGTCCAGACACAGGGTAGCCACTGGTAGCTAAACCTGATTCTCCAGCATGTGTTTCTGCTATCTCATATGCGAGTCAGGCCTCTCGTACCAGTAATGCGCACAGAGTTATACTCTCGTACATGAGGCATCTGTTGAAAGGCTGATCACAACATTACCATCTTCAACACCAAAACTGATCCCTTCCTCTTAAGGTCACCGCTCCAACAATATATCAAACAAGTCAAGAAACAAAGAGGCTTGTCCACCAGGCCGAATAAAACTTTAATAAAAGATTAAAATATCAGCGTAAGCACTTTCAGGCAAAGCCCTTCTTCAGACATTACCATCTTGGCATGCCACATTCACCTGTAGACAACCTGACCACTAACCACTGGGGCAGTACTGATTACAGGCTGTCTGCATAGAATAGGTGTTGAGGGCCATGGCTGGCCTTTGTGGGTGTTAACACAGCCTTTACAGTTTCTGCAGATGTCTGCATATGTGCATAGTAGACCGGCCATACTGCTAATGCATTGTTGTACTGACTGAGGACTATTCAGAGGTAATATAAGGTCCCTTTACCTATGTGGTGAGCCACATAAAGTCTTCTTCAGTTATGTCAGGAAATTCCATGGCAAAGGCCAAGTTTGTTTCAAATTAGTCCTTAACAGTATCACATACACTGATCCTGTTGACTTAGCCAACCTGCTATCAGATAGGTTCAGAGCAAACTTCACCCCCCTGTCCCCCCAAAGGCCCTTTCAATGTCCCTGATACTTGTCCTGCACCTCACATCTCTGTAGATCAAGTGTTACAGGCCCTATCTATAGCAAATAACACAGCTTCCATGGGACCTGATAGTATCCCAAGATGTATTTTGCACCATCTCCTGCAAGAACTGGCTTCAACATTGAGCAGCCTATTCAACCACAGCCTAAGTACTAGCTTCATTACAGCAGAGTGGAGAACTGCCATTGTCATTCCCTTGCACAAAGGTGGTGCCACTACTGACCCTGGAAACTATCGCCCCGTTAGGTTGACAAGTATGATCTGTAAAGCCATAGAGCATATTATTATGGATCTCATAAACAAGGACATAGGCAATCTCCAAGTACTTGAGACCACCAAGTTCGGAATAATCAAGAACAGATCTTTTCTGTTGAACCTGCTCAGCTTCTTTGAGACTGTCACCAAGGCCCTGGCTGAGGGAAAGTCAGTACATACAGCTTACCTTGACTAGGCCAAGGCCTTTGACACAATTCCCTACTTGGGCATCATAAAAAAGCTAATGCAACTAGGCATAAATCCCTATCTCATCAGGTGGGTGGCCAACTGGCTCACTAACAGGACCCTCAAAGTCAAAATAGGCACACCCACCTCTGATAGAAGACCTTTCACTAGTGAAGTTTCCCAGGGATATGTCCTGGGACCCCTACTGTTTGGCATCTATTTCACGGAGGTGCAGGCATAGACGAAAGGCTTGTGGCTGACCACATTTGCAGATGACTGTAAGTTGGGTGCTGTCATTGACTACCCAAACAATGTTAACATACTGCAAGAGGGTCTCACAACAACAAATGAGTGGTGCCAAAGTCATGGCCTCAAGCTAAATGCCAAAACATGTATCATCATATCATTTGGCAAAAACATGACCCCTACTTATTACCACATCAATGGCAACCCCCTAAGCACATAATCTGTGGTGGGAGACCTGGGCACTCAGGTTGATAACAACCTCACATTCAACCATACAGTGTAGCGGCAGTGGCCAGAAAATACTTTTACTTGGTTCATTTCATCAGTAAAGAGATTGCATCCAGGAAAAAGGAGGTTATTACCGCTCTGTACTCCTCCCTCATTAGACCACTAATTGAGTACAACACCCCGTTTGGGATGTACCTCTCCAAACATCTCCACCAACTGGAAAGAGCACTGAAATACCTCACAAAGAGAATCCATGGCCTCCAACACCGGTCCTATGCGGACAGGCTCAGATCATTATCAGTGTACTTGGTATTGTGCAGGTTGCTCATGAGGGATCTGTGTCTCACCTATAAGGCAATCTCTGACCCTGCCCTATTGGAGATGCTCCATATCTGTAAGTGCAACTCCTCACGCATTACCTGCTCAAAAGGCCTGAGCCTAATATGTGACATTAACATAACCTGCTGGAGGTACAGGTTTATCTCCCAGAGGCTGCCCCATCTCTGGAATACACTTCCCATACACATCAAACAGAGCACATCACTGCCCTTTTCAAGTGCAGCCTTGATGAGTGGATGGGAAACCACAAATTTGTCCCAGGGGTTCCATCTGTGTCCCTCATTGACAGGGGTGACAAGTGCTGACTGAGTTTTCTTTTGGGGGATAAACTCTTGGCTAGGCTTGTAAGGGCCCCAGGGCCATTAGCCTATTAACCTCCTATGATCCTATGAAGCAATTCCTGGCCACTGCCACTACTTGTTGCCTGAATGCAACATTGTTGCCATCCTGATTACCCAGGTCTGTCATCGCAGTCTGTGTTTATGGGGTTGGTGTTGATGTGGGAAATACTGGGGACATATACTTGTTGTATGGCATGCTGACACTGTTGTCTGCATTCAGCTTGAGGCCAGGACCTTGACACCATTCCATACCCACTGTATGGCCCATTGCAGTATATTAACAGGAGTTTGTGTTTCTATGACAGACTGTACAATACCTACAGTTGACACAGCCTTAGGCTGTACCTACGTATGTGGGTGGTGGCAGTTAACATTTATGCCTATATACACATGGGTTATTGGGGGGAGCAGGTAGTCACAGGGCCTTCGTATGTCTGCATATTGCACATACATAGGCAACATAGATTGTGATTGCCGCCTTGTCAAATGTGGACTGTGGGACACATCTTGTACTAATGTGACAGCTGGCAGGACATACCATACCCATGGCAAGTACAATACACAGGACTTAATTTGGTTTGCTACTATGGCACCTTATTTGGGGTCTATATTATAACTTCGAAGATGTAAAACTTTGAATGTTATAATATTGAGCCCACTCCATCGAAGGATAAAAATAGCAAAGTCCCACAACATCGAAATCTTAACTAAGGCAAGATTTCGGTGGGCCATTCCGTGGCTTTGCTGTTTCCTCCACTGTGGTGCGATAGTTACAGACCTTATTGTTAGGGTGTGGGTTAATGTAAGTGGATAGTTAGTAATATATGTATGGTTTAGTGTAGGGTTGGGTTTTGTTAACTGTATGTGTGTGGTTTATTTATGTTGGTGTGCTTGTGTTGTGTGTATGTTTCTTGGAACAGAAAATTTTTTCCCTGGGAAAAAATTCACTATTCTGAGCATTCGATGTTACCATAATTCAAAATTCCAAGTTCGAACTTATGGTGTTCGATATTTTGGAATTTCAAATACATGAAATAGACCCCTTATTTGTGTGACATTACCTTAGCTTATACTATTTGTAATAACATTAAGGTGCTTCTGATGTGCAATAACTGCTCTATGCAATCAGTAGACAACTGTAGGAAATGTTTGTTGTCCTATACTCTCATGACCTCTCTATTGTGTCAGTTGTTGTCACAGGTCACACCTTGCCAAACATGGACTGCAATCTGCAAGGTGGCACAGATGGTGTCCATACCTAGGACCTCTGCATATGCCTGATGATTGCCCTGATGTTTGACACATATTTTCTTTCCATATGTCATAACATTGTTGTTTTCTGGCAAACTATTGGGAAATTATGATGGATATTGTCATGTAACAAAACATACCATTTGGAAAGTGCATTCTACTTTCCATGCGTGTCACAGCGATATGTGATGGTTGTGCTCAATGTCAGGTCTTTGCCCCACTTTTCCATATGTCTTTAACCAGATGTATTTCTGTGAGGAGTTGAGAGATATGCTGGTGGCCATAACACAGTTAGACAGTTACAAGGGGATATACATACATACATACACACACACTCGCACACACACACACACACACACACACACACACACACACACACACACACACACACACACACACTGCTGCATGGGGACGTGCATTGCAACACACATGCACACAGAGTTGACACCTTTCCGATTAGATGACCTACCTATCTAGTTATGTACAATACAGACTGACATAACTATTGTACGTATCACAGTGCCTTTGTGTTAGTATATGTGTAACTGTGCTTGTAAGGTTGATGACATCTGTAGGGACTGTGACTAGGTTGGCAATGGGTGAGTTAACAGGGTGGAACAGGCACACAAAATGGTATAATCATCAGATACACACAACAGCCACTGGGGATATGTATACAAAAACACATACAATCATACAATTGGCAATTGTCAGATTAGAGCCCCTACCTATCCACATGAATGTACTATACTGCTATGTACATATTGCATGTGCCACGGACATTATATGTCAGGGGCATAACTCACAACCTCTTACACCAATTAATCTTGGGAATGCCTTCATGGATGGTGGGATAAACCACACATAATAGTGACTGTTCTAACATATTTCTCTTACAAACCTGGACCTGTGATAGGGTAACAGACTTTGCATCAGCATGAAGTTACAGATGGGTATGGCATCAAAGCTGACATGTCTGTAGCTACAGCAACTGCCACATATTTGCCAATGATTTCAATTAAAAACCCATTGTTAGGAGACACAGACCACATATATGTTGCAAACATCTGGATATTCTGCATACATCTGTACAGATGACTGATATGGCCTGTAGAGTTTAACATGGTGCATGTAACGTGGATGACATCAGCAGGCAGTTTAAAGTAATGCCATGGGGAGGGGGGTCAACATGACTTAAAATGGGATGACCAACACACGCAACAGCCACAGCAGATATGCTTCACACAAAAACACACATATACAGTAGTATAGTTGACTGCATTGAGATTCAAACCTCTACCTACCTACTTGCATGTACTACGGTGCTGCCCACTTATTGCATGTGCCACGGAGCTTACCTGCCTTGAAAATGTCCAACAGTGTATCTAAAGTTGATGACATTCTAAGGGAATCCAGTATCTGTTTGCCTGGGATGACATGATCAACAAACCACGATGCTTTGCCAGAGATGGCTTGCACCTGTTGCCACTGGGATTCTGGATACTGCCTAAGGCTCTAGCCATGCCTATAGTGCCTTTTTTAGGCAAGGTTCAAATGACAAATTCACCACCATAACAGGTACAAGCAAGCAGAATCTGAGGGTATTGCTACTCAATGGTAGAATTCTAAACCTCAAAATGCACTCATTCGAGGCACTCCTTAAAATGGAGAACATCGACATCTCTGCAGTGACAAAGACCTGGTTCAAGGCTCCAGAGTGTGCCCCTGTATTACCAGGCTATAATTCATACCACACCTTTCGGCCACCTAACCTGGACCGAAACACTAAAGGCAGAGGCATGTCCATATTCATTAAGGATATCCACACCTCCAGGTTAGTTGCTTAGCATAATGCATCTGAGATTATCCAAGTGCAACTAACTCTGGGCAAGACCACAATCCAAATTGTAGCTTGCTACAGATCCCTCACCATGCCCCAGGATTCCCACTCCTCCTTTCTTGATACACTGGAAAATATTAGAGTATAACCTAACACCCTAATAATGGGTGATTTCAGCGACCCAGTCATTAACTGGGAAAACTACTCATGTACCAACTCTTGTGCTCAACGTTTTCTGGAATTCATAAATTCCAATCTCTTGTATCAACTTATCCACACCCACACCAGGGGCAACAATATCCTAGACCTGGTTATTACCAATATGGGCAACGGGTGCTCTATACCAGTTGTCAAATCCTCGTTGGTCAGATCCGACCACGAGCTAATCACCCTAGACATCCACATCCCTCCCCCACCCCCCATTAGGGAAACCACAGTAAGAAAATTCTCCAAAGCCAACTTCATGCTTCTTAAGACAGAAGTGGCAAAGTTCACGACACCCATGCTGACGGACAATAGAAGTATGACTGCTGAATCCTACACAAATGCACTTTATAAGCACTTACACGAGTGCATGGGTCATGCAATCCCTAACAGAACCAAGATGCTATCTTCCAAAAAAAGGAAGCCAGTCTAGTGGTCTTCTGCCATAAACAAACTCTACAACAGAAGAAAGAAACTGTTGCAAAAAGTGTAAAATCCCATGATTGGAGAAACTCCCTGGTCAGCCTCAGTAAGAAGCTGAGATCCCTCATCCTCCAAAGCTAGTTAAGATAATAAAATCACCACTGACTCTAAAGACAACCACAAAGCATTCTACAGCTATGTCAAGAATCTCAATGGCAACACTCAGATCTGCTCTGAGTTAGAGCACAATGGCACTAAATATACAGAACCAACTGATATTGCCAGCACCCTGGCAGATAGGTTCAGTGCTAAAATTACCCCCTCTCATCCCCTAAAGGGCCCATCTCTATACTGGAAGAATGCAAAGTTCCTGTAATCATGGCTGCACAGGTAAAAAGTACACTCTCCAAAGCCAAAAACACAACATCCATGGGACCTGACAACATCCCAGGCTGTGTTCTACATGAGCTACAGAACGAACTGGCACCCCACCTAAGTACCATGTTCAATCATAGCCTCACCTCAAGCTGTTTGCCCACTGAATGGTGCACAGCAATGTTTATCCCACTCCATAAAGGGGGAGCCACCGCAGAACCTGAAAACAACCACCCATTAGCCTGACGAGCCTGGTCTTTAAGGCTATGGAACATATCATCATGGAACTTATAAACAATGACATCGGTAATCTCCAAACTCAGGACCCCACCCAGTTCGAGTTTGTAAAAGGCAGATCATGTCTCCTAAACCTGATAGACATCTTTGAAGCAGTCACCAAAGCCGTAGATGAGGGTAAGGTGGTTCACACAGCCTATCTAGATCTCACCAAGTCTTTCAACACCATCCCCCACTCTGGAAATATAGATAGACTCACTAAACTAGGTATAAATCCCTGCGTCACAAGATGGATTGCCAACTGGTTAACTGACAGAACCCACACTGTGAAAGTAGCAGACTCCAAATCCAACTTCAGACCAGTGACAAGTGGAGTACCACAGGGTTGAGTCCTGGGTCCCCTCCAGTTTGGTATCTACTTCTCTGAAGTACAGGCTAACACAAAAGGTCTTTGGCTAATGAAGTTCGCAGATGACTGCAAACTAGGAGCCATAATCAAAACTCCAAAAGATGTGGACATCCTACAAAAGGGCCTCACTGAAACAGATGCCTGGTGTCAAAGCCATGGCCTCAAGCTCAATGCCAAAAAGTGCAATGTCATCCCTTTTGGTAAAAACTCTGTACCCATGAACTGCTACATAGGCAGTAGTTTACTTAACACCGAAAGTGTGATAAGAGACCTTGGGACACAGGTGGACAGTAGTCTCTCCTTTGATAATCACATCGCCACAGTAGTCAGGAAATCCTTCTATGTGGCACACCTCATCACAAAAGATTTCTCATCCAGCAAAAAAGAGGTCATTGTTTCCTTCTAATCATCACTCATTAGACCCATTATAGAGTACAACACCCCTTTTGGTATGTACCTCACAAGACATCTACAACAACTGGAAAGGCCACAGAAATACCTCACAAAGAGGATTACCTGCCTCAAACAGATGCCCTATGCAGACCGTCTCAAAAAACTGCAGCTTTACTCTGTCACATATCGCCTACTCAGAGGTGATCTCTGCCTAAAACACACAGCTATGTCAAACTCAGAGCTTTTGGACATGCTCCACTTAAAAAAATCCCAATCCCTCTGAGCTACATGTTCTAGGGACCTAAACTATGTCACCACAATAAAAACAACATGCTGGAGGGATAGATTCCTGTCCCAGAGACTTCCCATACTCTGGAACAAACTACCTATCTATATCAAACAAAGCTCCTCATTAGCACTCTTCAAGAAAAATTTTGATGATTGGATGGGAGATAGGAAATTCACCCCGGGGATCACTTCTGTGGCTCTGCTTGACAGTGGCACAAGAAAATAATTTTCTTGGTTGGCGAAAGCCAGGGTACATTTTGGCTAGGCTTATATAAGCCTTAGGGCCAATAGCCTAGTACCTACCTATGAACCTATGAACAGGGTCTGTCTGTAAAGTAATGCAATGAGGGGGCACCAAGGTGGAGAAGGCCTCAAAATGGTATAACACACACAACATTCACACAGGATATGGTTCTTATACACACACACACACACACACACACACACACACACACACACACACACACACACACACAGCTGCCAGTACTGAGATTAGAACCCCTACCAATCTAGTTATTTATACTACAGTGCTACACAGTTATTGCACATGCTCCAGAGCTTACAGGGCTGAAGGGTGTCTGAAGGTACTTCAAAGGTGAATGACATCAGCAGGCCTTGTAAAATAGGGCAATGGGAAGTGTACTTGGTGGGAAAGGCCTCATAACACCTTAACCTACAAACACACGCACACGCAAACAATTGCCAGTGCTGAGATTAGTCCCCCTTCCTAGCTAGCTATTTATATTACAGTGCTACGTTGTAATCACACAGGCCACAGAGCTCATAGGGCTGATGAGTGTCCAAATGTACTTCTAAGGTGAATGGCAACAGTAGGCCTTGTAAAGTAACAAACAAAGCAAATCCAAGCAGTACGGAAGAGATCAAAAATCTTCAATCCAAAAAAAAAAGCTTAAAAGAACATGACAGGAAGGTTTATTCAACTAAAAAATATAGTTAAAATTGGGACGGATAAGTGCTTTTGGAAGATCCTTCTTCAGATCCTAAAACAAACTACTGTAATTGGTTCTTTATAGAGAGTCTTGCCCAATCAGATTGCTTTTCTCAGCTGACACTTCTTCAATGCCAGTTTCAGAGGAAGAACTCCATTAAGATCGGGTTCAATATCTGCTCTCAGATCTGCTATCCATAATAATTCTTCATACTCAGTTGTATTAAAAAGATCACCTTTCCTAGGTCCATCTATAACACATTCTAAAACCATAAAAGAAAATTTATGTTCAGGAAAGAGAATAATATGTTGTGCTAGGGCATTAGTGGATGACTTATGCTTCATCTCATGCATATGCTTCAGGATGCTAATTTTAAAAGGACAGTTAGTTTTGCCAATATAAAACCTTTTGCAGGATTTACATGTAGCAGCATAGATCACATTTTTTGTAGTACAATCAGCATAGATATTCAATTGAAATATTCTCTTAGTTGTTGGATGAAGAAATCTATTTGTGATATTAATGCAGAAACAGGCTTTACATTTGCCAAACCTGTATGTGCCTTTCTTCATAGGAGGAAACTTATTCCCACTAGATCTTTCTTTACGTATAAGTCTCTTTAAGTTAGATTTATTCTTGAAAGAAAAATCTAGGGTCTTCACCCGCTATCCTTTTCAAAGAAGCATCTGCTGTTAATATTTTCCAGTTCTCTTTGATTATATTACAAACATGTTGAACATCTTGAGTATAAGTAATAAACACATCTCATAGTGTCCATTGGATTTTTCTTGACATTTCATATGCTTCCTTGATCACGATGAAAAAAAAAAGGTTTCCTTCTTACAGGACTCATAGAGTCAACTGCCTTTTTACCTTCCTCTATTTCCTTTAATTTGTAGCCCCTTTCTCTTATCTGAACTTTCTCAGCCTCTTGTTCTTCTCTTTTCATAATCAACCTTGAGCCTCTCCGGAACTGATTTTTAATAACTTGTGGAAACACGTGATGAGGATGTGTTTGTT
Source organism: Protopterus annectens (assembly GCF_019279795.1). Classification (NCBI taxonomy): domain Eukaryota; kingdom Metazoa; phylum Chordata; order Ceratodontiformes; family Protopteridae; genus Protopterus; species Protopterus annectens. Next base: position 1,650,409,735 of record NC_056733.1, read on the forward strand.
TTAGCATACATTTTCTGAAGGATATGAGGTCTGAAACTGAAATGTATGTTATTATTTACTGACATAAATCCTCTGATCATCCCAGTGATTTACCAGAAAAATACAAATTTTACGAGGAACAGACCAAAAATATGAGCCGAAAATCTTGGCAGTTGAGAGGTATGGCTAGAGCCAATTAGCTGATGAAGCTGTGTAAACAGTCCAACCTCAGTGATATACTAGCTAGGGATTTCCTGATTGTGTGGTATCTTTATTAACTGGAAAGCCATATCCGGGTGTGGGTACAGAGTGCATTATTGGACTGAACAGAGTTTTCCATGATATGTATGGTATATTCTACATAGCACTGTGATTTCCTGGTGTGTCAGTGGCAGACCATTATAGAGTAACATGTAGAACTGCTGACAGACTTTTGTTAATAGGTTCATAAGAGGTTGCTAGGCTATTAGCCCTGAGGCCCTTATAAACCTAGCAGACAAGACTGTAGCCCATGTTTAGACATGTCAGCACCCTGAGCCCCTGTCCATCAGGGACACAGGTGAAATCTCAGGAATGTATTTTCTGTTTCCCATCCAGTTATCCAGGGTGCCACTTCATAAGGGCTATCAAGGTAATCTGCTTGACATGGACAGGGAGTATATTCCACAGATGGGGTAGTCTGCGGGACACATATCTCTCATGCCAACAAGTCCTATTAATGTCACAGACCAGATTGATGCTGAGCCTACAGGTTGCTCGAGTGGAGCTTGACTTCCAGATATGTGGCAGTCACATCAAGGCAGGGTCTGGATGGCTTTGTATGCCAGACAGAGGTCAACTCTGAGGAGTCTGTATGAAACTGAGTAGAGGGACAGTCCTTTTAGCGTGTTTGAGGCTCTGGATTCTTCAGGTGAGGAACCTCTGTGGTCTTGCCAGCTATTGCATGTGCTTTGTGAGGTACATGCCAACGGGGGTGTTGTACTCACTAATTGTCCTTATAATAGTAGAATACATGGATCTTATTACCTCTTTATCCCTGGATGGGAATACCCTTACTTATGAGGTGGGCCATGTGGAAAGCTTTCCATACAATGGTAGCAACATGATGATCAGAAGTCAGGTTGCTATCACCCTGGGCGGTCAAATCTCTCACTATTGATTGTGTACATAAGACTTTGTTGTTAATGTGATAATATGTGGGGACGTCACTCTCCCCAATGGGGATGATGATGCATTTTCTAGCATTCAGCTTGAGGCCATGTTTCTGGCACCAGTCATTTGTTTGTGTGAGAACCTCTTGGAGGACGTTCACATCACTTGAGGAATTGATGACTGTGCTCAGCTTGCAGTCATCTCCAAACCTAGTCAGCCACAGGCCACTGTTTTTGCTCTGAACCTCAGAGAAGTATATCCCATATAATGGAGGCCCCAAGACCTATCCCTGGGGTGCACCACTAGTTAGGGGTGTACTGCTTGAGTTGGCTACCCCTATTATGATTTGGTGGGTTCTATCAGTGAGCCAGTTTGCTACCCATCTGTTACCATATAGATTGATGCCTAGTTGACAGAGTTTATCTACTATAGCCAAGTGGGGAATAGTGTAGAAGGCTTTGGCCAAGTCAAGTTGGCCAGTATGCACCATCTTTCCCTCATTCATGGCTTTGGTGGCTGTCTCAAAGAAGTGTAGCAGATTTAACAGACATATCTCCTCTTGACAAGGCCAAACTGTGTGTGATCGAGTATTTGGAGTTTGCCCTGTTCCTGAGGTCCATGATAATCTGTTGCATGACCTTGCAGATCGGGTAGTTAGGCTGCTGTATCTATAAGTTCCAAGATCAGTGGGCACTCCACCTTTGGCTAAAGGGATGACAGTGGCTGTCCTCCAGACAAAGTTGGTACTCAGGCTTTGGTTAACTAGGGTGCCTAATGGTCCTGCAAGTTCATGCCTGGGTTCATGTAGGATGTATCTGGGATGTTGTCAGGTCCCATGAAGGCTGTTTTTTCCCTTTGTGAGGGCAGTGATGACCTCTTCCCTAGAGATAAGGGCTGGGGGCAGGTACTGGGGAGATCCTGATTTACTGATGGGGGAGACAGAGGGGAGAAGTTTCCATTGAATCTGTCAGCCATTAGATTGGCTATATCTACAGCATTTGTGTATGAGGTGTGCCTGAGCACCAGTTCTGAACAGATCTGGGAGCTTCCGTTGAGACTGGGACATATGTGGAGAAGGCCTTATGATTGTCTCTAGTAGATGTGGGTGATTTGGACTCGAAGTTGCCTTTAGAGGATTTCACTGATATTCTAATTTGCTTGTTCAGGATAAGGAGATATTGCTTCCAATGGGGCACCTGCCCCTTTCTGGTTCTGGACAGCAGGTTTTTCCTTTTGTTATATAATTTTTTATTGTAGATGTCCACCAGACAGGTTTACTCTTTCTTGTGGAGGATGATGTTGTCCTGTCAGATATTCCTGATTCCATGCATCTGTAAATATGCTCGTATAATACTTTGATGTACATTTGGTTGTTGGTGCCTGTTCCTACAGTGGGGGAGGGGGCTGTGCAGCTGTTTATACCATCCCTCAGGTAGTTGTATTCAGCTTTGGAGAATTTTTCTGTTTACCATAGCTAGATGGGTGGGGGGGGGGGGTTGGTCAGTGGAGATGGTGGTATTGAAAGTATCTGCTCTTTTTGTCGGATCTTGCTAGGGAGGATGATACCGTAGGGGTGTTGCAGTGGTTAATCATGCTGGTTACTACCAAATCCAAGATATGTATCACATCTTGTGGCAGTATCAAGTAGCTGTGCCAAGGCATTTCCATTGATAAAATGGGGGAATCTCTCTTCATTTCTGTTCTAACATGAGTAGTTTTTCCAGTCTATGGTTGGGTAATTCAAATCAGCTAGGATCAGGGTAGTGGGTTGAATCTTGATAGATTTGTAGCAGTCCAGATAGGTGGAGTGGGCATCCTGATTCAAATATGTAGGCCTGTAGCTATGTATAATTTGAATAGGAGTCTTATAAATGGTTAACTGCACCTGGAGTGTCCTGTTTGCGTCAGACTGATTGAACAGTGTAGAGGTGTGTGTCTGTTTAATATATGTTTATACTCTACCTCCTTTGGCTTTGCTGGCCATATTTTGGGGTCTAGCTGTGTGATAGGATGAGTGACCAGGTAAGGATGGGTTGCTCTCTGCAGCTTTGACCCAGGTTTCTGAGACTGCACACATCACCATCTTCTAGGGCTAAGTATGCTTGCAATGAGTGCAGTTTCATGTTTAGACTCCTAACATTTAGTGGCATGAACTTTAAGTTATTTATGTTTTGCTGAGAGTTTTATGGTGGTAGTATCGACTCCATGACTTTCCCTAAAAAAGACACTATGGAGGAGTTAAGGGCATTTGCCAGAAGCTTGAAGGCCAAGTGAGACAGATTCAGACCATCACTAGCAAAGCAGCATCGCCTGTTGATCATACGTTCCCAGGCTGTCAGGCACTGGATCCCCTTAGGATGACACCAGAAAGTAAGTGAATGGTTAATGTCAATCATTTTCTGTTTGTATTGAGGCATCATTCTGGGTGATGGTAGAATGTTGCTTAAGCCTAGGGACATACCTGCATGGGACAAATATTCAGCAAGCTCCATCATGTCTGTCTTCCTGTAGTCCAGGGAGGTATGTCTGAAGTCGTTCACACTGACATGGACTAAGACAGAGTCATAACAGTACCTATTGTGGACAGACTTGAGCGCATGTGTGATATGGCAGATTCTGGCACCTGACAGACAAGTAACTGTGACTTTCACCTTATCTAGCCTGGTGAGAGGCACATCTGTGTGTCTGACAATGGAGAGTCCTATGAATAATATGTTGAATTTATCTTAAGGCCTTAATGGTTAAGAGACACTAGCGTGTGGACTATGCATGGTCTGTGGTGTAGATGTTTGTGGAGTTCTCATGTGTTTTTGCCTCTGAGGTATCCTTTGTTTTGGTTTGTTTTGTTGAGAACATCGACATATGTGGGTGTGTGTTGTATAGTTGTTGGTGATGTTTACTGACTCCATACACTGCAGGGAACCTATGTCATTGCCTAATTTGTTCTGGTGTGCACATTCTCCATTTGTCTGGCCAGTGGTTCCCCTTCCCATTATATGTATCTCTTTGTCCTTCTGTAGTCCAGTCACAGTATTTGTCCACAGTTGCTGCTGTTATATATTTGTATTTCTGGTGTGAGCTGGGTAGATGCCATAACATCACACACAGGTTATGGATTTCACACCTCTGACTGTACCTGTTTAACAGGTTGTCCTTCATTGCACCCCTACATCTCCTGTGGTCCTCAGATGGTTTGTGTTGCTATGTTATTATAAGGCTACATGTTAGTCCTAGCTGTCAAACCATTGCAGACTGACATCTGGACAGGCCATATATGACAGTCAGACACAGGTTCACACATGGGGACAGGGTGTTAATATTACTCTACCAAACATAGACAGTTGGGAGACCAATTTGGTATTAGCTTGCTTTTTCTTATGGGTATGACATCTGCTTTTCCACTGTCTGCCATTAATGTTTTCACATCAACCTTTATTGTTTTGCAAACAGTTTTTCAGGCAAATGCAATGTTATGATAAGCAGAACAGATATACGAGGCATATTGTGGTCCTTCTGTGACAGCCAGTAATTCCAGGGGTATGGATTGTAGCTAGTGACTTGTTGTCAGTACTGACACAGTAAGGTGGCAGCCATTTATAACCTAGCAGCATACTGACTTTCAAGAAACTGCTGTCCTACTAGGTACTGTGTAGGTTACTCCGAGTTGTGCACTGTCCATATGTGTGACTCTATGTCCCTGAATTGTCCATCTTTCCTGCAGTAATGGATATTGGCTTCTGGACAGTGTATACAACTCCTACTATAGGTGTAGCTGACATGTAAAATAGCTGGCACAGAAAATCTTGAAACATGGACCCTGTCAACAACAGTACTGCACCTAGGCCACTAAGCCACAAAAGCCAAGAGTAAGTGCTGCCTACTTCCTGACAGTATTAACCACAAATATACATAGCTTATTGACCCCTGCATATTGAGGACATGCAACAAGTTATCAAGTTGATTGGGACAGCCCTGGGAATGTGTGATCTGCTGCAGGTGTGTTGGGGAAGGGGTGCATACCTCTCAACTGTCCACATTTGCACAGACTGTCCAGATGTTTGCTTTACATTTTGGTTCCATTTAGCATAATATTGTGCTTGTCTTGGAGAATACTGGCATATCACTAAAGACTGAAGATTAGACAGTGATGACAGACATTTGAGTTTCAGACTTCTTACCCATCAGAGACTTAATGCAACTATAAGACCTGCTGTGATATCACTGCGTAAATTTGTAAGAGGAATATTTCATCATTGACCCTATCTGTGGGCCTTTGCCATATATTTCTTTATGGCTTTGTACAGCTGACTTGATGTGAGGTGTGTATGGGACTTCAACATTGACATACATGCATGTGACCTATGACCACCCAGTTTGATAGTCCCCCACATACACTGCAGTGAGTTTTGTCACCTAGGGGACTACTGCATAGTCTGGGGAACCCAGTATTTGGCATATATTTCTTGTTGTCCCACATATCTGTCAGTTGTCTGCTGTTATCCTGGTAGGCCACCTCATTCCCTTGCATACAAGCAGTGAGACCATAAATATGCTACCACAACATACTATTCTATTCATTTATTTTTAAGAATAGTTACTTACCTTGTGACTGTAGCAGTTGTGAAGACAGTGCTTCAAGGCTGAATCTGTCGGATGAATGCAGTACATAGCCTATATATGTTAAGGTACAGGTAGTGTGATTTGTGTGGCATCCTTTTTACTGTGTGTGCAAGTTGGAGAGAGAGGTCATTCCCCGGGTCCCTAGGGTGTCAGTATATGTGCTATGCATTACCTCTGCAAGACCAGGGCATACTGGGCATGCCTACATCTGGTTACAGCGGCAGGCTCACGGGGTTCCTCCTCCAAGTCCCCCTGTGCCTGTGGGGACCTTGACAATGGTGGGGGACTGTGTGCCCCTTCCCTGTGATGCTACTGCCGCAGCTGTTTCTGCAGCATCATATTGTGTAACATGGCAGATACTATGAACATGTGTGTACATGTGGCTGGAAAGTACTCCAGAGCTCCCCAGAGCTCCACCAGATATGTCAAGGCAGTGGAACCATGACTTGAGCAGTACAAGCACATGCTCTATGATGTTCCTAGTTTATGTGTGTGCCTCATTATGTTGTTCTTTAGTGGGTGGATGTGCATTTCTGATGGCTGTCATCATCCACGGTTTTAGTTCATAGCCAGCATCCCCTACTAGATGGCCGTATGGGGTGTCCCCCCTGGCGATGCCTGGTACAGCTGTGAGGCATGCCAGATGTGGGAGTCGTGATAACTGCCAGGGTTGCCAGCACACACATTGATGACAATGCCCTGGGCATTGCACATGAACTGGCAGTTGATGGAGTGATAGCCCTTGCAGGTGATGTAGACTCTACCATCTTCACTTGGTGGTGCTTTGATTTGGACATGAGTGCAGTCTATGGCACCCAGTACCACTGGGTAGTGTGCTACACAGTGGAAGCGATGCATATTGCTGATCCTCTCCTCAAGGGTGCTGGGGAAATAAATGTGCTCACTGGCATGTCTTAGCATGACATCCCAGAACTGGTGGAGTACCCTGGATACCAACTGCTTGTGAGACCCCCATGATGTTCCCAGTAGGGCTTTGGAAACTATATGTAGCTAGTATTCTTAAGGCTACACATAACTTTGTTTTCACTGGGATGAGTTCCCCTTTATTGGCTCAGGGTCTGAGGTTAGGCCAGCAGAGCTTGGTGAGTTGCTGTAGTATGTCCCTGTCCACCCTGCAGCACTCTACTATCTCCAGCTCATGTAGCTTCTGAAGAGTTACCCTGGGTCTGATCACTCTTCTCCTCCAGTGTCTGGGACATTTGTCAGCATCATCCTCATCACTGCCCTCAGTCTGTAGCACGTAGAGCTGTAGCAAAGTAGCAGCCCCTATCATTTTGTCAGTTTATACTGGTGTGCTGCAGATGCAGCCTGTTTGAATGGTGGAGTATGAATACATTCCACCTGCCAGCTGCATTACTGAGGGGATTTAATGGGCCAGTGTGAGTGCCAGAGTGATTATTAGTCATTTATATTGATTGCTTTTTGTAAAGGTGTTTCCGGTTTTGTTTTCCTGTGTGTTTTAAGCCCCATGCCGCGTTGTGCAAACCCACTGATGAGCATGCTTAGCTTTTCTTAAACCAGCTAAGCACAGCTAAGCAGCCTCACACACATCCCCTTGCTTAGCTGTGCTTAGCTGAGTGCAAACAGAATCCACTGAGCTTCAATGTGCTTACACAAAACATGACACACCCACTTTTCATGTCAGCTGCCTCTTCTGCCTACACTATCACGTTATATCCCTTACACGCTTAGGTACCTGTGGACATGGTGTCCCATTTTGCTATTCAACAAACTTATCTCATTTACATGCACCTAATTGCGTGTACCCTAGTTATACCGCTACACCAGAACCTATATCCTTAGCAGCCACTGTTATCTGCCATTGTTATGAGTCTGCATGCTGGCCAGTATGATGTAAAAATTAATTTTGCCATTCAGATTGCCTTTTTATTTTACTTTTTTGCAAGATCGCATGTTTGCACGCCATTGCACTCCACTTAAACAGCCCATATCTGCCAAAAAAAAAATTATTTTACCCATTTTGCAACACCTTTTCATGCCAATGGCCATAAGTTTTGACCACCAGCATGCCTAATGCACATAATACATGCTTTACCTTTAGTTGTTATGACCCCATTTTTATTTTTGCAGTCCAGTACACGGTTACTAAGTGCATACATTTCTGCTGCTGACACAGCTCCTACATGAATGCCTGTCTGCTTCCTGGATCACAAATTCACCTCATTTGAATGTTTTTCACCAGCAAATGAGGTGATTTGCATTAAGCAATTGCCTCTGTGGCTGAACAGAGCTGCGTGGCTTGTGCACGCTCCCAACCTTGTTTCCTGGATTGCTCAGCCTCCGAACACTGTGTTCAGGCCACGCTACTATGCTTACATGGAGATCAGTTCTGTGTAAGCTTTATTGAACTACCCCCCCCCATATGATCACTATATAAAAAATCATGTGGTATTTGAAAAGTCATGTGATATTTAAGATCATGTAATGATAAAACAAGGTTGGGGGGGTAGGAAGCAGCATTATAGCATGTGATACATCAATATAGCAAAAGCTGTCATAATACACTAGTAAACATAAAAAACATAAAAAAAAAATCATTTCACTTGCACTTCCAATTGCTTTAAGGATAGTTTTATGCTAACCATACTATTAAGACCATGTGCAATATGTGCTTTAAAATGCAATATCCATTTTAATTCTTCTTTCTGTTAGTTGTCTTATGTCATCCTCTCTAAGTGGTTTCAAAATATTCTTTAAAATCATGAATTTACAAGAATGTTTTTCATCTGTATCAGATATATGTCTGTAAAGTGCATTAGTTACTATTTTCCTTCTAATATCCAAAATGTTATTGACTAGTCGTTCTTTTAATTTGTGGTTCTTTTTGCCTATATAATAGTCAGGATATTGGCTGCATTTAGCTAAATAAACAATATATCTAGTAGCACAGTTACCATATGCTTTTAATAAAAATCCTTTGCCATTCACTAGATGTGTGATTTTCATCTCTGTGTATATGTAATCACAATAAACACAACTCTGGCATTTATAAGTGCCAGATTTAGTAAAGAAAAAATATTGTTATAAAAAAAGAGTTGCTCCTTATAGCATAACTTATTTTTCAGGTTGCAAGTACTCCACTGTGATGGCCTCTTTATCCTAGGCCAGTAATCAAGGAGTCCCAATCCTCACCACTGACACTGGTGAGAGGCGGACACTAAAAACAGGAATGAATTTACATAGTATTTTCAGTCGCAGCTCTATGCATTAAGCACAGCTTCTCCCAAGAGCACACAGGGGCACATGATCCAGGCCTGGGAATGGACTCTCTGTCTCTCTAGATCCAAAACAAGACTCACTTTTGAGCACTGTGTCCCAGTTCCAAGTAGCTGACACACTCACACCTTGGTATTTGATTCAAAAACTCTCAGGGTCTTACACTGGTATCCAATTATAGTGAGTAAAATCAACACTAATATAAATAGTAGAGTGTAACCAAAGCAACAAGGCTTTTCTGAGTGGCCACGGCATCACTAAAATAAGCACAAGTACTCTCAAGATGTTAAAATTATTCTCTTAAAGACCAGCCACAATGAAGGTATAAAAATATTTAATAATAAATAATAAAATAGAAAACATGAGAATACTAATGATCTAAGTACAACAAACGCCAAAGTTTTGATCACAGGAGAAATAAAAATAACAGCTGGACAGATTTTAAGCAGATGCAGAAAAACACTACTTAACGAATCTCACTGTATTTCCTGACTGTTTAAAGAATAACTGTTCCCTAGCTGACTTATTTAATACAGCAAGACAATTAGATGCTGAGATGCCTACTTCCACAAGGCAAGGTAATGAGCTTCTAAATGAAATGACCTGAAGTGAACTGAATTGTCTATGACAAATGTTATAGATCTTTATATCAGTTTCGAAAGAAAAAAAAAAAAAAAAAAAAAACTGCTCTGAGAGTTCCATCCTGTCAGTGGTGGTTATGGAATGAAATCACATTTGATCAGTTGACTCTGATACAATACACACTCAGAGCTTTGCTAAGATCTGTTGCAGTATCTGAAAGCTATATAACAATTTCAAAAACTTCTACTCTTCCCTTCCAGAATTCTTTGTTTAAACATAAAAATGTAATCAGTTATAATAACACTGTTGATAATTTTTTAATACAAGCATCTGTACAAATCAGTGTGATAATCAAATGACACAAAATTATTTTCAAAGCTCCAGCTAACTATGCTGGCATATGTTACACATGCACAGCCCTATTCTCCCTGGCACATATGGCAATACCTCACATCATCACATCACCCATAATGCTTAACATAGCTGTAAGCTATAGCAACCAGCACTATAATGCCATGACACATTCACCCACCCAACAACAACAGAAGACAAAAAGGAATGACAGATGCTGGAATGTCCACCTGCCAAGTAGAAAGCATCATAAGCATAGCAACAATATGTAGAATGTAACAAAACACATGACTCAATGGGATAAAGTCTTATGCACATGTTCACTAGCCGACCATTGTTGTGGCACATATCAAGAAGTATACTTCTCCAAAAAAATAAATGTCTAAAGTGTTTGCCTGATACACTACTACAAAATCTATACACGAGAGTGTGTTGCCATGACTGCATCAATTACATTTCACTTGACTTGAGCAGATTATAGTGAAACAACATAAGTAGACTATGCAAAGAAAATGCATATCAACCTAGTACCAAAGGGTCTACATCAGAACATTGAAGTATTAAAACTTTGAATGTTCTGATATCGAACACTATTCAGCGAATGCTAAGAATAGTGAAGCTGCAGAACAGCAAATTCTTTCCTCGGGAAAGAATTGGTTGGCTGTTTCTGTGGCTTCACTATTCTTAGCGCTGTGGTGGAAAGTTATAGGTTGGGTTCAGGTAAGTGTGTGATTGTTTGTACGTTAGGGTTAGGGGTGGGTTAAGTGAGTTAGGGTTAGGGTGCGGGTTAGGCGTGTGTGCGATAGTGACAGACTTTAGGGTTGGGGCGGTTTATGTGAGTTAGGGTTAGTGCGTGGATTAGGTGAGTGTGCGATAGTTACCGACCTTATGGTCAGGGTTTGGGTTAAGGTAAGTGGGTAGATAGTAGTGTATATTTAGTTTAGTGTAGCGTTAGATGTAGGAATTTAAGTGTATGTGTGTGGTTGCTGTTTGTTTGATGTGCTTGTGTTGTATGCGTTTCGGAGCAGTGAATTTTTTCCGTGGGAAAAAATTTGCTGTTCTGATTGTTCGATATTTTCATGTTTAGATGTTTTAGTGCTGATGAAATAGCGTTTGCTATTTTCATCTTTCGATAATGTGATATAAACACGTACCAACTAGTAGTTGTATGAAAGAAGATATGCCTTGCAATATTTTGTGAAGGTATCATCCCTAGTTCTGGAGCAAAGCTGTAGAATCATGTTAAGTTCACAGCACATGGGGAAAAAAGCACTTTTCTATACCATGATGGAAGATCCATTCCCCATGTTGTACTAATAAATTCTGCATAAACCCCTCTGGGCATGCCAAGTATGCTAACTGGCTCTCAACTTATTACACTTTCTGAACAACTTAATCTGTGCAATGAGCACTGCAGGTAAACATGCTGTTTTGTTTTCTACATGATGAGAGGAACACACCTGTGCAGCATAGGAATATGGATTGAGACTCTGACAAGTTAATGTCTTCCAAGTGTACCTCATTACCAGTACTGGCAGTCAGAGATGTATTAAAGATCTAACCACATCAAAATCACGTTTGTAAAGAGCATCTCAAGCAGGTGATTCTTAGAAATACATTTAAGGTATTAGTCACCAGAAATATGAATGAACCACATATTGGCCATGTCATCTCAAATTTAAGTGAGGTGGCTGTGCACACATATTGAAAATAGGGCGAAAATGCCTAATAATGTGAATGATATCCTCAACAGTGTGACTATAGATTAAATATTAAGTATATATACAAATTATAAACAATGATGTATATTTATGGCAGGCTTTAAGACCTTCAATGAACAAAAGTAATACAATTAATAATTTCTAAAAATGTAAGGAGTAAGTTTTCCCTGCCGAAAATATTTCTTTCTTCACCTTCCTTTTCATCCTTATTTCTGTCCTATACCTCCAGTATCACAACAATGTATAACAAAAATAACAAAAGTCTGACAATAGGAGTGTAGTGCAACCTAAATGCCATTTCAGAAGTACAATAACTTGAACTTTTTCTTGACTTTCTGCTTTTTATTTAATTGTTCATAAGGTGCAACATGTTTATGATGTTAATATTCCATTGCAAATATGTGTGAAGTGTACAAATAATGTATTTTATCTATGTCATCTTCATCCTCTGGTTAACATTTGCCATTGTATTTTGGTGGTGGTCACCAATGCGCCTTAAGGAATGATAGTTCCCATCCTATAGCAAAAACTGAAAAAAATATGCATGTGCAAAGATTTAGCCATCAGTTGTACTAATGAAAATGCTGTTGGTATGTGCCACATACCATATTGGATATTAGTGAATTCAGAAAAGTACCTACTTTGTGACTGCCTTAATTGCTGAATGTGTTAATGATGTTTGTACTAAATTACATTTCAATAAGTTCAGGGTTTAAATCCACATAAGGGATAACATAGCTCCAATCTGTTTTGTAGATCTTACATGTGATCGTTTCATGTTTGCATTAGAATATAATCTCTACTAATAAGCAAATGCCTTCTATGAAAACATAATTATTATTTCATTATCAATAATACCTTGCATAGCTCATTGTAAACATGTTATAGGTATGTATCATGTTACTGCAGTATTGCTTTTTGCAGATGTGTTGTGCCAGTCTTACACACCCAGCCTATCATCATTTCACATAATTGCTTCCAGACAGCCATGACACAGGTAGCTTGCTGGTGTTACAATGATATACACTGGTCAAAATAATTTTTTTCTGGCTTTCAGTTGTTAAGAGTTTGACTTGCAGTATGAAATCCATTTCTAACATACATTTTGGGTCACAGTCCATAAAGTTTGCAGAAGGTATTAACGGACAGTGCAGCACACCAAAGTAATATGTCACTATACCAGTTGCAGATGCGATTTCAGAAAACATGCTGAAAGCATATGGACTGCTTAGCTATTCAGAGCATGATAATTATGGATTCCAGACATGCCCATCTGATTCCAAAATACATTGTGTGTACCCAATGCAACTTAAATGCAACAAACTGCATATTCTTTATGGACCTCAAGGAACAGAAGCTATTGCTAAGGATTCTGTTGAATTTCATAACAATACCAAAAAAAAAAAAATGCAACCTGCAGTCAATGAATTGCAACAGGATGCAGTGATACAAGTCATAATTGAGGATGTGGCTGTGCACCCTAGAAGGCAGCCAGCCAGAGTCAGAGCAAGGCTGCAACTAATCCAGTTGGCAAAGCAGCAAATAACTGATAGGTGCCGGCTAAACAGACAAGTGGTGCAGGCCGTCTGCAACATGTGTGCCCCACACATGTCTGTGTGAACCCTTAAAACCAAAATGTATCTCAGCCTGTGTGTACTTGCATCTGGGACATTATAGAGACACACAGGGGATGCTGTGGGAGTGTCACAGATAACTGCCAACCATATTCTGGAAAATGTTCTGGCAACAGTGTGCAGTAATGTTGATGCCTACATACATTTTCCATCCAGCCCCATGGAGTGGAGAACTGCATTGTACAAGTTTTACAGCACTGAAAATGTACTTCATGTACCCACTGCAGTAGACTGCACAGACATACTTATCAAGATGCCAGTATATCCTGAAGCAGACTAAGACATAAACAGAAAGGGATGGCATTCTCTGACCTCCAAGGTTGTATGTGCAGCAGATGAAAGCATAACAAATATTATGGCAACACACAGTGGAAGTATTCATGATGCTGCCATATGGAGGGAAAGTTAACTAAGGGCTGCATTCCAGCAAGGTGAAATACCCAAGAGACTACTGATATATAATACAGGAACACAGCTAGGATGTAAGCGAAGGATACCCCTCCAACAATATCTGTGCTGACCAAATGTGTTTTTATTCCCCACAACAGGTGACAGTGGCTATCCACTTGAGCCATGGCTAAAGATCTCATACTCTGAACAATCCAACAACCTGCAGAGGGGTTTTGCAATAGAGCACATGCAGCAGCCAAGCTAGGTTCAGATGTCTGTACACATACAGGGGTGGATTGTAATACAGACCTGACAAGGCAGTACAGATGATAATGGTATGTACCATGCTGCACAACATGATAATTAGAGTAAATGGCAGTCTTACAGCTGAAGGTGTAGATGAACTACACTAAGAATCCCAGATGTCTGAAGATTACATTGCACAGGTATCAGAGGAGGAGCAAGAGTACATAGGTGGCAGAAGGCACAGGCACAGCCAATGTAGGGTGCAACCACAATTGCAGGCTCTGGTAACATCACAGTGTCTGTCCCAAAACTTTGAGTCATGACACGTACATGAGTACACTGTTTCAACCTTGATGCTCAGGAGTTGCCCCACTGCAGCAGCATGGATTGCCTCTAATGGGAATTACCAATTAGATATATACTCTGAGCATCAGACAGAACACCATAATCATAATATATATAACATTATAAACATATACAAATCTGTTCCAACAGAGATCATAAGCTCAGGGCACAGCTAACACAGGTATGCACACAAACTCAGATTGTTGTATCAGTGTATAGCAAACAATAAGGGGCACACTTCACTGCTCTCTTCACTATAATGTGTTGAAAAAAGATAACAACACAAGATATAATGCTGGACTTTTAATCACATGTCAAATATATCACAGTAAAGTATGGCTAAACTTATGTAATGCATGAGGTTAGCTGCATTTATTAAACTGTTGGACTCTCTCTAAAGCAGTCTAGGCAGACCACAATGATGGCTGATACCACGGTCTGCTCTGCTCCTACAACATACAAAAACACATGGAAGAACAACACCATGTTGAGGTGAAGGAGCATGATGGCAACTTGATAGTCTGGTTATAACTGACAAGACCACAGCAGACGGACCAGCAGTGGAAATGTGTGCATGTTGGAGTATAGCCACTGATGTTTGATGGGCAGGGTTGGTTCTTCTGGGAGGTGCCTGTCTGTGGCATGTGACAATCAGCTAAGCAGACTCAGGGCATGCAGAAGCCTACTTTTACTACGGCACTGCTAAGTAATGAAGAAGCAAGGGTTTCTACTGACCATGCCACAGATAAAGTGCTTTCATTTTGAGCAGCCAGTGATGGCATTTCCTCACCATGTCTGTTCTCCTGTCTCCTGTCACTCATGCAGCACATACAGCTGGTGTGCAACATGATCTGTGGCACAGCAAGTGCACAGATGTTTGATCCATGACATTGTTGAGAATGTTCATTTCCTTGTATGAGTAGACAGACACCCACTATCACCTGGCCATGCACACCATATATGCACCATTGTCTACTGTGACAGGTGGTATCAATGTTTTGTAAGGAACTGTCAACATCAGCAGATGTCCCAACTTAGGTCTGTTGTTCACTGGCCTCATCTTGTTCATCAACCAAAGTTCCTTCATTGTCAGAATGACCAGAGAAGTTTTCCTCCACATCTGAAGCTACAGCTGTATGCACATGACTGTCTTCATCTTGGCCAAAATGTATCATCACATTACTGTCCTGTGTGCCAAAGGCCATCTGAGACACATCAGATGCCACATTATGATCACTGGATGTACTAATGGAGGATACAGATAGTTGATGTGCTACTAGAAGAGACAGATGACACAGATTGAGTCAATGTGCTTACATCGCATGCTGGATATCATTAAAAATATATGACACATATATCTCACTGCAATATGACAAATAGTAATGAGTTAGCATGAGGTCTTCTCTGTGAATGGGTCATGTAATCTACATAACAGGTAGTTAGCAATTAGGTTATATATCAAACATACATGACATATGTGATGAATACATACAAAACACACATCTGACAGCACCTCCTGGGAAGATGGTGCTGTTGAAGAGGGATGAACTTCAACTATTGTAGGGAAAAAAGTCAGCATTATTAATTTCATTATTGCCACCGTGGACCATTCAAACTGCATTAAAATATACGGTATGTATTATATATACATGCCACTTGTTTGTGCATTTAATGATGATGATGGTGCAATCTGTCCTATTAATGGGTAGAAGGACACAGTATTAATGAAGGACAAGAAGAGGAGTAACAGCAATGATATGCATGAAAGGTAGCTAATAGCATATCACTGACAGACTCCCACTGTTGTGAGTTACTGTGTTGCACTGCAGATCCTGCAGTGGGAAAGTAAAGAGAGAGACAACACCGTCATGTATTCAGCCAAAGGGACACTGATAGAATGACATATACAACACTGTAAAAGGGACTGCAGATAGTCACATGATAGACATTGCACCTGTTGGACAGATGGCCCTGTATTGAAAAACAGTGACATTAATGTTATGTATCACATGTGTGCTACACACTGATGCAAACTATGAACCTGTTGCAGTAACATACCTGGTCTGTCTGCACTTGCACTTGGGCCCTCACTGTGTTAAAGTTGTACTGCTTCATATTACTCTTGACTATAACTTGCCACTGGTTATGTAATGCAATGTAGCATTTTATGGTGGATATTTGGTTTGGACCACTTTTTTATGTAGCCTATATAGCTTATATAGCTTACATGCCAAGACTTTTGGAATTGTAAGACAAATGGTAGGCTGTACCGCCCTCCTGCAAATGTAGAGTGCCCCTCCAGGGCAATTTGTGCTCTTAGAAGGCCATGCTCTATACCTGGCCATCCTCTGTGTTTAGCTATGTTTTTTTTTTTTCATCTCCAACTTGTATTAGTTATTTATGACAAAGGTGGTGTTCCCAAAGACTTGTAAACATAACTGCAGCATCCAGCAGTAAAACTAGTGCTATTTTAACACGTTGATAATAATTAGTTCAATGTACCAGTCTAATTGCTGTCTTTTAGTTCAAACACATAGTAGCAAATAGCAATACAGGAAATGTATGATGCAGTCCTGGTTGAGGTCTGCACTTCAGGAAGTCAGACTATGATGATTTGTAGCCACAAATACAGAGTATCAAACCAAGCAGAAGAAGTTATAAGATTCAGGTGAATACCAACTATAAAAATTATCAATACCCCTTTCACTTGACACTCAAGTGATAGAATCTCTGATTTATAGTAGTAACCTCAGGTAAAGAAATATAAACAAAAACAGAGAAATGATGGACAGACAGAGCTGAGCAGCCATTTACTGAAAGTCATAAAGCCACCACTTGCACATGTGCGAATGCACAGACACACACGCGCACACGCACGCACACGCGCGCACACACACACACACACACACACACACACACACACGCACACACACACACCATGCAAGTACCTGCATTGCATTTCCCCAAAGCAGCTATAACTCCGTTGCAAAGTCCGTTTCATAAGCCCAAAGTTAAGCAGCCTGATAACTCCCGTTGCAAAGTCTGTTTTGTCAGCCCAAAGCCAAGCAGCCCGATAATTCTCATTTTGTCAGCCCAAAGCTAAGCAGCCCGATAAAGCAGATATAACCATAACTCCTCAAGCAGCAGAGTTCTGTTTCCTAACCCCTCAAGCAGCAGTGTTCTGTTTCCGTGCTGAGCATGCATGCTTGCATTCCAGAATGCTGAGCACAGATTGCAGACCTTGCAGACCGATCCCCTTTCAGTCTATGTGGCTGTAACCACATAGACATCTGGGGCATCTGTAAGACTGCTACTTTCTTCTGAATCCAGACTGCTGAAAGAGCAGTCTGGAATGGAGTTTCTATTCATGCATGCGTGAGGTTTGGGATTTTCTTAGTTTGGTTTTCAGCTGGGGGGGCTGCAGTCCTGCAGTCCAATAGGACAAGCCACCACTGCGCGCACAATGGATACTGTTCACATTAGCAATGTCAAGCTGTCTATACAATTGCATATAGGAAGTTACTTCTTACCCTTAATGAAAATGGCAACACCTGTATGCATGAAGGTCACTCAAACTTCACTACGGTAAGTTCCAAATGTTTCTCTTAAAGCACACCTTTTCAATAAAAATAAATATAAAACAGGTACCTTGGAGAATCAGTAAGTTTAACAGAAGTAATATTCTTCCAAGAACAAGTACTAGCAGGTGCCAGTATACCTTATCAGCTAACTCTGTGTCATGTATCACTGAAAGTAAGAGCACCTAATGTGCACACATGTTAAAGTACCATTTCTGCCATACATAATTATTGAGGTTCATTAAAATTGTAGGTTTTAGAATCCCATTTGTGTACATCCATCTAAATTTTCTACATTCAGCTTAGCACTCAGGTGCACATACCTAGTAAGTATTAATAAACAATATAATCTGTGGCACATGCCTGTTATCCTCCAATGAGCTGATAACATGACATAAGTGCCACTTTTAAATATTGATTTTGCTACATTTACAGATTAGGCCATTGCTACCTGTGAACTGAGTGGAACATCAGTAAGCATTCATCAATTTTTGTAGTTACCCTACATTTCTCATTAGGGTATTGAGATGGCTACTTCCAAGAGACTGCAAAGTGTCCAAATACCCAAATGGACAGAGTAGGAGACCAATCAGATGCTGACCGTTTTTGCTTGAGTGGAGCATCAGATAAGAGCTAGGCCAAGGAACTGCTCAATGCTTGACATCTGTAAAAGGATTGTGATGGAACACTGAAGACCTATGGGGATCTACTGTACTCAGCTGCAGGATGGCCACTGCTATAATGACCTGCATCAGACTGATCCAGAGGTCCTTTGCAAGAAAGTCAACAGGGTGTGGAGACTGTTCGTGAATCCCTACAGTAAGTGCCACTATCCTACATGCATCTGAGCATTCCTATGTAAATTATATATATATATATATATATATATATATATATATATATATATGTTGTTGTTGTCTTTTGGCTTTTCCCAGTTAGGGGTCGCCACAGCGGAACTCCGGTCCACTAATGATTGGCAGTAGAATTTCACGAACGCTGAGGTGCCAGCTCGACATTCAACCTTCAACAAAGGCACACCCATTTATGCATGTCTTTCGAATGTCCACCCAACCGCAGGGAGGACATGCAGACTCCACACAGAAGGCACTCCCCGCACTTATATACATATATATATATATATATATATATATATATATATATATATGTATGTATGTATATATATATATATATATATATATATATATATATATATATATATATATGTGTGTGTGTGTGTGTGTATCTGAAATATATCAGAGAGCTCTTATAACAATTAAGTGTCTGTTTTTGACAATTAGCTCATCAGTATAATTAAGCAGACATGGTAACTGCTCTCCATATAAGTATGAGTTTGATTCCCCTGATGTTAACTTATTTAATAATGTTTATAATTCACATAATGCTGAATTTTGTAGTTGCACATCTTTTTTCTAACACATAATGACATAATTTCATACATCAACTGTCCTCGTGCATCACTAATGCCAATAGCATCTAGAACACTGATCACTATGTATTTTGTAGCTATCTGTTACAGTGCGACAATATTGCCTACTGCAGCAGTATATGTTTGAATAGTAATGCATAAATAACTTATTCAATTCAATTCATTCCTCCTAATAAATTGAACATTCTTACTATATTTTTAAGCCAAAGTAATGCCTGTCCAACTGCTTACACATGTGTTTTCCTTTATGTGTTTATAGCTGTTATTTATTTAGAGTATAATGACCAATAAGTATTTGAAGTTTCCTTATTCATCTGTTATCCATATGAATTTGAATAAACACAAGCAGTACCTGTTTGTTAAGAAGAAATGTATGTTGCCTGTTAGCTTTGCCTATAAGGAGCAGGCTAGCATGGTTACATTTTGGTATGCAGTGCTTTCCAATCCACATAGGGGAAACATATCATTAAATAGTTATCTTCATTTACTTCATACATAGCAGTTATATAGAGAATATTTGACTTATTTATATTAATGTTTATTTGGATCATGGTTACAAGTAACTTAGTTATTCTTCAAATTTCTATGACAATACTTGTAATCTGTAATGCTCTGTTAACAGCAGCTCTTTAACTGCAGGGTTAGTAAAGTTTGCTACAGACTTATTTGTCGGACGAAGTTTTTTGCAATACAGCAGTATTTTCAAAACTGGTATCAAATGTTGCTTTATCATTAATTATTAAATTCACTTCAACAATCACATCATCCTTATCTTTTGAGGGAATGAGATAAGAAGACTTACAGTTGAAATGCAGAACAGGGAAGATGTATGTATTTGATTTATGAAGTGCACTATATCAAGGAATATCTTAGTCCTCTGACATAGCTTACATGTATGGTGATTTTTACGTTCCTGTTAACAGAAGCTGTATGACACATAACACTGTCCTTCTATCTAAGGAATGTATGTTATCCATTGCTGTTGATGTTTGTGACCACAGCGCTGACATGAATTACTTTTTGCTAGGTACTTACCTACATGCTCAGCTCATGTTCATTTATTTAAATATTAAGGCAGGACTCATATTAGGAGATCATTCCCCATCCAGGCAATGTCATAACACCAAGCCTTTTCACTACATTCACAACACGTTCTTTCAGTCAAGATGGATTAGCAAGGTAGGTAGGTGTCAAGGTTCAAGTCTGAATGTACATTACGATTGCAGGTGTGAATCTTATGACCTCCAATGTGGTAATCTTGCAAAATGTGTATGGTGGTTATATGATGTTCTTTAGAAGTAAATCTTCTAGAACCTGATCTGAGAAATGTATATCCTTGTTATTTACTCTTTTATTTTTTTCAAGCGAGGAACATAGGACCAGAAATTGTGCCCAGTTCATCGAGCAGATGCAGATGCTTGAGGAACAGGGGAGGGAGAGAGGTATGGTGATTACTTTTTCTGTCTTATTAAATAAAATGTATCTGATCTTTGTTACAGGTCTGTATTTTTTACTTTGCCTTGTATATTGCTTAGAATACATGAATGCCCAACATGCATCTGTAAGGTAAGTGAAATAATTACATTACAGCTATGCTTAAAACTAAATAAAAAAATGTTGAAATATCATTTAGCAGTCAGACATTTTTTTTTCTGCAGACAGTTTCTGAAACATACATGTAATTGACTTCTTCGAGTCAGTCTCCAGAGCCATGGACAAGGGTAAGGTGGTCCACACAGCCTATCTAGACCTTGCCAAGGCATTTGACACCATCCCCTACTCTGGAATCATACATAAACTTACTAAGCTGGGCATTAATCCCTACGTCATCCAATGGGTTGCTAACTGGCTTACTGATAGAACCCACGCTGTAAAAGTAGCCAACTCCAAATCCAGCTCCAGACAAGTGACAAGTGGTGTACCTCAGGGTTCAGTCCTGGGACTGCTCTTGTTTGTCATCTACTTCTCTGAAGTACAGGCCAACACTAATGGACTCTGGCTAACAAAGTTCGCAGATGACTGCAAACTGGGAGCCATTATTGAATACCCAAATGATGTGGATACTCTACAAAAGGGCCTTACAGAAACATATGCTTGGTGCCAGAGCCATGGGCTCAAGCTCAATGCCAAGAAATGTATAGTTATCCCCTTTGGGAAAAAACATGCACCCATGAATTACCATATAGGTGGCAGTACACTAAACACCGAAAGTGTGATAAGAGATTTAGGGACACAGGTGGACAGTGGTCTCACCTTCGATAACCACATCGCCACAACAGTCAGGAAATCCTTCTATGTGACACACCTCATCACTAAGGGCTTTTCATCCAGAAAAAAGAAGGTCATTGTCCCACTGTACTCATCCCTCATTAGACCCATTATAGACCTGAAATTAATGGACATGCTGCACCTCAGAAAATCCAAATCCCATCGAGCTATGCGCTCGAGAGACTTGAACCTCAGCACTGAAATAAATAGGACATGCTGGAGGGACAGATTCATAACCCAGAGGCTCCCTTCACTCTGGAATAAAATCCCAGTCCAGGTTAGGCAGAGTCCCACATTAACTCTCTTCAAGAGGAATCTTGATGAGTGGATGGGAGATCGTAGGTTTTCCCCGGCTATCACTTCTGTGTCACTGTTAGACAGAGGCACAGTATACTAACCTCAAAAAAAGGCATAGCAAAATTAATTTAAAATGGGTGGCGAAAGCCAAACACACTCTGGCTAGGCTTATAAATGCCCTAGGGCAGATAGCCTAGTATGAACCTATGAACCTATGAACCTATGAATACAATGCCCCATTTGGTATGTACCTCTCAAGACATCTGCAACAACTGGAAAGGCCGCAGAAATACATCACTAAAAGAATCACTGGCCTAAAGCAGATGCCCTACGCTGACCACCTTAAAAAACTCCAGCTACAATCTGTCGCATATCATCTACTCAGAGGCGATCTCTGCTTAACATATAAGGCTATGTCAAACCCAGAGCTGTTGGACATGCTACACTTAAAGAAATGCCAATCTCTCAGAGCCACACACTCCAGGGATCTAGACCTTGTCATCACAATAAACAAAACATGGTGGAGGGATAGGTTCCTGACACAGAGATTCCCCAGACTCTGGAATAGATTGCCCATACATGTCAAGCAGAGTGCCTCTTTGGCCCTCTTCAAAAGGAACCTTGACGATTGGATGGGAGAAAGGAAATTCACCCCAGGGATCACGTCAGTTGCCCTGCTAGACATTGGTCCAGGGAAGTAAATAGTGTTGGAAGAAACAGCCAGGGAATTGTTATGGCTAGGCTTGTATAGGC
This sequence comes from Protopterus annectens, assembly GCF_019279795.1. NCBI lineage: Eukaryota > Metazoa > Chordata > Ceratodontiformes > Protopteridae > Protopterus > Protopterus annectens. The sequence goes on from NC_056733.1 coordinate 1,650,432,356, forward strand.
CCTAGGGCTGATAGCCTAGTACCAACCTATGAACCTATGTACTCCAAAACCTAAATGACAGTTGGGTTTGTATATCTGTTAGACTTTAGTATGAGGTGGATGTTTGTATGGAACTCTTGGTGTTTTTTTGCTTCTGTTTATAATTCATGGTTTGGTGCACTTGTATGTGTGGCTGTGTTCCCTACTAACAGGTCTGTTGTATATGGTCTATATTAGTTTGCCGAAATGGCATTCTGGTGAACAGCTAATCATCGACCCATATTCAGTGAAAATTGCATCAGCAATTCACTGACTTTACTAGGGGCAATGAATTAGCTGCCCAAAGCACAATGGACCAATGTACAGTTAAATTGAACCCACACAAATGGGGACTTCACCCCCCACACCCTCCCTAACTATATATACCAACTCTGAGATTGCACTACAGTGGAGAAAAGGGCAAAGTTCTGTACTTGTCCATTGTGCTTCGGGCAACTATTTTATTACCCTTAGTGAATTCAGTGAATCGCTGAAGTGAGTTTTGCTGATTTAAGGTTGATGATTAGTTGTTCACCAGAATGCCATTTTGGCGACCTAATATAGACCCTGTTGTATATAATCTGCCTATTCACAGACTAAATGAGTGCCTGCTGTGTCAGTGTTCATACTATTATTTACAGACTGTCAGTCCAACATTGGTATTGCATCTGCTTGCAACATATTTGTGTCCTAGATTTGCTGATACTTGCACAGACAGGCATTTTTTGAAACATTTATTAATCAGCAAGCATCATCAGGATGTTTGTATTTTACAGGCACTGACTGGTACAAATTGTAAGAATGTAATGCATACAGTTGTGTACATACAATACTGTTATTACAATATTTATTAGATTGTCATACATCACAGGCTGTGGTGATTTTACATAATAAATATTTTTACTGTTGCATTCATTATATTCATGTGTGTTCAGGCAATTATCATGTCGCCTGTGTTGTTTCTCTTTGTTGTATGGGACTATTTTCCACAATATTGTCATCTCACTTTGTCTTCATTTTAACAATGACACTTAGTGGCTGTTCATATGAGACATTACATGCAGAGAGTAAAATTCATAGAGTCATGCATCCATAGATTTTTACTATGCTAATGACCCGGGTGGGCCTTTCTGAGCCAAGCCAATTTATCACAAAAGAATAATAACATCCTATATCAAAAGAGGACATTGAGGGACAGCATTTATAAGGTACCCCAGTCCATAATGGTCATGTGTGACAGGCCTAGTTTAAATTTCCAATTCTCCTTTCACTGGTCTAGGTTGCACTAAAATTGTATAATAGACAAATCAACTTCACATAGATTTGAAGGCTGTTCATAGGAGGTGCAGTCTGTGGGACACATATCTGTATCTCCAGCATGTTCTTTTTAAGTCACAGGCAAAATTCTGGTCCTTAGATCTTGTATTTCTGTTACTCTTTGATGTATGAATATGCAGGAGATTCATAACTGTGTGCTTTGCGGATGTCTCATAAGTCAATCATAGATAACCTCTGAGTAAAGTGTCTCAGACTGAGAAGAGAGAAAGGTCTTTAAGGCACTCTGCATAAGGCATGTTTGTTATGTCTTATATTCTTTTTTTCATTTAAACTCTGATGTAGTTGCAGTCTCTGCATATGCATAGTCAGGTGCATACTGAAGGGAACATTGTAGTCTATGAGTTGTCAAAAGGGCAGACTACAGTGGGATAATGACTTCTTTAGACCTAATTGGTAAGCTGTTAGTTTTAACATGTGCAACACAAAAGGTTTTTCTCACCACTGTGGTCACATGGTAGTCAAAGGTAAGGCTACTGTCTACATGTGTACACAGATTCCTGACAACTGTATTGACTGTTGGGTGTGTATTATCAATATATTAGTTATCCGGGATGGTTGACTGTTCATGGGTATAATTATGCAATTCATAGAACTGATTTTAAGACTATAGCTTTGGCACTATTTGTTAGTCACAGATAAGTCTTCTTGAGGAATGATTGTGTCTGCATGGGAGTCAGTGATAACCCCCAGCTTGCAATTATCTGCAATCTTAGTCAGCCATAAACCTTCACCATTTGCTTCCACTTCTGAGGAATAGATGCCAAAAAAGCAGTGCCCCCAGTAGTGAGCCATAGGGGACTCTACTAATGACTGGGCTCCTGTTGGAGATGGACTCACCAATTTTGACCTTGTGGGTCCTATTACTGAGCCATCTGGCTAGCCAGACAGGGATAAAAGTGATTATACTTAAATTAGTGAACTTGTCTGTAATGATTGAGTCAGGTATTGTATCAAAAGCCTTGGTCAGTTTGAGGTAAGCTGTGTGCTCAGTCTTGCCCACATCCATGTCTTTGGTGATCCTTTCAGTGAAGCCCACCAGATTTAGTAGGCATGATCTTCCTTTAACAAAGCCAAACTGTGATAGGGCCAGTGTTTGCATGTTAACTATGTTTTCATGTATCATGTCCACAATGTTTTTTTCCATGGACTTACATAAGTGGCTGGTCAGACATATGGACCTGTATTTACCCTGATCAGTGTTTGAACCTCCTTTGTGCAGTGGAATGACTATAGCCATCTTCCGTTCTTTGGGCACAAAACCTAACTGTAAGCACCAGTTGAAAAGTGATTCAAGTGGCCAAGACAGGTCATGTTTCATGCCATTTAGTAAGCATTCAGGGATTTTATTGGAGCCCAACAATGCAATGTATTTGGCCTTGGAAACTACATTGAAGACCTGCCAGGTGGGAAGCGGGGGAGAAATTTAAGCTGAACCTCACATTTACATTTACACACAGACATAACTGCTCAGAAACACATGCAATGGAAAAAGAAAGGGAATAGTGACCTACTGCCATACACTCAGCTGAACAGTTTACTGAAGAAGACAACATTATTAGCACTACAGGTCACAATAATAATGTTATGCTTTTCTTTCAAAGTTCAGTTATGTTAATATGGCATGAGTCAGTACCAGGCATGCTTCCATTCAAATGTCAGGATATGTTACATATCTTTGCTTTTCATATGCTTACCATGCTTCTTACTGGGCATTATTCAAATGTCCTGCTGATGTACTGATTCCCACCGGTAAGCTGTGTCATGCATACCATTGCACAGGCTTCACTGAACGTCTCACATTGGTGATGGATACATTCTACCTGACATATTCTGTTATTGGTTATGTCTAAACTATAGATAAAGTGACAGAGGGAATGTGTTATGTGCATTATAAGCCAATCAGTAGCAGCAATTGTGTGGATTATAATTCTGCTAATTGCTCATGTTTGCATCATTTAAAATTAAACTGTGTTTTAAATAAGAAGTTTAATGTATGCTACTACACCTTCAGTCTCATACTTGTATTCGCAGAAGTCACCAGTGGATGGTATGTTAATTAGGTATGTTAGATTACAGATATACACATCAGTTTCATATTAAGGTCAGCTGTGATCTTCATGGGAATGTGTTGCATGATAGGTATTTGATTTTCACTTTTGTCATGTTTTGCAAATCATCTTGACAGAGCATGGGACCCGTGGACTTTAGCCTATCAGATGTAGATGGTGAGCACATGCCAAGCCACTGCTGCAGTTCTCAGATGATGATGATGATGATGAGGAGGAGGAGGAAACTGGACCCACACCTGCCTAAGCCATCAATTTTGCTGCACCCTAGAAGAGATGATGCTGACTGGAAAAGAAACAAAGCCGCAAATTCTTGTCAGGAATAGCAACTACATCCCTCCTGGACATGGGCAGTCATTAAAATAATAATCTTAGGCATTGGTCAGGCCTTTTCTATTGAAATATAATGGGTGTAATAGGCTAGGCTTAAACTGACCCTCAGGTCAATAGTCTAGTAACCTCCTATGAACCTGTGAATCTATGATTATCGGGAGGATATCCAGGAGGTTGTGACCAATGTGTTTTGAACATAGACGAGTGACATGGTGAGGGCATTCTTCTGGGATATGCCATGAGCTATAAATAACTTATTCAAGGAGATAGAAGATTCAGAATATGACATTCATACTCAGTCATGCATGTTCAGTAGTATATAGTTCAGTCAGATTTCAGAATATAACATCAATACTCAGTTACAGCATGCAATTGCATCACACATCACATGATTCAGTCATTAGATTTAAGGGTAAAGTGACAGAATTATTTGTAAACAGCATTACTACATCAGATTATTCAGTTTTTAGTTTAAGGGGAAAAGTGACAGAATTATTTGTAACATGCTTATTAAAATAAGTTATCTAAATAATAAGTAGTAATAGTTATTCAATAGGCTTAAGATATAACAGGACAGGCTAAATCTGTTAATTATTTTACAGATTACAGTGCACTTTACATACTTATTATACATTATACAGAAAGTTAAAAGGACACTATCAGAGTATGCAAAGGTATAGCACTGAAATACTGAAAGCATTGGTTTTAGTAAATTATTACAGCGTGTAAATATTTACAGGATACTTAAGACACAAATTTAGAAGGCAGGCATCTATTACAGCACATAGAAATTAAAATGGTAAATAAAAATATTAACACATCTGGCTAAAAATTTATAGACACAAATGAGTACAGTATATGGTAATTTAGCTTCAAGAACAGTTATAAAGGAGTCCCTCAAGTTCCAATTTCAGTTAAGTCTTCAGAAAATAGCCATCATGCTTGATGGGCTATATAATAAAAAAGGAAATGGACTAAACAGTACAATGTTTGAGAATTTATATCTATGGACAGCAGGGAAATGTTTCATTTGCAAGAAGAGAAAGAGAGAGATACATTATGGTACAATAAGGCACACGTTCATAAAGTAGAAAATATAGGCAATAGTCAGTTTAATTTCACCATTATGGCATGCAGCAATAGGGAAGAAAAATAGGCAGGGTTAACAGTTTGCACTCTGTCTAACTTGACTGGAGACTTACAGAGGCAAGCTGAGGGTGTGCAGCATTTTCTGTTTCTGGAACAGCAGGGTTAAAAAAATACCTGGCCTTATCAGTATTAGAAACCACAGAATTAAGAGACACTGATTTTCAGAATAATGTGCATATTTTAGAAACATCACACATACATCAGAACTTAGACTTAAAGACTCTAAAAAGGCTATGAATCTAGGTAACAGGATAATTGCTAGAGCAGGTATATTTCCTGATTATGGAGCTGTTTCAAAAGAAGATCCCTTTAAAGTTTTGTCAGGGACCTCAGAGGGAGCTGTTAGACTGAGGGTTTTCACTTTAAATTACTTGTTAGGCATAAGGTAGAATAATAGGCCTAAAAATATAGAGTCAGACTTGTGTTTTCATGTATGATTTCAGTTTCAGGAAAGACAGTCCAGATAAAAGGAAAATATAATCTTACTGGCTAAACATGAGATGTCCAGAAATAACTCTTCTCAAGGCAAAGCTACAGAATGTTCTTTTCTCTAGGGAAACATAGCCCAACTGTCTGCGATAGGAGGCAGTGATGACAGTTCTGAGAGTGAGAACTATATTCACACTGTGTTCACATCTATAAAAAATGTTTTACATTTAAAATGTTGATGGTTGGAACATCAAACCTGCTCCCACAAACTCCAAACTGCGCCCGGTCAAAACCTCGAATGCTGATTTTCCGAACTGCAAAATCTTGCCTCCTTTTTGACCCATGTTAGTATTTATTTGTATGTGTGGCATGGTTGGAAAGGTCAACATTGTATGTTTTTTCAAATTTTTGACATTTCAGAGGTACAGGTTTCATGGAAATGCTTCAGTGGTGTGGCCATTTGACTTTGTACTGTTGACATTTTAAAGGTAAACCTAAAAAAAATACTGTATAGCTAAACCTCCTTCATGGTGTTCTCATACCTTTTGTATTCAATATCATCTCTGTCTGTCATGTATGTCCTGTATGTATGTTGCTCCTACCTAAGCTACCCTACATACCTTTTCCAATATTCTTCTCTCTTTATTAAAAAAGGACACCTGCCTCACAAAAAAAAAAACATGCACAAACATGCACACACCCCATACATAACTCCCCATCTCATCTGTGTGTGTATTATACACCTGATTTGGCCAGATTGGTCATAGAAAATTTATTGAGTTATTCTCCCACATCATTTATGATGATAATATCCAAATTTCTCAAATTCTTCGTATATATGCAGTCTTACCTTGTGAAGAAGTGGATAGATATGGTCCTCTCCCACCACCATCCTGTTTATTTCTGAATTGCTCACCTAGTTCTTCCCTCTGTTTGCTCCACATTTTCATCTCTGTTTTGTTATCCTCATTTCACACCTATAATCTGGTCAAAAATACTTTCACACACCATGCATATGGCCAGAAATGGTTATAAACAGAAATTCATTTTTTCTGTATGCAACACTTGGATAACACATCACATCAAGCAGAAAACCCATCTGCTTGTTCTTGTCTTATGCAAAAAGTCAAAAAATAATTAAAAATCTTTTAACACTTTGCCATTGACTGCAAAACTGAGCTTCAGAGCATTGCTCTTTTGTAAGTGATTCAAACAGAGTGAAAGTAATATCTGCAGCCTCTAATACTTGTAATATCTGTTATTTGCATTGATATGATGAGTCCATTCCAATGCAATCAGTGCATTGTGGAAAATTTTGAAATAGAAATTGTTTGAGTGCAAAAAATTCAAAAAAATGTTTAAACTCAGGATCTAGGCAGATAACATCAGGGGGATATATTTCCATAAAAACAAGATATATGATTAAGATGAGAGACAAAAAATGTAAGAAATGGAAGAGAGGTTGAACTGCAACTTTGAAAACTGAAATAAACAATCTGGACAAACACATTAAGCAAAGTGTGAGACAAGATCAAGAAAATTTTGAAGAAAATTTATAGAAAGATATTGAGCATAATAGGAAATCTTTTTATAGATATATAAGATGTGAAAGAAGGAAAGACATACAAATTGATAAACTGTGTGCAGATTCTAGAATTTATTCTCAGGCACAATAGATTATAGAAATATTTACAAAATCTTATGCAAAACAGTTTGGCTCCACAAAAGGGATGATAAGTTGTCCTAGTGACATTCAGTTAAACCCAGTTAGTGGGATCAAATTAGATTATATTGAAAATGAACTGTGCAAACAGGATCCAAACAAAGCAAGACAGGAGACAGAATTAGTAACAATGACCTGAGAACACTTCAGCAAGAACTCATGGTTCTATTATATCTGTTATTCATTAGATCATATAAGTATGGGGAGGTTCCTCAAGATTGGAGACATGCACTTATTAAACCTGTCTTTAAGGGAAAGGGGAATAGGGCAAACCCAGAGTCATATAGACCCTTAAGACTATTTTCATGTTGTAGAAAAATAATGGAGAATGTAATATTGGATAAGTTATTGTCAGAATTGGATAGGTAGGGATTTAAAACCATATATCAGCATGCTTATGTTGAAAATAGATCTATTACCACATGTAATATGATGCTCTATAACCATATAATAACAGCTATGAAAGAAAAAATTGTGCCGTGATGTAATTTATATAGACTTAACTTCAGCATTTGACAGGGACATACACAAAACACTGATCAATAAATCAGTGCAACTAGGTATTGAGGTACTGTTGATAAGATGGATAGCTGCATGGCTTACAAATAGGACGTGGCAAGTATCACACACCAACTGGGCAGGTGAAATCCTTGGTTAGAGTAAAGGTGTCCCACAGGGCTCTGTCCTAGGCTCTTACTTGTTTAGATTGTATCTTTCAGACCTAACTTTTTCATCTGAGGTATTCTACAGTCTATATACAGATAAAATGAAATTGGGTAAACTGATTACATGTGTTACAGATAAGGCTTGTCTGCAAAATAAATTCACTAAATTGACCATTTGGGCACAGAAGAATCATATGCTGATAAATACATAAAAAACTAAGCATATCAAATTTGGGAGACACAAACTGAAAGGTGAATAATACACCACACAGTGATTGCAACTGTAGACTCATTTAAGGACCCGGATTAATTTAAGGACCTGGATATATGGGTAGATCCAGCTATGACTTTTTCTAATCATATCAACCTATTGGCTAATGATAGTTATAGAACTACAGGTTGTACAAAAAGATTTGTAAAGTCTAGGAAATCAAAAATGATGAAGTCATTGTTAGTTACATTAGATCCAAATTAGAGTATGGAATAACAATATGGAAGCCCTATAAGAAAATGTGCATGAGTAAACTGGAAAGAATTCAGCAGAAATATACCAAGGGCATCCATGAACGTGCACTTTTAAGTTATTATGAAAGACTAAAATATCTGAACTTGTACAGTGTCTCTTACAGATATCTAAGAGAAGACCTTATTCAGGTATACAGAGCATTTAAAGACAGCTACCTCTGGGAATGTTTGGGGTTATCAAAAACTACAGAATCATCAGACAACCTACGTAGAAGATTCTATAGGAATGAGAAGTGTACTAACTGGTCCTCTGACAGAGTATCTGATGCATGGAACAGACTAGCAAATTACATTAAAGAAAGTACTAGTTTAGATTTATTTAAGAACAGTTTGGATACTTATTATGGGAAAAAGTGTTTTGGTATATTGGCAAGCTAAAAGGGCATTACTGCCCGTGCTTGAAATATTTGTATGTATGTATGTATGTATGCAGCTGAGAGTGATATTGTGTCAAATGTTCCTTCCCATTCTGACAATGTCTTCTATTGAATATGTACACTTACAAACATATTTGTAGACTAATGTCAATGAGTGCAATATTGACATCAGCTGCATGTAAGCCTTGTTATTATCCTTGAATATTGTATATATGTTGAATTGCCACTGATGCACACCTACAGCAAGCATAAGACGTAATGGCACCAATGCTTAATACTATGATCTTGAGGATAACAAGTAGCAATGCATGGGTGGCACTCCACCATGTAACAGCTGTCACTATCACCTAACATGAGCCTGTTAAATCCCTCTGTTATCCCCTTTGTGATTTCATTTTGCACAATTCCTTCACCTGAGACTTGTCAGACTCAAGATGGTCCAAGTCCCTTTACAACTTCACCTGTAACAACATTTCTGTGGAACATAGTTAGTACATCATGACTTCCATTCCAGTAAATGTACTTAGCATCACCCTTCCACACATATAAATCATTCCCTACCATGACAATTCATGTGAAATAACACATATCTCACTTTAAAGATATGGATGTAAGTCTTCAAAGTAATCAAAGAAATTACTTTTCCTGATTTCGCTTTTGCTCAGCTGTTGTCATTGAGCAGTACTGGTAATCAAACTGAAATAACGGTGACTGATATTACACTTCTTATGGCAAAAACTGATCAGAATTTATGTTTAGCTGCATTTACATGCTGTTCTTTGCATTAATGTGCTCAGGTCTGCTGTACAACAGAAAACAATACTGATAGCATGAGGAGACAGTTATTATTATTATTATTATTATTATTATTATTATTATCATTTTTAGTGGTGGTGGTATAACAGGCTTGATGGTTTAATTTCCTCCAGATGTCATGATGAAATTATCAGTATGTTATGTCGTGGACACTGAGCTACATATTGCCAATGTCTGTTTCACAAAGCACATTGCTCATTCTTCCAAAAGTGTCACATTCCCTACAGCTGTGTGCTTTTTCACAGCTGCACTATGATTTCCACTATGGCATCAACAGCTAGTGAACACATTTAGCAAAAAGTTGATTTACATAGACAGGTGTTCTTTTCTCATTATGTGTACCTTGTATGAGTGCTTGCAGAAGTAACCGGTAACAGACAGGGCTGACTTACTGAACAGTTATGATGTGCACTTCTTCGTAATGGTAACATTTACAGAGATGGGGGGGGGTTTGATCCACCAGGTTTTGAAATCCCTTTTAAGGGAGGCCATCTGCATTGCATTCAAACACACCCTTCAACTGCATGCTTCTGAGAGTTGTGCTATATATATATATATATATATATATATATATATATATATATATATATATATATATATATATATATATATATATATATAATATATATATATATATATATATATATATATATATATATATATATATATATATATATATATATATCAACAGAAAGGTCAGTGTGGTTGTTGGGGAGACTGCCAAACTAACTTCTCAACTAAAACCATGTACCCCCTCAGCTGACCATCTACCAGCTGAATACCTGCAAATAGCAGCTAAAGCCATTGCCTACCCCATTTCCATCCTTATAAATAGAACAATTACAGAAAGTACAATCCCTTCCATCTGGAAAGTCTCCCAAATCATCCTTCTACATAAAGGTGGTACTGTTACTGAGATTTCTAACTTTTGACCAATTGCCTTACTCTTTACAGTAGCAAAAATAATGGAAAATTGCATCCACCGGCAACTACTTGACCACCTTCTTCATAATAACTTACTTGCAAACTGTCAGCATTGTTTCATGCCATTCCATAGTACAACCACTGCCCTTCTATCCTTTTCTGACTGTATAAACAAAAATCATAACAATAACTCTCTTTCTTATTCATTGACTTGTCAAAGGCCTTTGACATAGTTAACTATCACCTACTTATAGATATATTAAGAGCCCTACCCTTTGACCCACAGACATTACTTTGGTTTAAATCCTATTTAGAAAACAGACAGCAAGCAGTGCTCTTGGATAATAATCTATCTACGCATCTCCCTGTTAACATTGGAGTACCTCAAGGATCTAGTCTAGGCCCCCTTCTCTTCTCAGTTTTTATTAATGATTTAAATGCCAAAATTCCACAAGCCACCTTTATACAATATGCAGATGATTCAACTTTAATATGTTCTGCTAAATCCATAACTTCACTCCTGACCCTCACCCAAACAGTATTTAATATTGTGGAAAATTGGTTCATGCAACACTGCCTCCTCCTTAACCCTAAAGAAACAAAATTATGGCTCTTTACACCTACCCAAAAGTCACCACAATTTCATTTTACAGTAACCTCTAACAATGGAACTAGCATATTTCCAGATACTACAACCTGTCTCCTAGGAATCACAATAGACCACAACATCAGCTATGATGATCATATTAATACTACTATAAAATCTGTCAACAGAAAACTAGGCTCCCTTTATAGAATCAAACCCTTCCTTATGCCGCTAGCCAGAACTACTATTGCCCAGACCCACCTTATCTCCACCCTGTTCTATGCTTCTGTCATATATACCAGTCTATCAAAAACAACCTTACCAAACTTGCAACTAGCTATAATAACATTGCCAGATTTGTTTCTGGCTCCCCATTCAGAACCCATCACTGTCACGACCTTAAACAACTGGGTTGGTTAGAACTGCAGAATCAACTACTTTGTCAACAGCTTACCATCACCGATAAGATCCTTTACCACCCCATGAATACCCCAATACTCACCAATCTGATTACCCCATACAAAAATCTTGCAACACTATGTTCAGCTAATAAGCTTCTAGTTTCCACTATTAAATCAAACAACAAGGCTGGGGTCTCACTATTCACTAACTCAGTGGGAAAAGCCTGGAACCAGCTTCCAAATGAACTCTCAACTCTTTCTTCCACACTGCTTTTCAAAAAATATCTTAAGGAATATCTTAAAACCCACTGGCTATGCCCCTGCTCTAACCCTGACTAAGATCTCATTCCCCATCTTGCTCTCAATATACTTCTCTGCTCTGTTGTTCTGATACCTACCTGTGTTAACTAGTAAGCTAACCTCTAACTAGTAGCTAATCGTGTTTTTTTTCCCTTTAGTACTTGATATGAGTCTACTTTCTCTAAAAGTGCTACCACTCCACTGTATTAGATATGTTACATTACACAATACTTTGAAAATGAAGACAAATACAGTTCTTTCTCTCTTTCAGTGGATTTTATTATCTACAGTACACACATGTGGGAGTCTCATGGAAAGCACCAGGGAGACTCCCAGAACAAAGGGATAAACAAGCTTATATACTGGTGATATTGCTGACAGTACAAAAATATAAAAATCAATCAATTAGATTGTTATACAGGACAATTAACCAATCAAAGGTTTACCCGTAAACATAAGACAATTCACATCATCATATCTCTGAGCAGAGAAAGAAAATCGGATGCACTTCCATAAAAGGCACATTTCCTGCTTTCAGACAGACTCTTGTTTTTCAGTATTTTCTCATTGCTCAGAGTTCATTCAAAGTTCACAGTACACAGTACATTTTAATGCAAACAAACTGTCACATACTTAATTCCCCCAAGCACATGCTTTGGCTGTTCATATTCTACAATCCCCCATTTGATGCTGTGTAAGCGTCACCATTTAACCTATCATACATTTGTCCCAAATCTAGCATAACCATGCTACTGGTCTTTTCATCATTGGAAAACATTGTAATTTCATCGTCTACATTCATAGCTGTAGGCATATAAAACATAGGCACTTTCTTCACAGTTTTTGAAGACATTAATTTTAAGATCAGTGCTTTGATTAGGAATAAGACAAGAAAAGCAACAATTGCTAATACTGCAATTAATAAGATCAACTTCAACAGTCCACCTCCCCAGCCTGAGAACAGGTTGGTTAACCATGCCCATGTTGAACTATCGGCCTCTTTGGTCTTCGAGAGTTCGGAAATTCTTTGAATCAGTTCAAGATGGCTTTCAATTTCGTGCTGATTATCAGGAATAAAAGTACAGCACTCCTCCTGGATTAAAGCGCAAGTTCCTCCTTTCGCCGCTAGGGTGAAATCAAGAGCCATACAGTTTTGGAGTACTACAGCTCTCATAGCAGTCAATTCATCAGTCACTAGTTCTAAGGCAGAAAATGTAGCATTGCTTAATATGTCAAGCAATTTAGATAGCTTTCTCCATTTCCAAATTGATTTTGCTGTTCCGTATGATGGAATTATACCAGCCCATGATATGACATCATCACCCAAGTCCATATGGGACAGTCCTTTGGTGCTAGCATGAGATAAATAATGGTGATAGATCCATGAAGCATCAACCTGACCTACAGGATTGGCAGGCTTCTTGACCTCTCAAACATTTTGAATTTTCCCTTTAGGTAATACAGATACATGTCGAATAGCTGGTACTAGGTAGACCAGGAAGCAGCTGCCAGACCAGTTTTCTGGTAGCCATTTATATGCTTTTCTTCCGCACACAAAATAACAATTTTCTACTTTAATGGTGATGTTGATAGACTTGAAGCGATCCCCGGCATCCTGCAGTCCATGGAATATTTTCCAATAAACAGTTTCTATTTTCTGGGAAAAGTTAGCTATAGAGTTTTTAACAAGTCTTTTTATAGGTGAGAAATCTGTTACACAACCTGAATTGTCTGCAGTGCAGTTATGTACCACTGTTTTGATACAATGGCTCCACCCGACTCTAGTTTTACCAAGTTTTTGAAAACACACAGTTCCGTTTTGGCAGAGGGACAACTGTAATGCTATCATGTCATTTGAAATAACATCTGATGTATCGTAGATCAGATTCATCCAGGTTTCATTAACCCCTAAAGGGATTATATTTAGCATCAGTCCCCCATGAAAAGTAAGAATAGCAGTGCAAATCCAGCAGTCCAAAACATTGAGGGATGACGCATAAGCATATTTAATGGCTTGGTAGGTGTTGAAAGGTGGATGTCATGCAGCTCGTTTGGCATGAGGCGTAGTTGGAGCAGTAAATAAAAATGGCAACAGTAAAAATATCAAAACAACAAGAATAACCACCACAATAGTTGTGCAGTACTTTTGTGGAAATGGTGGTTGCACTTGTATTATGTCGGGAGGGTGAGGTTGTCCAAATGGATAAACATCAGGCATTGTCAGGTGGTAGTACAGTATGACTTTGAGTATGAGTAGCAATAGGTGGAGAATCAGGAGGAGCAAAAGGTAGAGGCTGTTGATCTTCCAATGGGATGACCTTCTTGATGTGCGATATGTGAATCCAAGTGAGTGAGCCTTGTAGTCAAACCGCTGATGATGTCATCAGTAGAACCAGGAAGGGCCCCTTCCAGTGTGGTTGAAGTGCTGTTTTTCAAGAGAATGACTTGACGTACACCCAATCTCCTGGTTGTAATGCAGAGGACAGGAAAGGATCAGAGATATATTGAGCCGCTGCTGCCTGGCGATGATGAAACTAAAAAAGAAACAAGAGAAGTGCAATACCTAAGAATATCATGATCAAATGCATCATACTCAGAAAAGGGTGGTGGTGGAGTCATGGGCATACGCATAGGGCGGCCCGTGAGGATTTCATGAGGAGAAAGACCTTTAGTAGGATGTACTTGCGCTCTCATACAGAGTAGCGCTAAAGGTAGGGCCTGTACCCAAGTGAGGCCCATTTCTGTAGTAATTTTAGCCAGTCTGGTTTTCAGAGTCTGATTCATGCGTTCAATAATACCTGATGCCTGTGGTCTATACGGACAATGAAATTTTAAAGTGATGCCTAACATTTTACGCAGTGAATCAATTAACTGAGCAGTAAAATGTGTTCCACAGTCTGAATATATTTGACAGGGAACACCAAAACGAGGTATCAATTCATAAGAAAGTTTCTTAGCAACTGAAATAGCATCATTTTTGTTACATGGGTAGGCTTCTAACCACCCAGAAAAAACATCAACAACAGTTAAAACATATTTGAAACGAGCACAAGGTGGAAGTTCAATAAAATCCCATTGCAAAACGCAAAATGGTCCCAATGGTTTTGGCAGTGGTTATGCGGGAGCCATAGTGCCTTTTGAAAGGCTATACTGTAAACAAATGTAGCACGTGCTCAAAAAATGCTGTACAGAAGCAGAAAGTCCTGGGGGTAACCAATCCTTTTGGATTTGTTTTATTAATGCTTGTACCCCGACATGAGCTGGCAAGTGATACACTTTAATAAGAGAATTTAACATGGACATTGGACAGACCAGTCTGCCATATGGATGTTGCCAAATGAGATCAGAGTGTTTAAAACAACCTTGAGCCAGCCATGTTCTCCTTTCTGATTCTGGAGCTTCATCCTTTAGAGCTTTTAACATTGTGGTATCAAAAGTAACTATTGGTTGCAGAGGCTGCAAAAAATGTCCCTGAACAGTTTGTGAGAGAGAAGCCTGTTTAGCAGCCCAGTCAGCTAAATTATTGCCCTTATTTTCAAAAGAGTCATTAGACTGATGGGCTGCACATTTAACAACAGTAAGTTCAGATGGTAGCAATAAATCTTGTAGCAAGTTATTGATATAAAAATGTTTTTTAATGGGTGCCCTGGAAAAAGTTAAAAACCCTTGTTCCTGCCTGAGTTCATGTAGGATGCGGCCAGGGATGTTATTGGGTCCCATGGAGGCTGCATTTTTTGCCTTTGAGAGGGCAGTGATGACCTGTTCCCTAGAGATAATGGGTGGGGGGGCAGGTACTGGGGATATCCTGATTTACTGATGGGGGGGGCAAAGGGGAGAAGTTTTCCCTGAATCTGTCAGCCAGTAGATTAGCTATATCTACAGCATTTGTGTATGTGGTGTACTTGACCACCAGTTCTGAACAGATCTAGTTGCTTCCTTTGAGATTTCAGACATATGTGAAGAAGACCTTATGATTGTCGGTAGTAAATGTGGCCAATTTGGCTGATGTTGGCTTTAGAGGATTTCACTACTGATCTTATTTGCTTGTTCAGGGTAAGGAGAGATTGCTTCCAATTGGGCACATGCTCCTTCTTGGTCCTGGGCAGTAATTTTTGCCTTTTGTTATATAGTTTATTTATTGCAGATGTCCACAGAACAGGTATACTCTTCCTTGCGGAGGATGATTTTGTCCTGTCGGATATTCCTGATTCAATGCATCTATATAAATGTCCATATAGTACTTTTGATGTAGATTTGGACATTGGTGCCAGTTCCTACAGTGGGGGAGTGGGCTTTGAAGCTGTTTATACCATCCCTAAGGAGGTTGTAATCAAATTTGGAGAAGTTTTTTTGTTTGACCCTAGCTAGAGGGGGGTCAGTGGTGATGGTGACTTTGAAAGTGACTGTTTTATGGTCAGATCTTACCAGGGAGGATAATACTATGGGTCTATATTATATGAATGAAAGTTCATAAAATCAAATGCTCTAATGAGCTTAAATACTGGAAATCGAAAACGATATTGTGGGGGGCTGCACCCCCCCCGCTAAATATATATTCCAACTCTGAGATCACACTACAGTGAGGAAAGGGCAAGTACTCCAATCTTCAATGTATTTTGATCCCATAGCATGCATCTTGATTTCTAGGATTTTCGCTCATTAAAGCATTTGATTATATGAACTTTTGTTCCTAGAATATAGACCCTGATACTATAGGGGTGCTACAGTGTTTATTCATGCTGGTTAATAACAAGTCCAAGATATTATCACCTCTTGCTGAGGTATTGACTAGCTGTACCAAGGCATTTGCATTGATAAAATTGAGGACTCTCTGAGCATTTGTGTTCTGGCATGAGCAGTTTTTCCAGTCTATAGTTGGGTAATTAAAGTAATCCAGGATCAGGATAAAGGGTTGAATCTTGATACGATTTGAAGAGGGCCAGATAGGTGGAGTGGGTATCTTGAGTCAAATTTCGGGGCCTGTAGCTAGCTATAATTTGAATAGGGGTCTTGTCAATGGTTAACTGCACCTGGAGTATCTCCTGTGCATCATTTTCTTTGACCAGCCTGCAGGTTTGTGTGTCTTTTTTATATATTGAAACTCCACCTCCTTTGGCTTTGCTGCCCATAGTTTGGGGTCTGAATGTGTGACAGGATGAGTAACCAGGTATGGCTGGGGTGCTCTCCGCAGCTTTGAACCAGGTTTTAGTGACTGTACAAATCTCAGCATCTTCCAGAGATAAGAAAGCTTGTAGTGAATGCAGTTTCATGTTTAGACTCCTAGCATTTAGTAGCATGATCTTTAATTTGTGTTTTATTGAAATTTTTATGTTGTTAGTATTGACTTCATGACTTTTCCTAAAAGAGGCACTATGGGGGAGGCAAGGACCTTTGCCAAAAGCCTGACGCCCAAGTGAGACAGATGCAGGCCATCTCTAGCAAAGCATTGTGGTCAGTCGATCATATCTTCCCAGGCTGTCAGGTACTGGATCCCCCTGGAATGACTCCAGAAACTAAGACAATTGTTAAAGTCGATAATTTTTTGTTTGTATCGAGGCATTATTCTGGGGGATGGTAAAATGCTGCTTAAGGCTAGGGACATATCTGCCTGGGACACATATTGAGCAAGCTCAATCATGTTTCTCTTCATATAGTCCAGGGAGGTACGCCTCAAGTCATTCATACCAACATGGACTATGATGGAGTCATAACAGTATCTGCTGTTGAGAGACTTGAGTGCGTGTGTGATATGGTGGATTCTGGCACCTGACAAACAACTAACCGTGACTTTGTCCTTATCCAGCCTGGTGAGAGGCACATCTGTATGTCTCACGATGGAGTCTCCTATGACTTATATGTTGGTTTTACAGTTAGGCCTTAGTGGTTATGAGACACCGGTGTGTGGACTATGCATGGTATGTGGTGTTGGGGGTTGTGGAGTTCTCATGTGTTTTTGCCTCTGAGGTCTCCTTTGTTTGGGTTTCTTTTTGTTGAGGACCTCCGGATATATTGGTATGTGTTGTGTAGTTGTGGGTGGTGTCTGAGGTGTGGTGATTGTGTTGACAACTCTCTCAGTGCCAGATGTACTGACTTGTGAGGGAGAGAATGTAGACTCTAGCTTCTTTATGTAATTACATCTCTCATAAATTGTGTTCCTAGGTGGCAGTAGTAGATTGCTATCTGTGTACATGAGGCAGTTACTACAGTGCCTCAGGATGCCCATATTGATCAGGCTGACAGGAGAAATTGTAGGAAACTGTCCATCCATATTTGTCAGAATCTGAGGAAGAGAGGCCAGGGAGAGCTAAGGGGTAAGCCTAAAGCCCAAGTGCTTAAACTGAAACTATGAGGCTTAGAATAAGACTTAAAATTTAAATAGGCTAAAAACAGCAGTAATAAATGCAGCAGAGAAGATGCAATTGAACACTTTAGAGAATAAGTATAGAAAAACCAAGATGAAGTAATAGACTTGGAGGAGGACACACAAATACTGTAAAAGCAGCAAGCAGCTGAATACGTTTTTTTTTTTTTTTGTTAAGTAAAGTGGAAAGGGAGAAAGGAGGAACAGAAGATAATTCAAGGTTAAGAAACTAAGGGGGGTAGTCTTCTCAAGTGCTCTCTGTATTAGGCAGAATGGGCTAATGACACTAGACTGAGAGGAGTGTCCCAGATCAAATTTACAGTAGGAGTGGGCAACTGCAAAGCCACCAGGTATACAGCTACTAGCTACACTATTAGACCACAACAGGTCATATTAGACTTTATCTGAGCTACAGTAACTGCACATAGAGACATATTTAGATGTATTAGGAAATTAGACTATCCACTTTCCCTAACATTTAGTCTAAATGTTTATTACACTTAATGGCGGTCCTGTTATTTGAATTTTGTAGTATTCCATTACTTACACTTTTGTATTTCATCTATGTGTATTTGCATTGTCTTCTGCCCTGAATGTAGTGGAAATTATGTTCAGTTACAACAAACTATAATGCTAGACAAGCAATCCTGGGGGCCATAAAATGCGTTGCCATATGCCCTTTAAAATCAACAGGCATAGAGATTTGTGCCATTCTTTTCAAGCACATAATTACTTTCAGTTCTCAAACTGACCAGTGCAGTACATGATAGCCCTAGGGTAAATTTGTGCTTGCTCATCAAATATTCAAGATTAGCAATAAATGTAGCCAACATAGTATTCTGTATGACCTATGGTGGTAGCTTATTTCATAGAGCAGGAACACTTTTACTTTGGAACTTTCAGCAAATGTTGGTTATTTGCTGGCATAAATCTAGGACTTTAATACAGTAGTCTGTAGAACCACTAGTTTTACAAAGAAATATGAGATCAAATGGGGTCTTTCATGCCTTAAAAAGCAAGACAAAGGCCTCCTTGGAGGAACTGATAGGCCATTGAGTACAGGGACTATTGTGCTTAATTTGTTCGGGTAGTTGAGCAAGTTAAGCCTTTTAATTTTCTAAACAAGAATTTGTAGTTGAACAATATGCTTGGATTTGTATATACTATAGGTGGCATTTTATCTGATGATTAGTCTGACAAGGGAGCAGTACAGTGCTATGATGACTTCCTTGGATCTTAATGATATTCCC
Organism: Protopterus annectens; assembly: GCF_019279795.1. Taxonomy (NCBI): domain Eukaryota; kingdom Metazoa; phylum Chordata; order Ceratodontiformes; family Protopteridae; genus Protopterus; species Protopterus annectens. The sequence continues at coordinate 1,650,451,617 of NC_056733.1, forward strand.
TTGGAAAGTAACTGAGCCAGGCAGAATAATTTCTTTACAATGGTGGAAATGTACTACTATGCATTTGATAACCAGCTAGGCACACAGTCCCTTTCCAGGAGTCACTTGGGGCAATGTCTAGTTAGTTAGTTCATGGTCATAAAGTAGGCAAATGAGGGTAATAGAATCAAACTCGGCTCGGTAGCACAAGAACTACAGCTCACAGACTTAACCTTTTGTGCCACCTGCCAGACTTGGCAAAAGAATGATGACTGAAGGAGAGAAAGTTGAAGCAGGAGCAGTTTTTTTTTTTTTTTTTTTTTTTGCTGAACACTACTATGCCACATATGTTACATGTACCTTGAGAATTTTTTGTATGCCAACTATGTGCATATTCAGTGGATAGTCAGGTAACAGTCCAAGCTTGCAGATTTGCCAGTGTCAGGAAATGTGGTCAACCACATTTCTGCAATCAAGGCCTGAATGTCTGCAGAACAAATGATGAAGAGAAAGGAGTCCACTACTGAACCATGCTGTAGTCCACCAGTTACAGTTTTTCATTTAGAAAGGATTTTATCAACTTTCAGAACTCAAAATCTTTTAGATAGTCAGTTTGCAATCTGATGGACAACACTGAGGTTTACCTTAAGTTTATCTCCTTTTTCAATTATGCAACCATGTGTGATAATTCAAAGGTAATCAGCCTTGGCTAGGTTAAGGTAATCAGTGTGCACTGAGTGATTAGTGTCTACAATCTCCATAACCTTTTCAAAGAAACTTACTAGCTTCAGGAGAAAAGATCTGACCTTCACATATCTTAACTAATTGGGGTCTAGATCAGCTAAGTTGCCTGTCTACATTAATGAATTCAGAAATGATGCATTTTATGGCTTTGCATATAGCACTGGTAAGATTGACGGGCCTACTTTGTTTTGTAGATAGGCATCCCTTATAAGATAACATTGTCTGTCACCAGGCATCAGACACAAATGCTGGATACAATGAGCCTGAGCAGTTTAAGTAGTAGCTCAGATAGTACAATCTCAGCAATGATGAGACTGCAGACTGATGTGTTTCCTGGTTTCAATTAAGTATTATTTCTACTCTCTGGGAGTGATTCTGAGATGTATTCTAGATTCATTTCTGGATAATGTGAAGACAGCAATAGGTAGGTGTGGTAAAGTTATCACTAAATTTGTATGCTAGTATATTGCCTTTATCCTTGGGAATGGAATGTGAGATAATACTATGTGTGAGCTCAGTCCATTGTCACATATTATTTCTTAATTTTCTGAAACTTTGAAAAAAGATTTGCAAATTCCATTACATTTATAATTTTGTCTGTACTGACTATAAATGTGTGCTTTTCTTTATGTTATCTATATTATTCCTAAGGTTCTTGCTGGATGTTTTAGTGTGGCCCTAAAGTGCATTGGTCACATTCGAAAGCAAGTTTCAGTAACAAATGTGTGAAGTTGGATAAAACCTCCTTACCATATGGAATACCAAATTATGCATCTTTTGATGCAGCAAGTGTCTTGCTTTTCATTTTATTTTGTTGATTAGGGCAGCCCCTGAGCTGAATACCCCTGCCATGACATCATGAAAGATAGAATCCATAACACCTCACTACCAAAACGAATAAATAAACCTTTATTTTTCTATACAAAAGGCATCATCAGGAGTTACTTTCTTCCTTGAAAGACATGCTGTCAATAAGTTTTTGCAGGTGGAACATTCCATATTGAAAATGAAAATGTGATAATTTAGAAGAAGATTATCTGAAGATGTAGTTTTTTTTTGATTACCTATAATGTCTTGCAGTCATATGTAAATCATTGTCCATTTCCTACCATTACATAATTGTTATTCTAGGGAAAACCTGAAAAACACCCCATTAAAAAAAAAAATCAGACAGTGCAGTATAGTCATTTTTTTCCAAAATCATTTCCAAATTTAATATCAGTATAACAGAAAATCAAATTAATTGCAAAACAAAGATGCATCTGAATGTGACCATTTTTCTTTAAGATAGCGGGGTGAGGACTTCTTAAAACCTTTTGCTACCTTCCTTCTGTTAGTATGCAATTTATTGTTACATAGTCCTACAACAGACATTTATTACTGAATGCAATATACTTCAGTCTCAGACTTCTTGGCCCTAATCAGAACAAAATATTAGAAATTCTTAATGATGTCAAACACACAACTAGTCACTGAACCCAGCAGACCAAACCCTAATCCTTCTAATCACTGACTTCTTGATCTTTTTATTACTAATAATCCTAAAATTATTTCCAAAATTCTCATTCCAAACAACTTCAGTATTTCTCACTGCATAAACAAAATCCCTCCCTCCCTTATATTGTTCTGGACAAATCCCAGTCCAAACTTCACAAATCAAACACAATTCTAGCCTCATTAGACTAGTCTCCTTTTCTCTCTTCTTCTGATTCTAATCACTGCAGCATTCTCCTCATACAAATTCTCACTAACCTCCAGGATTCAATCTTTCCTAAAATCACACAGCCTTATAACCCCCAAAAGGCTCATACATGAACTCAAATGCCTCCTTAGTGTCAGGGACAATGCCTTGCATTCTTGGAAAAACAACCCATCTTCAACATCCATGCAATACTATATGCTAAGCTAATAAATCTAGCTAAATATGTAATCACGTGACATAGAAGTCAAATCACGAAAAATCATCAGTCACCCTTTTTCAACTCACCTAACAAATTATGTGCAGAAACCAATCGCCTGACAAGTCACACTAATCCTAACATTCACTCCTCATCTCAATGCAGAACAGTGATTTCAGCTTCCTCTTCAGTGCACTTCCCATCTATGCTTCCATTAATAGCCCCATATCTACCCTAACTCCTCTCCTCACCCCTTATACTCCCACTTTCCATTTCAAAGCAATCACAGCTGAACACGTAGTACCACTACCAGAAGAACTAAATAAATGACTCACCTACTTGTCCTGACACTCTTCTCCCATGGTTCTTATTTCTTTGTAAGGACTTCTTAGTACCACCCATTCTTCACATTCATAATTTCTGCCTAACACAAAACATCATGCCCAATACCTGGAAAGCAGCCATTGTTAAACCCCTCCTTACAACAACTAACTCATCCCACACCATTGATTTCTGTCCCATCTCCATTCTTCCAGTAGATGGCAAAATATTTGAAAAAGTAGTTAACAGTCAACTTACCCATTGCATGTACCAATATACTATACTTAAAACCATGGCTTTTGGGCTGGTAGAAGTACTTCAACAATACTCCAAATACTTACTGATAACATTATCCTGGCTATGGGCAAAGGCCTCTTCAATATAGCTATCTTTATGGACCTCACCAGAGCTTTCAATCTGCTTGACCATAACAATCTGTTACATTACTTTACTGAAATGGAATTTAGCCTAGATACAGTTCCCCAGTTTAAAAATTATGTTTCCAGTTGGCATTTCTCTGTTCAGTTTCAGTATAGCCTCTCTGCTTCCACCCCTCTCCTTAAAGTTGTCCCTCAGAGCTCCATTCTGCCTCCCTTTCTTTTCTGTTTTCATTAATAAACCAACACTTGACCTCCTTCACCTCACTTTCTTACTTAATGCTGGATGACATGGTCTCATATCACTCAAACCTAAACTCTTTGGCCATACAACAACTATAAGCTTACTTCCTTTCTCTTATCAAATAGCTTAATAATAAAAAGTTCATGCTGAACACTTCCAAAACTAAATTACTGCTGCTTGGTACCTCACCTAAATAGCAGAAAAACTCTCAATCACTTCTTATCCACAACCATCTTGATAATGCCATTGACCAAGTCATCTTTTGAAATACCTTGCTATGTGGCTTGATCATACATTGAACTTTCACCTTCACCTAGAACAAATATGGAAGAACATTAATTTCCTTCTATCTTTGCCCTGTAAAATTTCCACCTTTCTCTCCAGACCATCCAGGGATGCCATATGCAAAGGCATTCTGCTAGCCTAGCTTGAATATATATTTCCACTGGTTGCAGCAGCATCCAAGAAACACTCCTCTACCATCTAAACTATATGCATCTCTGTCTACCATTGTATTACCCTCTCCCCTAGAAATAAGCATCATTGTATCACACTTAATAAAGTCAGATGGCTACCCATCCATCAATGGGCTAACCTGCTTCCTGGATCTCAACTTTACAAACTCTTCTAAAATCTCCCTTGTCCTTTCCTCACCTCCAACCTCCTCAGGTGACTCTCACCCCCAGTTACAATATAAGAAATCTTAACCACTCTAATTCACTTCTTCAATGTCCCAGAACGAGTATTCATTACACTAACCATATCTTTTCAATCCTAAGCCCCAAACCCTGGGAATCCCTCCCTACTAATTATAAAGACTCATGCTATACACATCAGCTAATGCACAGCTTAAAGAACATCTCATGTGTGAGTCAATTTGCAAATGCTTTCTCTCTGGACAGATTACCTAATCCCCCATTCTCCCCTTCCCCAGGCAGACACAAGTCAGACACATTTGTCTATCTCAAATTGTTTCCTCTATACTAATATGTGACATCTCTTTCACAATAAATAAATTGTATATAGTTAAATTATGTGTGTACTTACTATTCATTTGCTGTTTTTTATACCTTTTGCTCTATCCTGTCACTGTTTAACTGCCTTCTTCGTCCTCCCTCCTTATTCTAACCACACCGTCTAATTGTCCAGTACAAACCTTCCAATTGTCCAGTATACTGAGTATTTTTTTATTACTGTTATCAATTCATTGCTATCTTCACACAAAATGTTGTTTGTATTCATAATACTTCTTAGTAACTTGATTGTCTACTGTCATTTATATTTATCCGGGCTGAGACTGAAATGGGTCCATTTGGATCAGTGCTGTACACAGGATACCAGACTGAATAAATAAAGCAATAAGAGCAGCAGCATCAGTTCCCATCAATGACAATGTTATACCATTTTCCTTTTTCTGCAGTGAAGTGCTGATTTGGACAGCCGACATTGCACATCGTATTATTTTGTTTGTAAGATGGATACCATTGTTTTCCATTGGTTAGTGTTATTATTTGTCCTGCATAAACTCAAGTTTCAGTAAGACTGTCCTACTTGGGGCATCAAAAAAGGTGGCAACCCTAATAGTTGACCACACTTGTATTAAAGAGATCCATTTGTAAAATATGTTCCTTTTGTGAATGCAATAGTGTTATACATAACAGTGTTTTAATCCTGCAAACAACTTAGATAACTACATATTTGTCTTACTCAAGAATAGTTTTGATGAATAGTTAGAATGCTGAAATGTCACAAATCAAAAAAATTGAGAAAATGTAACATATGCAGGTGTTTGTCCCTCATTAAAAAATAAACTTCTAAAAGCACAAATTTAAGAACAGATGGCTGTGCCTTTTTAGTATGTTTTCTTGTAAAATACTTTTGAGCAAAAAACAATAAGCATTTCTCCGACATTCAGGATTAGAAAAAAAAATAATCATTCTCCTATTACTAACACTGGTAAATAGCAGAACCAGTCTTTTTTAAGTGGTGGTTAATACTTCCTGGATTGCACTAACAGCTTTAGTATCTCAGGAAGATTTCATTGGACCTTAAAAAGTCAGTATGGGGACAGAAAAATATTCAACCAATATGCAGAAGCCCTGGCATGTGAGAAGTAAGCCATGCTTGGTGAAATTGCCACTTATCTACCATCTCATGCCAAGTGTGTGTGTGTGTGTGTGTGTGTGTGTGTGTGTGTGTGTGTGTGTGTGTGTGTGTGTGTGTGTGTGTGTGTGTGTGTGCGTATGCAGTCTGTATATATAGATTCATCAGAGCAAGTGATAGCCAATGCTCTGTAAATAATATAGTCAAATAAAAGGTGATGCATTGGGCACCAGGCACAATACTTATAGCCCTTAGAGGGAGAGTCGTCATCAGCTATAGCACTGAGCACAACAGCAGTCCACACACTAGAACAATATTTTGCCAGTGATCTCTAAATAATGCAGTCAACTGAAAGATACTACACTGTGTGCTAATCTGAATACAACAAAAAGTCACTGTAATGCCACAGTTAATTTGGTCACACCATGATGATACGACAGTCATCTATGACTAAAACATGTCCCTTTGTGGAAGCAAACTTAGTGGCCTTATGAAACTCAACTTGCATTCTGGTGACTATTTACAACCTCAGCATAATTTATGGGCCTAGTGGTACATTTTGGTTGGTGTAACGTTTAGACATATGACACTTCCAGGCAACATACTGATGTGAAAGTTTTGCCCTCATGTTTCTTAAATACTTCCATTTACTCCTGATTGTATTGGATGAAGCAGCTGTTGCTACACTGCCTTAGAACATATAATTTGATCAGACTGAGCATAGATAGGATGAGAGCAGACTGTTGTGTGATCTTCTCAGAGAACAGACAGTACAGGTCATCATAGTACTCAGGCTAGAGACAGATTACTACAAGAGACCACAAAGGATTGTGGGTTAAGCATTAAAGGTGATATGCTAATGCTAAGTTTGACAGTAGCTTATGTAGTAGATGTACAATGTACTGATTATTTTATACAACTAAGTTGTTGAGACAAATCTCTTGTTACTATACACACCACTTAATTTGAGTGTTACATAGTTCACTTGCACACTCTTCAGAATGGTTACTAGGTGCCAAACACTGTAGCTTTTATTTATATATCTGAATGAGCACTAAAAACTAACAGTGAGCTGCTCTTACTAATGAGCTAAATTTTGGGGACAGATGCAAGACACTGAATAGCATATCTAGGGTGATTAACCACAGACTGATCACAAAACCTTAGAATATAACCACTAGTTTTATCCAGCTAATAATTAGAATAATAGTTATTTACAAATCTCTAGATGCTTACACACATCACTAGGACATTACTTGTCACTAGCCACAAGAGCTTCAGACTGTAAAAAGCAGAGCAGTCACCAATCAGTAACACTGAACAGGATAGATGTTTTCTAGTCAATGGTCCCTAAATAATATAGCAAAATAAGACACAATACACTGGGCCCTCGGCACGATACTCATAGCCCGAAAAATCAGAACACCCACTAGAATAATATTTAGGAACTGATCCCGCAATTATGCACAGAATTCAAATTCATTGCAAAACAATTCTGAAACAAGTTAAGAAAGGACTGCCAGGACTGAGAAATAGCAGTGATTCACATTAGATCTACTATCTGGCTTATCTGGGTACTTCAAGTGCTTGTCTCCCCAATGCTGCACTCAGCTAGGAATCACTGTCTTTTTGCTCCGTCTTTCACCATGAGTGAAACAAATAGCACTAGTTGCAAGCTGGTTCCAGGGAGGTTGGTTAAGAGCTTTTCAGTTATCAGTAGTCTAGTTGAAAATATTGCAGAGATTCAAAGGCTTGTTGTAGCGTTCTCCTAGGGGTTGCCATAAATAGCACATGTAGCAGCTCAGTACAAAAGGTTGCCAGGATACAGAAATATCCAAAAGTTAAACTGATGAGGTTCTAGATGAAACCAGGCAGTGAGAAGTTGCACTAAAAACTGCCCTAGGAGAAATAGACATCAACGTCCTACTCCTTTTCTTTCCAGGACCAAATAGTGACACTAATTCCAAGATGGCTTCTAAAGAGCATGTTTCAAGTTTTTTCAGTAAGCTGTAGTAGCAATAACCCTTTGATCCTTCTCCCACTAAAAGACAGACAGCAGCATTAATACCAATCTGGTTGCAGATAGGTGGTGCTAAAGTTTCCAGTAATGGAGATATTGCAGTCTTTAAGTTAAAGCTAAAGATGGCAGTTAGTAAGTATTGCAAAGTGCATTTAATGGATTGGAAGATATGAAAGATAACTCAAATTTTAATCAACGATTTAGAAGTTCTTCCCAATCTATCCCATCTCATCACTCATACTGTGAGCACTAGAAGGTCAACCTTGGAAAGCCATCCATTTAAATATATATTAGTGATAATCAGCTCAAGAGCCACTGGATTTAAAAGTGCAAGAGAGAAAGCATGGCTTCATAGAAACCCCAAAAGGTCACAGAGCAGCAGTCACAGAGAGCTTTGACAGCTCCCAAAGACTAAAACCCCTCCTGTTCTACTTGCCCAAAACACAAAAAAAAAGTTTCATATCTGCCCCTCTCACATCTTAACTAGATTTAATTAATTTACCATCAGAGAAACCAATGTCATTTTTTTATTAGTTGATCCTAAACAAGAACTTTTAAAACTCTTCAAAGTAAAGCAAAAAGTATAACGTTAAATTCCCATAAAGTGAGAGAAAAAGACAGGAAAAAGTGACAGTATGCAACCTATGAATAATGAAATCCACAATAACCACAAAGAAGCCACCACACAACATCTACTGCAAACAAAGAAGAAACATTTCCTTGTTCTGCTTACCTTTTATCATTGCATATTCATACAGTTCAGTCAGCTTGGATTGTTAACAATAAACAAGCAAGCAATTAAACAAACATATAGATAAATATTATTACCAAGCAAATAAGTCCAATAAAATGTAGTAATCACTGAAGTTATAAACTCTAAACGAACTTAGTAATCTTTTCTCCAAATCCTTTCATTAAATGCCTACATGTGTGTACTATCAATAACTTGATACCAAATCATTACAGCTATTTGAGTTTCTTAAACATAAGCGACAGTGCAACCAACATTTTTGGGAATGGCTTCCTTTCGCTTATCAGTCATGTTGTAATATAAACTAGAGGATCCCTTGCTAGAGTTTTAATATTTCTGTATGAATTAACCATATAATTCTAAAAACAATGTATAATAAACAGACTTTACACCACACAGCTGCTCATGATGATATTTTAAATTTGTTTATCCTTATTAAGTAACATTTTATTGTAATCTTTTTTTAAAACAGTAGATTGCCGAAGTTATATTGTTTACTTGAAAGAAAAACATGTATTGACAATTTAATTTTTAGAGCAATGTTTCTGACTTTGTTGACAAAATTATTTCTGAATGCAAGGATCAACTGACTTTTTGGTTTTGCATCATGTAATTTAAGTTGGAGAGAAATATACAAGCAGCTAGAACTTTATATCACATAAGAGACACTGAATTATTAATAAATACCCTCATTCCTTGATCAGTTTTGCTGAAGTCAACTATCTAAATTTTAGGAGAAAAAAGATGATCTTAAAAAAAAAAAAAAAAAAAAAACACGGGGCATGCTTTCTTGCATTGTGATTCTTGGAATATGCAGATATTATGCTTGCACAGGACTAAGCATGTGCTAAGCAGGATTTAAAATTACATTTTAAATCTCAGAACAAGGTAACTCAGACATAAAATGTGCACTACCTTTAGCTGAACCTCGTTTGCATAAACTCATTTTTCAGAACATCTAAGAAGCACACAGGTCTGCTTCCTTCAAATTAATAAAGTAAAAAAAATGAAATGAGAAATTATCACAATGGAACAGCCCATACTTCACAGAAGAAATTAAATCTGGGATTTAGGGATATTTCAGGCATTTGAACCATAACAGCTTTGAAAATAGAGGGTTAAAAAGGATCACGTTTCACTCTTTTAAACATTCGGTGGTCTAATATTGAAGCTGCCTAGACAGTGATGGACAAGACTTATGAGCATATATAAAGAATTTCAGCTAGGGTTGTATGGGTGCTGTGGGATCCGTAAAGCTCTATACTCTTTGGGTATTTATCGTGACAATGCAGAAGATGAATGTGCATGTTATTGAAAATATGAAACTACTTCAAAAAATATCTGTGGATAAGTTCTGCCACGGGCATTGATAAACTGTCAGTAGAATTTTGAAAGCCTTTATTCTTGTTTGATGCAAGTTTTGTAGTTACTGTATAACAGTTTAGCAAACACATTCACAGTCAGCAGATGTCCATATCAAGATTAACTGTATCTGCATCTGTGTATTTATTTATATATGTATAAGTATCTGTTTAAGAAAGGTGGTCACAGATTCTCTAAAATCCACACTTCTGAATCACTCCTAAAGTACGAATAGAGTTGTTTGTCTTGCCTTTGACCTTCCAATGATGTCTGTGGCATTATGAATCATCGTACTAGAGTTATACAATAATAAGGAGCTCACTCAAATACAGAACACTGTTTTAAACTAATGTTCCTTTCTCTGCTTACTAGGATAGCATCATCAACAAATACTAATACAGTCAAACTTTCGGTTAGTGACCTCTCACCTACATACCTCTCAATTGTCCTGATTTTCAAAGACTGTCCAGATTTTGTCACATACTTTTGGAGTGTTCCTCTTATAAAATCTGTGGTTTTCTGGCAAATCACTGCGCTGATCTGAGGATTGAATTCACTAAATAACAACATACATGTCAGTTTCAGACCTCATAACCTTCAGAAAAATGCATTGTAAGACAAATACTGTTACTGTAACAATTAAATTTGTAAGAGCAATATTTAAAATCTGTCCTTATTTTTGGTCATTTGACCCTCATTATATCAGGTATTCTTAAGATTTCTTGGGATAAGAAGTTGAGACCTTTGTTATTTCCTGTCTTCCCACAAACACATGCACTATGAGCTGTACTAAAAGCTGAATTTGGAAAGTAAACAGTTGCTCATCCTCCAAGAATTCCATGATTTTGAAAGGTACATTAATTCACTGAGTAAGAAAATCAATGCTTTGATCTTTATTTGGCCAAGGACTGGAGGTGTGAATATGAAATGACTAATAATCAAAATGAAATTTCTCTTTACTTAGAGGTATGATATTTTTTACTAATTTTTCTTGTACTGTATATTAATACATTTTCAATCTGTATTGCATCTGGAGGTTCTGAAGGGGCAGGACACAGTGCAAAAAAAATCTACCTATTCCAGAAAGCGTCATCTGCAGTATAGCTCAAATAACAACTCAATGCCTGATTTATGCAGAAAGCAAATTTCAGTGATATATTTTTACTCAACTGAAAATTTTAATAATGTGGAATTTTCTCTGAGCTATGAACTGACGTCATCTAGTCAATTATTTTATTTATTTATTTATTTTTTCTACCACTCCCTGCTATAGAAATAATGTAACATATATAATGTCTCCGCTTTAAGAAGAAAATTAAGTAATTATTTTGTTTGAAAGGAACTGTTTGGTTCAATGATCATCAACATTACATATGCCAGCTGGGACTGTGTTATTTTCAGCAGCTCACAGTACAGTCAGCCCTGTCTTAACCCCAAGAAATGTGAAATGTGAAGTAAAAGAACCCTACCACCCCCCCCCGAAAAAAAATATAAATAAATATATAAAACAAGGAACGTATAGTACCCTGCAAACAATATAACATTTGCACTTTAAAGTGATGTTTAATGTGTACCCAATACAGTCCTCAGCTGCCCATAATACGTTCATATTTTTGTCTTCTGACTGTCATTTTAAGGTGTCAGTCTTGGTGTGCATACTAATGTTCTTCCATTATAATAATTCATTGGATTACATTGCACAGAAATTATAGTTTATACAGATTAATATTTCCTACATCAGATTAGTAGTATATATGTGTTGAACTGAAATTGTTGCAGAACTTTTTTTATAGAAATCACCCTCAAAGAAATGAGAAGTACTGAAAACATGCCTTGCAAGTAGTCATAATGTCATACCCTTAACATTGTAACCAGCTGAATTTGCTCTTACTCTGATATGCAACGTTTGCTAAAAATGTTGACTATTCTGAGTAAAAGTGCAGTCTGTATGAAGAATATAACAAAATATATTTACTCCCCATAAAAGTCAAACCAGACTCCTACTATTTCAGTAAAGCCAAATGCTTTGTTCTGGCATGTGCTAAAATCATGCTATGCAGCCAGATACTATACATCACCATGTTAGAAACAACATCTATCACTATCCAGAACTACTGCCAAGATTACACCAGTCTCATTCTTAAAATTTGCACTTATGGTATAACACATACTCAAAATACTCTAGTGATCTAAGCCTGTTCTGCAACATCAACAGAACAGTTTGATGGGACAGGTATAGCTCACAGGGGATATTGCTACTCTGGAACAGACTCCCCATCCACATAAAACAAAGTTCAACCGTTTCCGTATTCAAGCATAACTTAGATCTACGAATGGGAAACAGAAACTGTACCCAAGCACTGTCCCTGTACTACTAGTGGTCAGAGGCAGCTCCTAAAGGATTTACCCATATTTGGGTCCCCTCAAATTATCTGTGGTATGATCCCAGTTATTCTCATTACAGGTAATGTATAATTACCGACCATGAGATGGATAAGGCCAATCTCTAACCAAATCAGATAGGTTAATTTGAGCACAAAAGATAAATTGGCTAGACTTAAAATGGTTTGCAAGTGCAGCTAGCCTAGTACTTATCTATGAACTTATGAACCTATAAGTAAATAAAGGACAGTATACTACATGTCCTTCAAAACTGCATGGAACTCTATTGCATTTTGAAGACAACCCTTACAAAACATAAACTCCTAGTAAGGAAACATGCTCTTAGAGCATATTCAGCCGAACCCAGGTCACATCTTACTAAATCACTACTCTCAAACGTTCACTCGTCTAAGCCCCACTTTCCTAAACCAAGTGTTGGACAATCAAAAAATGTAAAAAATAGCATCAGTAAACATTAATAGTATTAGCAATAAATGGACAAAGTTTCACTCACCTGTTACTTTCTGGAATTTCAATTATAAGAAGTCATTAGTAAGGCAAGCTCACTTCAGTAATTCTTCACACCTTGCCTATATAGCACTGCAAATAAGCTTAAGACAGCATTTATGCAATAACAAACTATTTGTTCTTTTCATGAGTTTATCCTCAATAAGACTTTTGAGACTGAGGTGGGATTTATAGTCTGGTGCAGGCTTCACATTTTTATGGTGGCAATCTGTGAAGAGTGACACTAAAAGGTAATCCAAATCTCAGACTGTCAAGATGACTACAGAAATGTGGCAGATTTTTCATGAACATGCCCCCTGTCAGAAATGTGTAACATGATTGATGCATAAGTCATATAGGAACAGCTACTATGCTGTTAAGGGGGGGTTACATGTATGCACATGAGTGATTCATAGACATAAATCTATAATTAACTCATTTACATACAAAGTGTGTAAATCAGGGATTTTGTGTAAAAGGATGGCAGTTTGTGTAAAACTGTCATCCTTTACACAAAGGTGGAGCATTCACAGATCTGGGAAATTATAGACCCATCTGCCTAACTAGCCTGATCTGCAAGGCCATGGAACGGATTGTCATGAACCTCATTAACAAGGACATTGCAACCTCTAAACACTTGATCCCACACAGTTTGCCTTTGTCTAGTCTGCTAAATTTGGTTGACTTCTTTGAGACATTCACCAAAGCCATGGACAAGGGGAAGACAGTGCACACCGCCTACCTTGACTTGGCCAAAGCCTTTGACACTATTCCCCACTCGGGCATAATAGATGAACCCTCAACTAGGCATCAATCCATATGTTACCAGATGGGTAGCAAACTGGCTCACTGATAGAATACATGTAGCCAAAATAGGGGAAGCTGCCTCAGGCAGTAGACATGTAACAAGTAGCATACCCCAGGGTTCGGCCTTGGGACCTCTGTTATTTGGAATATATTTTTTTGAGGTGCAGGCCAAAACCAGTGGGCTTTGGCTGACCAAGTTTGCAGATGATTGCAAGCTGGGTGCTCTCATCAGTTCCTCTAGTGATGTGGACATCCTCCAAGGGGGTCGCACTTAGACAAATGACTGGTGCCAGAAACATGGCCTCAAGCTGAAAAAATGCATCATCATCCCCTTTGGTGAGAGTGACAGCCCCACAAATTATCACATTAATAATGTCCTAAGCATGCAATCAGTCATAGGTTCATAGATTAGTACTAAGCTAACTGCCCTTGCGAGCCATTTAAGCCTAGCCAGTTATCCCTTGTGAGACTCAAACCCTGCACCTTGTGTTTGTAAGGCAAACACCTTGACCATTAGGCCACCCTCCCAACCATGTGGGATTTGGGCACCCAAGTTGATAGCAATTTGAGTTTTGACCACCACGTAGCTTCTGTTGCACTTAAAAAGGGATAATGCACTACTCTGCTTGACATGGAGAGGAAGTCTCTTCCACAGATGGGGGCATCTCTGGGACACAAATCTGTCCTATTGATGTCAAAGACCAGGTTGGAATCACACATCCGGGTTACTCGAGTGGAGCTTGACTTGCGGATATGGAGCAGTCCCATCAAGGCAGGGTCTGAGAATGCTTTGTATGCCAGACAGAGGTCACCTCTGAGGAGTCTGTATGAAACTGAGTAGAGGGATACAGCTTTTAGCCTATCTGAGTAGGGTAGATGTTTGAGGTCCTGGATTCTCCTGGTGAGGAACCTCTGTGGTCACACCAGCAGCTGCATGTGCTTTGCAAGGTACATCCTGAAGGGGGCATTGTACTCAATAATTGGCCTTATAAGGAAAGAATACGGAGATGTTATGACCTCTTTCTCCCTAGATGAGATACCCTTACTTATGAGATGGGCCATGTAGAAAGCTTTCTGTACAATGGAAGCAACATGGTGGTCAAAAGTCAGGTTACTATCAACCTGGGTGCCCAAATCCTTCACGACTGATTGCATGCTTAGGACATTGTTATTAATGTGATAATATGTAGGGATGTCACTCTCCCCAAAGGGGATGATGATGCATTTTTTTGCATTCAGCTTGAGGCCATGTTTCTGGCACCAGTCATTTGTTTGGTTGAGACCCTCTTGGAGGGCATCCACATCACTGGGGAATTGAAGACCACCCCCAGCTTCCAGTCATACACAAACTTTGTCAGGCATAGCCCGCTAGTTTTGGCCTGCATCTCAGAGAAGTATATCCTGACTGACAAAGGCCCCAAGACCGAACCTTGGGGTACGCCGCTTGTTACAGGTCTACTGCTTGAGGTGGCTACCCTATTTTTATTAGGTGGGTTCTGTCAGTGAGCCAGTTTGCTACCCATCTGTTAACATATGGGTTGATGCCTAGTTGAGAGAGTTTATCTATAATGCCTGAGTGGGGAATAGTGTTGAAGGCTTTGGCCCGGTTGAGGTAGGCTGTGTGCAATATCTTTCCTTTGTCCATAACTTTGATGATTGCCTCAAAGAATTTGACCAGATTTAACACACATGACCTCCCCTTGACAAAGCAAACTGTGTGGGGTCAAGTGTTTGGAGATTGCAAATGTCCCTGTTAATGAGGTCCATGATAATCTGTTCCTTTGTCTTGAAGATCAGGCTAGTTAGGTTGATGAGTCTATAATTTCCTGGATCAGTGGACGCTCCACCTTTCTGTAAAGGGATGACAGTGGCTGTCCTCCATTTGTCTGGGACAAAGCCAGTACTTGGGCTTTGGTAAAACAGGGTGCCTAATGGTGCTGCAAGTTCATGCCTGAGTTCATGTAGGATGCAGCCTGGGATGTTATCGTCCCATGGAGACTGCATTTTTCAGCAGGAAATCAGTACAAAGTTTGGTTGGAGTTGTACATCAAGGGAAAGAACAGGAAACTGTGGCAACTGTGATGCAGTCAATGTTGAGAGGTGATAGGCCAATGCGTTCCCATATGAAAGAACAACTGATGAAGCAGGATGTAGCTGAAGAGAATATGCCTTAGGAAGATGTTCTGGGACTTTTTGTAGAATGCCATCAGGAAATGGAGAACACAGAATGTACTTTCAGTTTAGAAGAAAATGATCTTGGGGAAGAGTTGTATGATTTAACAGAGATGGATAGAAATATTAAGGTCAATGAAAGAATTAAATTAGAGAAAGTCAGTAAGACCCACAATGTTAGAATTCTGATAAAACAAATGAAAAAAAGTAATCAAGACTACTATGAGAAATTTATACAACATTACAGCAGTAAATACTATATATTATTATGCAGCTCAATTAATAATAGATAAAGTCTTATCACAAAAATTCAGGGCAATAAGGGAAAGTAAGGGAAGAAATCAGATGCTACCATGGAACTATCAAACAGGGAAAAACTACAAGGCAATTAATACAAAGACTGTCTCTGTTAGAAGATTATAGAAAAGGGAACAGATCAACCAATATACTTAGAATAACAGACAGGATAAAAGCAAGCGTAGAAGAATGGATCGGGATCTGTCGTACATTATTGCAAATAATAAATGAAAGATATCAGCAGAGGCAGAACAACTTAGAAGACATGCAGATAAATATAAAGGAAAAGTACAACATAAGCAATTCATTGATGACCCGAAAAAGTTTTATAGAACATAGGGAAACAAAAAAGAATATGAGCACCAATGAAAAAAAGAAGAAATAGCCACATTTTGCAGAAATATCTATGAAGACCCTGTAGAACATAATAAAGATACTGAATGAAGTGAAAAGGTAAAATAAACAGTAAGAAGTTCAAATGTACAGGATATGAAATGGGATTAAGTAGCAGCCAGAGAAATTGAAGCAAAATTAAGAAAGGCTCTTAAATGGAAAACCCCAGTACCAAATTTGTGGCTTAAAGTATTAGCATGTTTACACAAACATTTAGCCTTGCACAAGAACTATTTATTTATTTGTTTGTTTATTTATTTATGTATTTATTTATAGCATTTGTTAACCAGGAAAATCCACTGGGTCTATAAAGAACCCATTTTCAGTGGAGGCCTGGGGAGAAATTTTCTGCATTAATTACATACAAAAGTAAAATAATAATACATAGAACAGAGTGATATGAGCAGTACATTCAAATTTAAAGACAATAAATAGCAAAAAACAGTGATTAGATGCATAGGTTCATAGGTTGGTACTAGGCTATTGGCCCTAGGACCTATACAATCCTAGTCAAACAATTTCCCGGATATTTCTTTCCACAATATTTACATCCCTGGACCCCTGTCTAGCAGGGTGACTGACATGATCCCCGGGGTGAATTTCCTATCTCCCATCCAATTGTCAAGGTTCCTTTTGAAGAGGGCCAAGGAGGCACTCTGCTTGACATGTATGGGCAGTCTATTCCAGAGTATGGGGAGTCTCTGGGTCAGGAACCTATCCCACCAGCATGTTTTGTTCATTGTGATGACAAGGTTTAGATCCCTGGAGGGTATGGCTTTGAGGGATTGGGATTTCTTTAATGGAGCATGTCCAACAGCTCAGGTTTTGAAATGGCCTTTTATGTTAAGCAGAGATCACCTCTGAGTAGACAATATGTCATAGAGTATAGCTGGAGTTTTTTAAATGGTCAGCATAGGGCATCTGCTTTAGGCCTGTGATTATTTTAGTGAGGAATTTCTGTGCCCTTTCAAGCTTTTGCAGATGTGTTGTGAGGTATATACCAAACAGGGCATTGTACTTTATAATGGTTCTAATGAGGGATGAGTGCAGTGGGAAAATGACCTCCTTTTTTCTGGATGAAAAGCCCTTAATGATGAGGTGTGCCACATAGAAGTATTTCCTGACTGTTGTGGCAATGTGGTTATCGAAGGTGAGACTACTGTCCACCTGTGTCCCTAAGTCCTCATCACACTTTCAGTGTTTAGTGTACTGCCACCTATGTGGTAATTCATGGGTACATGTTTTTTCCCAAAGGGGATAACTATACATTTCTTTGCATTAAGCTTGAGTCCATGGCTCTGGCACCAAGCATCTGTTTCTGTAAGGCCGTTTTGTAGAATACCCACATCATGTGGGGATTCAATAATGGCTCCCAGTTTGCAGTCATCTGCAAACTTTTTAGCCATAGTCCCTTTGTGTTGGCCTGTACTTCAGTGAAGTAGATGCCAAACAAGAGCAGTCCCAGGACTGAACCCTGAGGTACTCCACTTGTCACTTGTCTGGAGCTGGATTTGGAGTTGGCTACTTTTACAGTCTGGGTTCTGTCGGTAAGCCAGTTGGCAACCCATGGAGTGACGTAGGGATTTATGCCCAGCTTAGTAAGTTTAGCTTTGATTCCAGAGTGGGGGAGGTGTCAAAGGCCTTGGCGAGATCCAGGTAGGCTGTTTGGACTGCCTTACCCTTGTCTACAGCTCTGGAGACTGATTCGAAGAAGTCAATCAGGTTCAGGAGACAAGATCGGCCCTTCATGAACCCAAACTGGGTGGTGTCCAGTGTTTGAAGGTTGCCAATGATTTTGTTTATAAGTTCCATGATAATGCATTCCACGCCCTTGCAGATCAGGCTCGTCAGACTGATGGGACGGTAGATCCTGGGAGTGGGATAACTATAGCTTGCGCCACTCAGTAGGCACGAAGCCTGTGATGAGGCTATGATTAAACATGACACTTAGGTATGGTGCCAGTTCATTCTGTATTTCTTGTAGTACACAGCCCAGGATGTCATCTGGTCCCATGGATGCTGTATTCTTAGCTTTGGAGAGTGCAGTTTCTACCTGTGTGGCCATGATTACCATAATCTTTGGTATTGAGATGGGCCTTTTAGGGGGTGAGAGGGGGGGGTGAAGTTGGCACTAAATCGATCTGCCAGGATATTGGCATTATCCATGGGATCAGTATATTTAATGCCATTCTGTTGTAGCTCAGAGCAGATCTGAGCATTGCCATTTAGATTCTTAACATAACTATAGAATGTCTTGTTGTTGTCTTTGGAATCTTTGGCAATTTTCTTTTCATAACTAGCTTTGGAGGATTTTATGAGGGATCTCAGCTTCTTACTGAGGCTAGTAAGGGAGTTTTTACATCCTGGGATTTTCATCGTTTATGCAACAGTATCTTCCTTCTGTTTTATAGTTTGTTTATGGCAGGGACCACCAGATTGGCTTCCTATTTTGGTGGAGAGCATCTTGGTTCTATTTGGGATGGCACGATTCATGCACAAGTGGATGTGCTCGCACAGTGCCTTAGTGTAGGACTCAGCAGTCAAACTTTCAGCTCCCATCTACATGGGTGCCATGAAGTTTGTCACTTCTGACTTAAGTAGCATAAAGTTGGCTTTGGAGAAGTATTTTGCAGAGGTTTACTTACTGGGGGGTGGAGGTGGGATGTGGATGTCAAGGGTTATTTGCTTATGGTCAGACCTGACCAATGAGGGGGTGACCACTGGTGTGGAGCATCTATCGCCCATGTTGGTAATGACCAAGTCTAGGATATTGGAGTCCCTGGTGGGACAATGGATTAGTTGATCCAGGGCATTGAAATTTATGAATTCCAAGAACCGTTGGGAAAAGATGTTGGCACCTGAGTTGTTTTCCCAATTAATGGCAGGGTAGTTGAAATCACCCAGTATTAGGGTGTTTGGTTGTATCTTAATATTTTCCAGTATGTTTAGAAAGGTGTCGTGAGACTCTTGGGGCATAGTGGGGGATCTGGAGCAAGCTACAATTTGGATTGCAGTCTTACCTAGTTTTAGTTGCACCTGGAGAATTTCAGATGCATTGTGTTGGGCAACTAGCCTGGAAGTGTGAATAACCTTGGTGAATATGGACACTCCTCCACCTTTAGTGTTTCAGTCTTGGTTTGGTGGCCGAAAAGTGTGGTAAGAGTTGTAGCCTCATATTGCAGGGGTGCTCTCTGGAGTCTTGAACAAGGTCTCAGTTATTGCACAGATATCGATGTTCTCCATTTTTAGGAGTATAAGTGTATTTTGAGGTTTAGGCTTCTAGCATTGAGTAGCATTACCTTCAGATTTTCCATGCTTGTATCTGTTATGGAGGTGATTTTGTCCTTTGAACCTTGCCTAAAAAAGGCACTTTAAGGGTGGCAAGAGCTTTAACCAGTAAGCTGAATCCCAGGGGTGACAGGTGGAGACCATCTCTGGCAAAGCATTGTGATTTGTCAATCATGTCGTCCAAGGCAGACAGATACTGGATCCCCTTTGAATGACACCAGAAACTTAGCCAATTGTTGAAGTCAATCATTTTGTCCTTATACTGTGGTATCATTCTGGGCAAAGGCAGGATGCTACTCAGGGCTAGGGTCATACCTGTCTGGGTCACATGATCTGAGAGCTCTTCCATGTCTCTTTTCATGTAGTTCAGAGAGGTACGTCTCAAGTCATTCACTCCAACATGGACAATGACAGAGTCATATTTGTACTTGTTGTGGAGTGACTTGAGTGCATGCATTATGTGGTGGATCCTGGCACCCAACAAGCAGCTGACTGTAAGTTTCTCCTTGCTCAGCCTGGTGAGTGGGACATCAGTGTGCTTGACTATTGAGTCACCTATGACTAAAGTGTTGGGTACATTGCCTTGCCTTAGGGGCTGTTGTTGGGTGGCACACTGGTGTTGTGAACTATGTGTCACTTTGGTTGTGACTAGTGTTTGTTTGCATTTCAGCTTCAGAGGTCCTTGTTGCTTGGACAGGTTAATGTTAACGGCCTCCGCATATATGGGTTTAGTGTTGCTTTGTGTGGGTGTTGATGGTGTGGGTTTTGAAGGGCTACATGTTGCTTGAGGTGTAGTGCAGGTGTTAACCTTCTTCTCTTGACTGTCTAGCACAAACTTGGTTGGAGAAAGCTTTGTTTCCAGTTTGGCTATGTAAGTGCATCTCTCACAGGTTGTAGTGTTGGGTGGTAGGAGGAGAGGGTTGTTTGTGTACATGAGGCAGTTGCTGCATTGCCCAGTATGCCCAGATTCTCCAGGTGGACAGGAGAAATACCAGAAGCTGACCCTTGGACATGCCTGTTTAGGTGCTTTTTTTGTAAAGTACAAGAGCTTTTTTCCTTTACCTTTGCAAGGTACTTTGCAATTATAGGCTGTTTAGTGCCTATTATTAATTTCTCCTTATTAACAAGGAGAGTAGAGTGTTTGTATCATTTTAAGGCTTCCTAGTGCTTTCCAGCAGGTTCTAGAGCAAGTGCTAGTCACAGGGTTTCAGATTTTAGTGCTGCTACTGAGAAACCAGCTAGTTCTAAGGGAAAATTTGAAGAGCAAACTTTCTGGCAAATGAAATAGTTTAACCGTAGCCCCGCTGTGCTGCACGATGTGAAAAATGTGCAAACACATGCATTTTTAAGCCAAAAAGTTGAAAGGGATAGAAATCAGGCCAAAATGGCTAAACAAATTACAGTTTCAAAGCTGGAAACTACTCCACTAGTGTTAGATAGGCAGTACAATGCTCACCACTCCCACTGGTAAGCAGTAGGACTTCCCTCTACCACAGCAAGGTCTGGATAGCTCTGAACACAGAAAATAAAGTCCTGAAACCAGCAAAGCCTGGGATCTGGACTATACTAGCTAGGAAAGGTGGGAAATGAGCAAACAAGATAGTAATTTTTTTTTTTTTTTTTTTTTGTTAAAACAGGCTAAACAATGCAATATTACAGTAAATAAACACAGAAAAGGCTAACACACTTGAGTGTGTAGCCCTAAACAGTAAATGCAATTAAAACTCTGCAAAATTAGCAATTTAAAACTTTTTGAATGAAGCAAGGCAAGTGCACAACTGAAAAACTATTTAAGAGGCAGTAATACAGTAGAATAAGTAACTAGTCTACATACAGAAAAATCTATATATACAGAAAAGCAGCTAAAACACACTAAAACAATTCAGATGCAGTGCAGCCTAGAGCACTTCAGTTGTAGCTATATTAAGGCAAATACAGTTTTAATAAATGCACTGAAATATACTCTATATTTCCAAAATGTTTGAGAAGCACAGTCAGAACACAAGGAGATTCAGGCAAATTTGTTTTGTAAGAAGGGGAGAAAACAGGAACAGAAGGAAAGAAACTAATTGGGTTGGCCTTCTCAGATGTTCTTTCTGTATTAGGTAGAATGAGCTAATGACACTAGACTGGGAGGAGTGTCCCAGATCAAATTTACAGTAGAGGCAGGCAACTGCAATGCCACCAAGTATAACAGCAAGACACCAACAGGGAGTGAGGGTGGGGACCAGTACTAAGGCTAGTAGCCTACACTATTTTAGACAGTAAACACTACAGAAATGTTTATCACAGCAGTGAGCCACAAAATGAAAGTTTTTAAACAGATAAAGGAACAAGGAGATTCTACAAAATGCCTTTAACTGCAAACAAATCAGTTATATGATACACACCTTGGCAGGAAATCAGAACAAAGAAATAGGTGCTTAACAAGTACAGAACATAGCAATAAAATACAGTAAAAAGTATGCAGAAGGCAATAAAAAGTGCTATATATAAATTGCTAGAAGCAATAACCAGTATAAATAAGCCAAAAAAACAGGATACTTATTGTTATATATCTCAGATCAGAGTTGTAGTCAATCCCCTCCTCCACTCGGCTCAGTGTGTATAGACAAAAATCCTCTCAAAGTTAGGGCATAATACCAAAAGACACAACCTTTGAAAACTTAAAAAAAAAGCTCAAAAGAACCAATGAGTGCTTACTCCAAGCCCTAGACCACCCAACTTCCCACAAGGCAGCAACCAGTCAACACAAATTTGCCACAAAGGTAAAGAAAGGCTTCTGCTAATGCAAGATGGCCTGGTCATCTGCTCTGAACAATCATTGTAAAAACAAACAGGCCCAAACACAGCAAATCTGAATTGGGACAATACTAAAGCTAGTACGTAGCGTACACTCTTTTAGACAGCAAACACTACAGAAATGTTTATCACAGCAGTGAGCCACAAAATGAAAGTTTTTAAACAGATAAATGAGCAAGGAGATTCTATAGAATGTTTTTAACTGCAAACAAATCAGTAATATCACACACTCCTTGGCAGGAAATCAGAACAAACAAATACGTGCTTAACAAGTGCAGAAAATAGCAATAAAATACAGTAAAAAGTATTGCAGCAGACAATAAAAAGAGCTATATTTAAATTGCTAGAAGCAATAACCAGTATAAATAAGCCAAAAAAAAGATACTTATTGTTATATATCTCAGATCAGAGTTGTAGTCAATGCCCCTCCTCCACTCTGCTCAGTGTGTATAGACAGAAATCCTCTCAAAGTTAGTGCAGAAGATACAATCTTAGACAACATTTAAAAAAGAACCAGTGAGTGTTTATTCCAAGTCCTAGACCACCCAACCTCCACTAGCCAGCAGCTAATCAATCAATCCTGGAACAAAAGTAAACAAAGGCTTATGCTAATTCAAGATGGCCTGGTCATGTGCTCAGAACAATCACTACAAAAGCAAACAGGCCCAAAGACAGCAAATCTGAATTTGGACAATACTAAAGCTAGTAGCCTACCCTCTTTTAGACAGTAAACACTACAAAAATGTTTATCATAGCAGTGATCTACAGATTCAAGATTTTAAACAGATAAAGGAGCAAGGAGACTCTACAGAATGCTTTTAACTGCAAACAAATCAGTTATATGATACACTCCTTGGCAGGAGATCAGAACAAACAAACAGGTGCTTAGCAAGTACAGAAATTGCATTAAAATACAGTAAAAAGTATGCAGCTGGCAGTTAAAAGTGCAATATATAAATTGCCAGAAGCAATAACCAGTATACGTAAGCCAAAAAAAAGAATACTTATTATTATCTATCTCATATCAGAGTTGTAGTCAATGCCCCTCATCCACTTGGCTCAGTGTGTATAGATAAAAATCCTCTCAAAGTTAGGGCTTAAATACCAAAAGATACAACCTTAGACAACTTAAAAAAAAGCTCCAAATAACCAATGAGTACTTACTCGAATCCCTGGACAACCCAACCCCCACTAGCCAGCAGCCAATCAACACAATCCTGCCACAAAGGTAAAGAAAGGCTTCTGCTAATTCAAGTTGGCCTGGTCATGTGCTCAGAACAATCATGGCAAAAACAAACAGGCCCAAAGACAGCAAATCTGAATTGGGACAATACTAAAGCTAGTAGCCTACACTCTTTTAGACAGTAAACACTACAGAAATGTTTATCACAGCAGTGAGTCACAAAATGAAAGTTTGTAAACAGATAAAGGAGCAAGGAGAATCTACAGAATGCTTTTAACTGCAAACAAATCAGTTATATGATACACCCCTTGGCAGGAAATCAGAACAAAAAAATTGGTACTTAACAAGTACAGACAATAGCAATAAAATACAGTAAAATGTATGCAGCAAGCAGTAAAAAGTGCTATATATAATTGGCTAGAAGCAATAACCGGTATAAATAAGCCAAAAAGGGTACTTTTTGTTATATATCTCAGATCAGAGTTGTAGTCAATGCCCCTCCTCCACTCGACTCAGTGTGTATAGTGTGATTATGTTTACAATCAGGTATAAATGTGGCAGTAAAAGATGACAAGTATTTAAATAGCACATGAGAATAAATATATCTGTAGAATTCTTAGCAGAGTGGTTTGACTACATGTTAGAAAGGAAGTAACAGAAGGGCTATGGGAAGAAAGTCAAGTTAATGAGACAGCAAAAAGTCATTATGGTAGAGAGAAGGAGAGGAGATGTTTGTAATTGAATAGTTAAAGCTGAGACTCCTGGGAGAGAAGTCAGGAGTTGCGGTTATATGTTGGGGTACAGGAGCATAGCCAGTGAGAGGAGAGATGTAATTTGAGGGATATTTTAAAGGAGCCACTGTTGCTGATAGTCCTGCATGGAGGAGGGAGATTATTCCATAACTTGGAGACAGTATGAGAATACATTTGGTTGGCTGAGAGCTTGAGTTTCTTGACAGACAGTATCATTTTGTTTGCAGACCTGAGGTGAAGATTAGGATGGTACATAGTCAGTATGGATGAGAGAGCAAGGCAGGTTTCAGGTCATAGATTATCTTGTGGGCTGTAGTTAGTTGTAGATAAGTGAGATGGTGAGGGGATTCTAGCCAGTTTATTTGGTGCAGAGAGAAGCAGTGGTGGGTAAAAAATTTAGCATGTGTAACAGATTTTGCGACTTTGTTGTAGCAAGGGTTAAGTTTTGTTTTTAAGGAGGACTGTAGATTGTTGAGGATGGGGGCATGGTATAGCAGAGATGGAAGCAGGAAGGATGATGCTAGGGCCTTTTTAGTGGATAAGCTAAGAAAATAGGTGTGCCTATAAAGGGAACCTAGCTTCTCATGTTTTATTTTATGTTATTGTAGATGTGTAGGTCAAAAGTAAATTTTTCATCATTGATGATTCCTAGCAATTTGGTACTAGAGACAACTTTGATGATAGTGTTGTTTTGGGAATGAACAATGATTAGTGATTTTTTGACAGAGGTAGATTTTGTAGGGTAAGAGTTTTTTTTTTATTGGGGTTAAGGATGAGATGCTTCTGAGCCATCCAGGTTTCAGTGGAGGTAAAAGCTTCTTGGGTGAGATGCTGTAATATAGTGGCATATTTTGAACAGCAGATGATGGTTGAGTCATCAGAATATTGGATGACAGTGCAGTGGGTCAGAGTGGTATGAAAGTTATTGACAAATATACCTTGGGGAACGCGTGTATTTATATTGATGAAAGGGGAAGGAGAGTGCTGCCATTTAGTAGATTGCTGCCTATTGCTGAGATAGTTAGTAAACCATTGTAGGGTAGGGGGAGATAGGCCCAGGTCACAGAGTTTAGTGAGTAGTAGGGAGAGGGAAATAGTGTCAAATGCCTTTGACAAATCAAGAAAGAGGGCAGAGACAAAGGAGCCAGCATCTTGAGCTCTATTTATTGTGTCCAAGAAGGAAATGAGGGCAGTGTTGGTGCTCTGTCTGGACCTAAAGCCATGTTGAGTGGGGGAAAGGAGTTGGTGTTTTACCAGGTGACTTAAGAGCTGGGTATGAATGCACTTCTCTAGTGTGTTAGAGATGGGGGAAAGAAAGGTAATAGGATGGAAGTTTGAGATATCAGGGTTGGAGCCACCTTTATGAAGAGGGAGGACAAATGCTTTTTTACAGATATCAGGTATGCATGACTCCTGAATGGACATATTGAGGAGAAAGCTGATGGGATACGCAATGGAAGGGGCTGCAAGTTGTAAGTATTCTGAAAGTAACTTATCTGGGGTGTTAGTAGATGGTTTCAGTGTATTCACACCTCCAGGCTAGTTGCTCAGCATAATGCATCTGAGATTATCCAAGTGCAACTAACTCTGAGCAAGACCGCAATCCAAATTGTAACTTGCTACAGATCCCCCACCATGCGCCAGGATTCCCATTACTCATTTCTTGATACACTGGAAAATATTAGGGTACAACCCAACACCATAATAATGGGTGATTTCAACTACCACCATTAACTGGGAAAACTACCCATTTACGAACTCTTTTGCACAGTGTTTTCTGGAATTCATAAATTCCAACACCTTGGATCAACTAATCCGCACCCCCACCGGAGGCAGCAATATCTTAGACCTGGTCATTACCATCATGGGTGACTAGTGTTCCACACCAGAGGTCAGTTCCTCACTGGTCAGATCCAACCGCAAACTAATCAGCCTAGACATCCACATCCCCACCCATTAGGGAAACCACCGTAAAAAAATTCTCCAAAACCAACTTCACACTTCTTAAGACAGAAGTGGCAAACTTCACGACACCCATGCAGATGGACAATAGAGGTACAACTGCTGAATCCTACACAAATGCACTTTATAAGCACCTACATGAGTGCATGGATTGTACTATCCCTAACAGAACCAAGATGCTATTCTCCAAAAAAAGGAAGCCAATCTGGTGGTCCCCTGCCATAAACAAACTCTACAACAGAAGAAAGAAACTGTTGCAAAAAAAGTAAAATCCTGTGATTGGAGGAACTCACTGGTTAGCCTCAGTGAGAAGCCTAGATACCCCATAAAATCCTCCAAAGCTAGTTACGAAAACAAAATCGCCACTGATTCTAAAGACAACCACAAAGCATTATATAGGTATGTCGAGAATCTCAATGGAACACTCAGATCTGCTCTGAGTTGCAGCACAATGGAACTAATTATACAGAAGCAGTTATAGCCCATAAGAAGGGCAAGCTATAAAGGAATTTAAGAGACTATAGCAAGACTATGAACAATGCCATCTTTTCATGGCAGCGTAAAGAACCTAGGGGCAGGCAGAACAACAAAAGGCTTAATAATAGTGATTCCTCTGTATCTTCTGGGGAATTGGCATGTAACAGCAGTAAGAGAAGTGTGTCATTTGAGGAGCTCAATGAGGAACCAGGAGCCACTGGTTCAGTGAAGGAGAATCCATAATTCAGTAGGGGTCGAGGCTGAAGATGGTAACGGAACACCAGCGATGAGGATGGTAAGCAGAAAGAAGGTTTTCAGCAGAATCGGAACAACAGGAGCCGAAGGAAGAGATACTGAAGAAATTAGTGATATCAACCATATCAATGACAATGAGAGGAATATATCAGTGAACTTTGGGACTAATACATGTATGGACAATTTGAAAGTGGTGAATTTATCTGATTTAATTTTGGACTCCAGTGCTTTATCCATCATGGAAAAGGGTAGTAAATATGTTCCTACACATTGCCCTAGTTTAGCCGATGTGATTTTTGAAATAAACAGATTCTGCCGTAAGTTAAATTTAAAAGTATTTTTTGAGAATAAATGAAGGCAGGGTATTAGAGGTGAAAGTAACACATTTAATGTTAATGAAATCACATCAGAAGGGGAGCCAGATGTAAATGATTCTTTAGACAGCACTTATAGCCCTTTTTTAAACTTATCCATATATGAGTATGATGAATCAGATTCATATGATTAAACCAGGGAAGTGGGGGTTGGCAAGATGGAGGAAATTTCCAGTTTTTTTACTGGGTATGGTAAAATGGAAATGCTGTCTGTACCTTATAATAGCACTTTTATGCCAAGCAAAATGTCTAACAACATTTTAATGTTTGAGAATGTGTTAAGCAAACATGTAGAAAAAGAATATGATGCATTTAAAAGGAAATTCAAGTCCTTTAATTAAACCAAAGTTCAGAGGGAATCTCTTCAACAACTAAGGGGTTGTAGAGAGGAATATGTGTTCACACAAGCCGATAAGGTGGCAATTGGGTAATCATGAGTGAGGCTCAATATAAAGACATGACATATGCTTTATTGATTGAAAATGCTGTGTATGGGAAGTTATTGGGGAACCCATTTTCAGAATATAACGAGGAATTATTGGAAATTCTGGTAAAAGCAGAAAGACTGGGTTTCTAAACACTTCTGATGTCAATAAGCTTCACATAAAACATCCCATGGATGCCATGTTTAAAACCATTCCCAAGCTACACAAAAACATTTATAATCCACCTGGGAGACCAGTAGTCTTGGGGGAAAGGAGCTTTTCTCTAAAATGTAGGGATATTTTTGGATTTTCATCTAAAGAACAACTTAAATAAAGTTGAGTTCTCATATTAAAAATGGAAAGATGTTGGCAGAGTTGTTGAAGGGAAGGGAGCGGTCCGAAGAGTTGTATTGGGCCACAGTAGATGTGAAGTCCCTATATACAAGCATAAAACATGAATGGGGTTTAAGAGCCATCAGCAACGTGTTAGGGGAGGGTCCGAGAACAGATTTTTTGATCTGTCTCTTAGAGTTTTCATTAATGCACAATAGTTTTACATTTGATGGAAATTATTATCTGTAGTTAGAAGGGACTGCAATGGAGGCTGCATATGCCCCCATGTATGCAGTATTATTTATGGATTATTTTGAGAGAACAAAATTGTACAATATGATGTTTTATAAGAACAAGGTGGTATTTTTTAAAAGATACATTGACGATCTTATATTTATCTGTAGTGGAAATATGGAAGAGTTTGAAAACTTTATTAACATGTTGCAGGACAATCAATTTGGCTTAGAATTCATGTACACGACTAATAAACAGGTTATATGATATTTGAACTTAGAGTTCTTTGTGGATGACAACCTTAGGGTGGCTTATAGACCTTACACTAAGGACATGGCTGTGAATAATTTTTTGATAGCAGATAGTATGTACCCCCCCATCTATTGGCATCTTTGCCATATGGAGAGTTCTTAAGGATAGCCAACAATACCTCAGATAAAAATGAACTGTTGAGTGAGTTCAACAGGGTTAAGAATAAGTTGTATACAAGAGGCTATCAGAAAGATGTCCTAATGGCCATGGAGAGCAAGGCCATGAGGAAGTTAGGTCTACCGTTGAGCATCAGGGAGGGGGTGGAAGGTCCCAGATGGCACCATGTTAACTTGAGTAAGGAGGTCGATGGGCAGAATTCCCCCTTCTTTGTTACCAAATATTCCCCTTTTTCAGAAATGGTAAAGGATTTAGTGTGTACGTATTGGCCAATAGTCCTCAATGATGAAAAATACGGGGATATTTTTCCAGAAAAAATATTTTTTTTCCTATGGGAGATCAAGCAATTTAAAAGAGCTCTTATCATATGGCAAACTGCATAAAGTACAAGGTATAAAGGGAAGTTTTCCATGCAGGAACTGCATAGATTGTGGGAAAATTAGAAATCTGGATGGGGCCAATATAAATGGCAAGGTTTATAAAGCCAGTGAAATATACACCTGTGAATCTAGGGGAATTGTCTACATCATAGGTTGTGGGTGCTCGCAGGTAAAATGGTACATTGGACATACTAAAAGAGCTGTCAAGAAAAGAATCATGGAACATCTGGGTAATGTTAGAAGGAGTAGGATGGAGAACCCAGTAGCGACACATTTTATTCAGGTACACGGTGGTTCAGTGGAAACTTTCTTTTTTAGTGTGTTGGCTAAACCCAAATTCTGTAACAGGGAGGTGGATAATAGCAAGTTATTAATATTGGGGTCAAAATGTATTATTCATTTCATGACATTATATGCCAAGTGTTTAAACATGGAATTAGATACAACTGTTCATAACATGTAAACTGATATTTCTCGTTGTATGGTTGAAAATGTTCACATTTCATTAATGGGAATGCAATGGTGTTGTTTCTCTTTTATGTTAGTGATTAGTTGGGATCCATCTTAGCTATAAATATAAAATAAAAAATGAAAAATAAAAAACATGGCATTGGGGGTTCTGAAAGGAAAGATGATGTGAGAAATACATATACATATGTGTTATTAAGTTAAATGGAATTAAAAATGATAAAATACGAATGAATATTTGTAACTTTTAAAAAAAACATGCAATAAATTTTTGCATAACATATGTAATGAATAGTTAAATATGGGCAATGTGTGATGGGCACTTTAAATTACTGATTTGTTACTGAAGGATAGTTAATTGAATGTATTAAGTAAGATGTATATAAAGAAAGCTGCTTGATGTAATAATCTATTCTCTGAAGGCGTACACCGAGGTACCGGATACATCAGTAAAATCTTTTATCCTGATGATTTGTGTTTTTATGGTTACTAAATATACAGAACCAACTGATATTGCCAATATCCTGGCAGATAAGTTCAATGCTATCTTTACCCTCCTCTCACCCCCTAAATGGCCCATCTCTATACTGGAAGAATGCAAAGTTCCTATAATTATGGCTGCACAGGTAAAAACTACACTCTCCAAAGCCAAGAACACAGCATCTATGGGACCTGACAACATCCCAGCCTGCATTCTACACAAATTACAGAATGAACTGGCACCCCACCTAAGCACCATGTTCAATCACAGCCTCACCTCAAGTTTTGTGCCCACTGAATGGTGCACAGTGATGGTTATCCAACTCCAGAAAGGGGGAGCCATCACAGATCCAGAGAACTACCACCCCATTAGCCTAATGAGCCTGTTCTGCAAGGCCATGGAATGTATCATCATGGAACTTATAAACAAAGACATTGGTAATCTCCAAACTCTGGTCCCCACCCAGTTCTGGTTTGTAAAAGGCAGATCATGTCTCCTAAACCTGATAGACTTCTTTGAAGCAGTCACCAAAGCCATAGATGAGGGTAAGGTGGCATACACAGCCTATCTACATCTCGCCAAGGCTTTTGACACCATCCCCCACTCTGGAATTATAGATAAACTCACTAAACTAGGTATAAATCCCTATGTCACAAGATGGGTTGCCAACTAGCTCATGGACAGAACCCACACTGTGAAAGTATCAGACTCCAAATCCGACTTCAGACCAGTGACAAGTGGAGTACCACAGGGTTCAGTCCTGGGTCCTCTCCTGTTTGGTATCTACTTTTCTGAAGTACAGGCTAACACAGAAGGTCTTTGGCTAATGATGTTCGCAGATGACTGCAAACTAGGAGCCTGAATCGAAACTCCTAATGATGTGGAAATCCTACAAAAGGGCTTCACTGAGACAGATGCCTGGTGTCAAAGCCATGCCCTCAAGCTCAATGCCAAAAAGTGCATTGTCATCCCCTTTGGTAAAAACATTGTACCTATGAGCTACCACATAGGTGATAGTCTACTTAACACCGAAAGTGTGATAAGAGACCTTGTGACACAGGTGGACAGTAGTCCCTCCTTTGATAATCACATCACCATAGTAGTCAGGAAATCCTTCTACGTGGCACACATCATCACGAAAGGTACCTCATCCAGGAAAAAAAGAGGTCATTGTTCCCCTCTACTCATCACTCATTAGACCCATTATAGAGTACAACACCCCTTCTGGTATGTACCTCAAAGACATCTACAACAACTGGAAAGGCCACAGAAATACCTCACAGAAAGGATTACTGGCCTCAAACAGATGCCCTACACAGACCATCTCAAAAAACTACAGCTTTACTCCATCGCATATCGCCTACTCAGAGGCAATCTCTGCCTAACATACAAGTCTATGTGAAACCCAGAGTTGTTGGAAATGCTCCAGTTAAAGAAATCCCACTCCCTCAGAGATACATGCTCTAGGGGACCTAAACCTTGCCACCACAATAAACAGAACATGCTGGAGGGATAGATTCCTGTCCCAGAGACTCCCCATACTCTGGAACAAACTACCTATCTATATCAAACAAAGCTCCTCTTTAGCACTCTTCAAGAAAAATCTTAATGATTGGATGGGAAATAGGAAATTCACCCCGGGGATCATCTCTGTGCTTTTGCTCAACAGGGGCGCAGGAAAATAATTTTCTTGGGTGGCGAAAGCCAGGGTACCTTTTTGGCTAGGCTTATATAGGCCCTAGTGCCAATAGCCTAGTACCTACATATGAAACTATGAACCTATGAAGAAGTTTTTGGATGGTAGATGTAGGAATAGATGATAGTGAGTAGAGGATTTGAAGGGGTATGTTCTGATGGTGTTATTTGTGGGTCTGGGCTGATGGGTGGGAAGGTAGTGGTAAGTTTGGTGATGGTGTCAATGAAGTGTGTATTAAAGAGTGAGGCTAGCTTTGAGGGAGTTTTTCTGGGTTTGGGCATGGAATATTGTTAGTATCTGGGTGGAGTAGGGAGTTAATTGCTCCCCAGAATTTCTTAGGGTTTTGTCTATTCCAGTCTTGGATAGCTTGGAAGTATTCTTTTTTTAGTTTTGATAACTAAGTATTTGGCCTGATTGTGAAGTTGTTTGTATTGCCTGAGGTTGGAAGGTGTTTTATTTTTCTGCCAGGCTTTCCAGGCATTGTTCCTAGAAGTCATAACTTGCTTTGTGGACTTTGCAACCCATTTAGCATGTTTTGCTTTGATTCTTTTCAGCCGAGTTGGGCAAGACTATTTAGAATCCTGAAAAATATAGAATTAAAGAATTCCACAGCTTCATTGAGTGGAAAAGATTTCATAGGACTCCAATTAGTGTTCTGCAGGATGTCATTGAAGGTATGTTGGCTGAAGTTGGATAGCTCTCTGGTATATCGATGTTGGTGAACCTTTGGTAAAGAGGTGGAATTACATATTATAAATCCTGGAGAGTGGTTGCTAATACTGTCAGGGACTGTGTCGGAGGAGGTAGTTTTGTCAGAATCAGTAACCAATATCCAATCCAAGATTGAGCCTTTGTTGTTTTTGTTGTCTGGTCTGGTGATGTCAGACATTAGCTGAGTGTAAATGTAAAGGTTGATATTAGGGGAGGAATTATTATTGGAGATATCTAGCCAATTGATATTAACATCGCCTGGAATAATAGTTTCATTTTTTATGTTGTTAGTCACCCAGGCAAGAATTTCTTCTAGAATAAGAGTATTGTTGCCTGTGGGAATGTATATGAGTATGATGCAAAGGTTTTTGCAGTTGTTTAGTTTTAGGAAGGTGACAAGCAGCTCTTCAGTGGAGAAGAGAGGAATTGGTTTAGAATAGGGAATTACTGTAAATGTACTTGTGAATAGTAAGGAGTTGCCTCCACCTTTTTTATGAAGTCTGTCAGCTCTGAGGCAGAAGTAGTTAGGGGTAGAAATTCAAAATCTTTGATATATTGTTTTAGCCAGGTTTCAGTGATGGTGGTGAAATCAGGTTTATATTAACTCAACCATGCATGTAGTTGAGGAATTTTATTTCTAACACTTTGGATATTAATTGTGCTGAATTTTAGGGATTTAATGGAGTTAGGGCAGTTATGATTTGGATGAGATGGGCCAGGGTTAGGATACATATCGCCACATAGGACTAGCTTGCAGAGAATTGGGGAGGGCTAGACAGGGCTTCTTTTTTGATTATGGAGGTATTTATGGACTTGGTGGTGAGGAGGGCTGTGTTGCATGGTGAGGAGGATCAGTTTCTTTTGTGAGATAAGATTAAGTCAGTTTTATAAAGACTACAACAGATTTCAAAATAGGTGGGGGGTGACAAAAGGGTGAAGTAGAAGGAGAGGGTGGGGAAGGTAGATGGGTAGTCTGAATTGATGACAGTCTTAGAAGGAGAGCGAGATAGAAAGTACAACTGAGGAGAAAGGTGTTGAATATAAGAGGCATAGCTGTGTAGTGTTTAATGAGAGAAGGTTAGGATGAGAGTTGTGCTGTGAGAGTGATGATAGGTTGTATAGGTAGGACTGTGGGAGTTTAACAAGAGTGTAAGAATTAGGAAAGTAGAAATGTTAGGTTAGAATAGGAGAGTGTGAATGAGGGCAGTTATGGGTATTTGGAGGTGGGTTTAATGGAAGGGTGTGGAGCTGGAAAAGTGAGATGAAGTGGGAGTAAGAAGAGAAGAAGGGGTGGAGTGTTTGGTGGTGATGGAGATGGTTGTGTGTCTGTTTGTGTGTTGAGTGGGTGGTATGTGGACGAGACGTTGTGTGATTGGAGTGTGGGTGGAGTGTGAGGAGAAGTTGTAGCTAGAAATGTAATTGAAGTGGGAGTGGGTGGGAATGGGGGTAGGTTAGGGGAGCGGAGAGAGCCTGAGTGCAGCAAGGGCAAATGGAGCAGGTTTGACCAGCAGGAAGAGGTAGGATTGCCAAAAATCAATCAGGCAGGTACAGTACTGGGATGCTTGTTAGCAGGAAAGTTGATCTGAATTTATCAGAGAAAACACGTTTTACAGGGGAGAAATACTGCTAAAGGGAAGACTACACTCCTGAAATGATAAAAGCTGTTGTATAAGTTATAATCAGGAGAAAGGATAGAGTTATTCCTGGTAATGACTTAAACTTAGGCAAGCAGTACACATTAAATATAACTTGTGTTATACTGTCATCTCATGGTGAAAGAGGGGAACAACAGCTATAATTTCAGTTAAGGGCACAAAAAATAAAGCGAATGCTATGGGAAATGAGATGTTCTCAGGGTCTACTGTGCAAGCCCCTACTACTAACAAAAATTGTGCTAACAGAACAGCTAAAGCTACAGGCTATCACCTACACTGAGAGTAATAAGAGGATACATCTTTGCCAACTGGCAGTGAGTTTTCAGGAAATTATTGCAGGAACCATTGTCCAAACAATGAATAGGATGAGGTACAGTTGGGAAGGATAGCCCATGAGGAATAAGCTCCATTCAAGCTGTAAAACAGAGATAAGTGAAGAAACAGTAAAACTAAGTGAAGAAAAATACCAGACAACTAGGAGCACATCAGGTTAGGGTGCTGGGCAAGGTGCTTAAGCAAAGAAAGTGGGAGAGTGAAGCGAGTGTTAGTTAGGAAGTAGCCCGGAAGGTTGCACTACTTTACCAGACTTTGTAAAGGAGAGAAAAATAGGGCTGGAAGCATTACAGTGGGTACAAAGGATGCACTACTTAAAAGGACTGTAAAACAGAAGGGTAAAAAAGCTGGAAAGATAGAGTGAGGGTAGGGACTAGAAAAGGTGACTAGAGGGCAGTGTGAGTGAAGGAAATATGGTGAAGAGAGGTTAAAAGAAGTGCAGATAGAGGAGAGGTACAGGCACTAGGCAGTAATGGGGAGCAAAACTCTACAATTTAACATGATAGCAGAGTATCAGAAATAAAACAATAAAACAATAACTGTAAGCTATCTCCAACAGTGAAGTTCACATATCACAAATGTGATGTGTGCTTATATGCACCCTCTGAACAGATATCATCCTGGTTAACAGCAGAAAAAATAAAACTTCTCCTTAACACTGAACCTGCAAGATATCCTAAAAACTATTCACCAATAACTTGTCTTGCAACAATGAATAAACTATACATTACAAATGATGCAGACAGAGTTTATAGTCATTTAGAAGAAAACAAATTCATGGCAATAGAACAAAAGTGTAACGAAAGAAAGTCATATGGAACAAAGGATCTTTTTTGTTAAAAAAAATCTTAATGGAGAACTGTAAAGAGGTGAAGAATCTAAGTATGGCATGGATAGATTACAAAAAAGCATTTGACAGCATCCCAGTGGGTCCAGTGTCTGGAGGTTTACTATATCTCTGTTGATCATCTCCATGATAATTCTTTCCATGGCTTTACATATAAGACTAATGAGACTTATGGGTCTGTAGTTTCCAGGGTCTGTATATTGCCCACCTTTGTGCAGAAATAAAGAAATATAAATGGCAAATTGTTTACCACAGACAAATCTTTTCAGTGATAGTGTTCACTAGATTGTAGGTCTTCAATTGAACTTTATAATTCACAAACACAGTAGATTTCAATTTTTGTAATATTTTATAAATATCTTCCAATATCTCACTAATCATTCAAGCTACACACATAATGTCAACTGCATTTGTTTGTCTATGTGTGAGCTTTCATATGAGGTTATGTAGTATTGTCTGTTACTTGTCTATTAATACATTTGGCAAAAATGAACATTATGGCAATATAAATAAATAGAATACAAACAATAATTAATATATGTTTAGCAACACTAGACAGAGGTCAAATATCAGTGCAGTATGGTATGGTAAAATGTGCCACATGTGCACAATACCATTTTATTTTTGATAGTCACTCCTACCCTAAAAGTATCAGCAATAATTGTAAATATAATTGTAAAACTGTAGGGCTTGTCTACATTACCTTATGCATGCCCTGTGATCGTTTTTATGTGGGAAAGATGGAAGGGCAATTGAGGACTAGGATTTATGAGCATTACTATGCAATTAAATCAGAAAGATTTGAACAATGCTCTATTTAAACATTCTGTATGGTGTAAAGATTTTTTTTTATTTATTTATATGATAGAGAAAGTTCCTAAACCTATTAAAGATGGCTTTTGGAGAGCTATGATTGAGGCCAAAGAATTTTTCTGGCAAATGAAATTAAATGCAGTTTCTCCCTTGGTCTAAATGAAAAGACATCTATTAATGTTATTTTAAATTTAAGAACTATGGATATTTAAAATATTTTTGGTTGTTTGAAATATGTGTCACAGAAAGAATGTTTTCGAGCTATCAGATAAGAAATACTGCTACTATTGTTGTATGGTGAAGCACTTTAATGAAAGAGCAATGTGAATAGCCTTCAAGTTATTATCCTCTGAAATAATCTTTACCCTCATATTTTACCTAAGTGACAGGCATTATTGCAATGCGCTTTACAGTTGTGTTATTCTACCTTATTTTCCTAGCATTCTAAGACTTGCAACTATTGATGTAACTTAATTTACGTTGTCTAGTTGGCTAATAATGGGACTGTTATAGCAGTGAACTTCACATATTTATGTCTAAGCTCTCATCTAGAATGTTGTTGATTCTTTAGATGTTCATATAGAGCTTTAGGTATATATTGCCTGATGTTTCACTATTTATTTTCTGTATGAACCCTCTAGTGTAGCTACAGTCTTAAATGTGCAGTTGGAACATAGCTAAACTGTTTGTATGCATTTTTAATATACATGCTGACTGCTGATATACTATTTTCAAAAGTGCAAATGGAATCTGCATTAGCTTCATTTAGTCCACACTATTCATTTTTTGTGCATTATTGCTCATGTACTGATCTGAGCTAAGCTGTTCCTTTGCTTATACATTATACCTTGTTTGCTAAAGTTAATAATTATTAAGTTTGCCTGACTATCTACTTCCTACCTGTGTTTCCTGTACTATCTCTCCAGCTACACAGCCTGCATACCATTTCACAACTCTCTACCTGCTTCTTCTAACCTCTACTGCACTGTACTGTCTCATATTTTATTATACATTTTAACCCTACACGTGAATTAAATAAACCCATGAGCATGCCGCCTAATGGATACTGTGGAAACTGTGGAAATCCAACTGCTCAGCAATTGTTTGTTTAATCTGGTTAACTATTTCTTGCCTTAAAATTGTATATTATGCCCTAGTACCTGTCACACATCACCAGAACACTTACCTCCCCATCCACTTATTTCTTTTTTCCATGTGTCGCTCCCCTACTATTCACCAGCCGCACCCTTCACTTTCTAACTATTCAGGGAAAGATCTTCCCATTAATTTAGCATTTTGTACCAGTTTACACTTCCACCACTCTCCTACAGTCTACCATCTGTCATTCTTACCTAAAATTCCTTGACCTCCTCTATATCTTTGTTTCTCTTCCTGGCATTTTCAGAATAATTTCTGATCTGCAATAGCAGCTTCTACACAAACTGACTATTGTCTTCACATCCTGACACAGTGAGATAAATGACCAACCTACAGGTAGCCTCTGGGAAAACATCCAACTAGAATTAGGTCCTCCCTGCTCCATTTGCCCTCACTATGATAGGGCTCACAATGCTCCCCTATCCTACCCCTATTTCTCACACATTCCCACTGCACCTGACATTAAACATAACCAACCCCTCTCATCCCATATAATCAACCTATCCAAACCCTCCACTTATTAACTCAATCATCCCCTCACTATCCAATAACAAATTTCTTCCAATGCCTCTACCCATTTGTTCAACCTTTCTCTCACTATCTAATAACAAAGAATATCTCACAGCCCTTCTCACTATAAACAACTCTACCTAGCAACTCTTAACATCAGTACTTCCCCATTATCCAATTCAAAGCACTATCTACTAATACTCACTATTAACGATAAGCAAAGAAATAAACTCTTCATTCTACTTTGTCAAGTTATTACACTCAACAGAAACACTAACACTAAGCAACTAACATCATAAATTTAAAATGCTACTCAAACAAACAATAACATCCATAACTCTTTCACTAGCTGCTTACTTAACTTCCTACACACATCAAAGTGTACTGTCACTAAGCCATACCTTCACAGCTAGCACAACATGTCAAACAACTCCCACTAACCTCAAAATAGCCCTATTACTTTTCAATATTACTTTCATAGATAATTTCTCATTCAAATTATTGCCATCACATAGCCCAAACCATACTTCCTTTAGAGTGCAAAAAGCCAGCTTCACCTTTTTCAACAATATAGTTAGCGTAGCATCAAAACTTCGAATCAGCGGTGACATCCAACCAAACACTGGCCCCACAGCTATCTCTCCTCACCTAACAAACCCCCTCTCTCACCCTCTCAATCTATTATACTCTCCGGAGCAAAAATCAGATCTTCTACTAATAAACTTAAGTATCAAAAGCCTCATCAACAAGGTTCAAGACATTCATGCCACAATCTCTCAATATTCTCCTGACACAGTCATACTAGCAGAAACATAGCTAAAACCTCAAACTGCAGACAATGAGGTTATCCCACCTAGCTATAACATTCTCAGACAGGACCAGATAGGGGAAAAAAGGAGGAGGTGTAGCCATAGTTTACAGAAATAACTTAACTCTACAATGCCTAAACCTACATACCCGAACTTTTAATAACACAGAAATCATATTCACAAAACTAGAAATTAATAATAAGAAACACATGGTCATATCAGGAGCATATATTCCACCTAGGAACAATCTCACTGCATTAGATATCCTTCTTCAATGGAGTAAAAATACCTTTTCCCAAGAAACAATAATAATGGTTGATTTTAACCTACAATAGATTGGTATACTTGTAATGCTCAGAACCCTCCCAATTACATAAACCTCTATGGATTTACACACCTAATTCAGAAAACAGCTAGAACAGTTAAAAATCAAATAGACAGTCCATCCTCGACTAGACTCTTACTAATAAAACTACAAAACTATCAACATTCAGACGGTCTCCCTGACAGCTTAAGTGACCACTCACCCACCTTCCTACAGAGACAAAAGACCAATACTCCAAAAACTGTAGTTTCGTGTCAGATGAGAAACAAGAGCAAACGTAATCCCTAGACTCTAGCCACCCCTCTCAGTCAATGCAACTGGTATACCCTAAAAATGCTACCCCTCAACAGAGCAGTAGCATATTTCAGTAGTATATTTCTAAATGTCCTAAATAATCTGGCACTCCCTAGAACTGGCAGAGCTAAAGGTAACATCACCCCCTGGCTAAGGAAAGAAATGAGAAATCTTCTTAGAACTAGAGAAAAAGCCTGGGTTCAGTGGAACACCAATAAGACTCTACAAACCCGTCAACTTGCCAGCAACTCCAAAACAAAGCCAAAACTCAAATCAAACTAAACAAAAAATGACTATATCAACATACAAAACAAACATAAAAAATAGTCATCAAAATCAGTAGCAGAGCAATCCACAAATCATGGAATTCATGTAACAAATCCACCATGAAAAATATAAAATCCTATTATTTCACAATAGGTAAGCGCTTTCACATAGGAGCTTCTTCAGACCATCAAGCAAATACTGGTCTTCAACCATTAAAATAGTCTTAATGAACCAATCAGTTCATATTAAACAATAGCAATCCACTGATTTAAAGTAACAGTGCAAATTTCAGAATTACAACGACATAAAAACTGAATATAAAAATGTAGATATAGAATATATATATATATATATATATATATATATATATATATATATATATATATGTGTGTGTGTGTGTGTGTGTGTATGTGTGAAACCAACAAAAATATACACATAGTGGCTATGAAATACATTAATATCATTTCAGGGGTACTTCATAGTTAACTTCCTAGGTTTTAACATGGGCTTAATGGAAGCTCTCTCATTCAGGCCCATTCCATGGTCTGCTCTAAGCCTCAAAATCCACTAACTTCTTTACTCTCTGTCAAGTTACGTATGTCCCCTTCTCTGACTGTAGGCTTAACCAGATCTACCACCAAAAATCTGAAAGTGTGGTCATCACCTTGGGCCATAACATGTTTAGATAGGGCGCTGGTAGTGGTTTTAATTATAATATTGTAAACATGCTCCCTAATTCTATCCTTGAGTGGCCTGTCCATTTTACCAGCATAAAATGATCTGCAGGTCACACACTTGGCCAAATAAACTACATGTAGGGTCTTGCAATTGGCTTCTACATAGACATAAAACTGTTGACCAGTATCAGGGTGAACAAAATAACCACAGAAATTACAACCCCCACAAGGGTTGGTACCGTTCATACTATCAGCTTGTTTAGCTCTATCTCTGGGATAACATAGTATTCTTTTTAAATAGTGTTTGTTCTTAACTCATCCGAGTGACGCCTCCAGGTGCATATGCAGTTAATGCCTACTGATGCCTCTAGGCATCAAATATTGCTTGTTCATATTTGCAACAATAATTCCAAAGCCATGCTATGTATACGGTTTTAAAAGATTTCATGATAAAGCTTGCACAATACCAAACTCCACTGCATTAATATTTGATCTCTGCCTAGTGCAGGTAAATAAATATTAACTGTTGCTTTTATGATGTTAATTTATATAGATATAATTTTCATATTTTCATATTTTTCTAAATATCTCAACAACTAAGCAACACAGACAGAACACCTTAGCCTCATATGAAAGCTCTCAGCCATATGAATAAAATGCTGCTAGCAGTATTTGTGTAACTTGAGTGGTTGCTGAGATTGTGTAAGTTGTTTACAAAATATTACAAATGTAATAGTTACTGTGTTTACTGTGACTTATAAAATTCATTTTAAGACCTAGAACCTACAGAATTATACCGCTAACAAAAAATAGCTTGTGCTGAAGAGTTTGCCTTTTACTCTTCTTTCATAATCCCTATGGTTCCATATTTGTTTGAAATGTGAGGACATAATTTGATTCTTTCAAAAGGCTTAGGGTCCGCCCATTGGAAGTTACAGTGCAAACTTCCTGAGCTTCATTGGAGTGAATGAGTTAAACATAAAGGAGGGGTTTTCCCCTACTACTTCCTTTACCATAGGATCCATGGTCAATACCCGCCAGTTCTTCCTTATAATATCCATAACAGCCTTCACATCAGTGGTAAAAAAACATCGGAACTTTTTTGACATTGGACCTAGAGGCTTTTCTATGTGTATCAATGGGTTCAGAATAATGAGAGAAATAGGGTTTGGCAGAACCATACCTCAGCTCACCAATCCTTTCAAGGTTCCTGTCCACTTCAAGAGGACTATATCCCCTATTTACTAACCTATCTCTCAGGGTAGTCAGTTCATGACTAAATCGCTCTTCTGAGGCATTCAGCCTGGAGGCCCTCATTCTTTGTCCTCTGATAATATTCTTGAAAACATACTGGTGGTGCATGCTGCTTCTATATAAATAGGTATTCCTATGGCACTGTTTCCTATACACACCAGTATTTATTGAGCCATTGTTCAACCTTTCAACATATACATCAAGAAATTCTATCTTAGTTGGGGAGTAGTTCACAGTAAATTTCAAGAACGCATATGTACCTTTCAGCTCAAGCAGGGATAACTCTAACTCTGTATATGTACCCTCCCATAAAAGAAAGAGGTCATCAACCAGACATCGATACAATTTCACATGATCCAGATATGATTCCATTCTGAACAGAATTTCCTCTTCCCAACTTCCCATAAACATGTTGGTGTAGCTACTGGCACATGAAGTGTCCATAGTTACATCATCATGCTGCAAGTGAATACTGTCTCCAGTGAAGGCATTATTCTCCAGAATAGTTTACAATAAAAAGCATATTAAATCAATATGTCTGTTCTCATAAGTGCTGTATCTATGCAAATAATCATGGACTGACTGTACCCCTATTGCATTGGGTATAATAGAAAAAAGGGACTGGACGTCCAATGTCACAACATAGAACTCAGATACTGAGTCCAAAGGGTTCCCATGTTCATATAAATCCACTAGAAATTGCTTGGTATCTTTAAAGACAAATACATTGCTATTCAAAACTGGTGTCAACCATCTGTCTAAATATAGGGAGCAGTGTTCTGTAACCCAACCTCTCCCAGCAACAATCGGTCTCATTGGAGGTTACGGCCATCCTTATGGATTTTAGGGAGACTTTGTATAGATGGTAAAAGAGGGTAGTAAACTTTTAGGAATTTGTACAATTCCATGTTAATCAATTCACTTTTTAGCAAATCTTGTAACATAATACAACACTGTAACAAATGTACCCTATGCAAATCTACCCGTAGATGGAAGCCGGCATCATTTAACATAGTATTCATAGCCTCAACATAATCATTTATATCCATAAGAACTACTGGACACCCTTTAGTCCGCAGGCCTTATCATAATGGATTCATCCTCCTGCAATTATTTCAGGGCTAGTCTCTCATTGTAACTCAAATTATACCTCACATTTCTATTCACATTTCTATTCACATTTAATAGTCGTTTATCATCATACAACTTATATAAATAATCTTCTACCATTTTATTAAAAGCCCCTATGAGTGGGTGTGGGTTTGGCTTGTATAAACTATGCTTTCTAAAATTATTAACACAATTAACTGTACAATTACCAAATTCCAATCTCAACATGACATTTCTGCTAAAACATTTAACATCAAACATAGTCTCCGTTAGTTCACTTGCCCTAGAAGGAATAAAAGTTAGTCCTTTATTTAAAACG
The DNA here is from genome assembly GCF_019279795.1 of Protopterus annectens. Taxonomy (NCBI): domain Eukaryota; kingdom Metazoa; phylum Chordata; order Ceratodontiformes; family Protopteridae; genus Protopterus; species Protopterus annectens. The sequence continues at coordinate 1,650,494,595 of NC_056733.1, forward strand.
GACATTTCATCATGACTAAAGATTCTCTTAGAAAGATTCCAAACTAGAGAGTCCCCACTTGACTCCACATCTTCTTGATTGTATGATTTGACTGTCTCTCTGTTGATAATTTGCACTTCTGCCTCCCCCAACTCATTGATCGAGTTCTCACAGGCCCTTTTTCCCCACTGATAGGTAAAGGGACTTGGGGGCATGAGGCAGTATTAGAAGTAGATGGTGCCACAGGTCATGCATTATGTAAGGCATGTGTAACTTTAGGCCTTACATCTCCTTGAACTATATGTCCATTACCTTCTATCATAGCAGTGTCAATATGAACTGAAAGTGTATCATTATTTGCTGAAAAATTGTCATTGTTACCCAATGAAGCTGTAACTTGTTGTAATACACCTTGTACTTTATGTAATGTCACAGTCATCTTCCCTGATACAAGGGTATTAACAGGTCTCACAGTTCCAAGAGTATCTACTCTCGGCACAAGGTTAGCGGCCTCAGACTCTCTGGTACGGCCTGTTGTCACTACCCTGGGCCATGTAAACACATGCCCATTCTGGAAATCATGCATATCTCTATCAATTTTATCCTTCTTCTGTTGTAGCAGTCTTCGTTCAAAGACCACTACCCCATCAAGCAACCCTTCAAGAAAGCAATCTATCATGCTGGCAGGAAACATGCTATAAAGTGCTAGCTGTTGTTCTCTAACTGAGGCTCTTAACTGCACTTCTTCTGGTCTGAAAAAAATCAACAAGAAGAGCCAAATACTCGGTGCTTACCTCTAAATTTAACTTCTGCCAGTTTGCCAATAATTTTGGATATTGTGTGCCATAAGTTGGCATCTTCAACACTCTGAGGCCTCTTGGGATGATCTTTCTCGAGAGGCACACCTCAGAATGCTGTCTTAGCATTTGTAAATGCTTCAGCTTCAATAAATCCCTCTCAAGTTTGTCCATAGCTTGTTTCAACTTCTCCTGTTGAACTGCATCGACTGTACTATTAATGTATTTCATAGCCCCTATGTGTATATTTTTGTTGTTTTCACACACACACACACACACACACACACACATATATATATATATATATATATATATATATATATATATGTGTGTGTGTATTTTATATATCTACAGTTTTATATTCAGTTTTATGTCATTTAAGTGTGTTGTAATGCTGAAGGTTGCACTGTCACTTTAAATCAGTGGATTTCTATTGTTTACTGTGAACTGATTGGCTCATTAAGACTATTTAAATGATTGCAGACCAGTGTTTTCTTGATGGTCTGAAGAAGTTCCTATGTCAAAGCATTTTATGTTTTTCATGGTGGATTTGTTACATGAATTCTATGGTTTATAGATTGCTCTGCTACTGATTTTGGTGACTATTTGTTTCTTATACTTGAGCAATGCCACATTTGCCCTTCATGGTGTGTTACTGTGGTTATTTTATTGTTTTTGCTTGCTTATTAACACACCTCGAAGGGACATGGCTGAAGGAAACCTACAAGATTTTGAACTGGATTACAGACCGGGTAAACCTGTAGAGGTGACTCGGAGTATTCCAGACAGGTTTTTTTGCCTTTGTTAGAGTGGAAGGTAATCCACTGTTGATCCATGATGTCACTTCCGGTGAAACGGTGGCACCAGTTGAGGAAGTTCAACAGGAGAAGTTGAAACAAGCTATGGACAAACTTGAAAGGGATTTATTGAAGCTGAAGCATTTACAAATGCAAAGACAGCATTCCGAGGTGTGCCTCTTGAGAAAGATTGTCCCAAGAGGCCTCAGAGTGTTGAAGATGCCAACTTGTGGCACACAATATCCAGAATTATTGGCAAAGTGGCAGAAGTTAAATTTAGAGGTAAGTGTCAAGTATTTGGCTCTTCTTGTTGATTTTTTCAGACCAGAAGAAGAGCAGTTAAGAGCCTCAGTTAGAGAACACCAGCTATTGCTTTACAGCATGTTTCCTGCCAGCATGATAGATTGCTTTCTTGATAGGTTGCTTGATGGGGTAGTGGTCTTTGAAGGAAGACTGCTACAACAGAAGAAGGATAAAATTGATAGAGATATGCATGATTTCCAGAATGGACATGTGTTTACATGACCCAGGGTAGTGATAACAGGCCGTACCAGAGAGTCTGAGGCCGCTAACCTTGTGCCAAGAGTAGATACGCTTGGAACTGTGAGACCTGTTAATACCCTTGTATCAGGGAATATGACTGTGACATCCCATGAAGTACAAGGTGTATTACAACAGATTACAGCTTCATTGGGTTACAATGACAATTTTTCAGCCAATAATGATGCACCTTTGGTTCATATCGACACTGCTATGATAGAAGGTAATGGACATGTGGTTTAAGGAGATATAAGGTCTAAAGTTACACATGCCTTACATGATGCATGACCTGTTGTACCATCTACTTCTAATACTGCCTCATGCCCCCAATTCTCTTTACCCACCAGTGGGGAGAAAGGGCCTTTGAGAACTTGATCAATGAGTCTGGAGAGGCAGAAGTGCAAATTATCAACAGAGATAGACAGTCAAATCATTCAATCAAGAAGATGTGGGGTCAAGTGGGGACTCTCTAGCTTGGTCTCTCTAAGAGAATCCTTAGTCATGATGAAATGTCCGTTTTAAATAAAGGACTAACTTCTATTCCTTCTGGGGCAAGTGACCTTACGGAGACTATGACTGATGTTAGATGTTTTAGCAGAAATGTCATGTTGAGATTGGAATTTGGTAATTCTACAGTTAATTGTGTTAATAACAATAGGAAGCCTAGTTTATACAAGCCAAACCCACACCCACTCATAGAAGCGTTTAATAAAATGGTAGAAGATGATTTATATAAGTTTTATGATGAGAAATGACCATTAAATGTGAATACTAATGTGAAGTATAATTTGAGTTACAATGAGAGACTGGCCCTGAAATATTTACAGGAGGATGAATCTATTATGATAAGGCCTGAGGACAAAGGGGGCCCAGTAGTTGGAATGGATATAAATGATTGTGTTGAGGCTATGAATACTATGTTAAATGATGCCTGCTTCCATCTACGGGTAGATTTGGATAGGGTACATTTGTTACAGTGTTGTATTAAGTTTATGTTAGAAGATTTGCTAAAACTGAATTGATTAACATGGAATTGTACAAATTCCTAAAAGCTGACTACTCTCTTTTACCATTTTATTTATTTATTTTATTTACATTTGTTAACCGGGAGTGTCCGACTAGATGTAGGTCCATTTTCAGCGGAGGCCCAGGGAGAAAAGCCCCACAGTTAAAATAAACAGAAGGTAGTTACATTAGATTACATAACGATTAACAATTTAACATAGCAATTACTTACAACATATTTACAGATGAAGAACATAGTACATCAGTAGACAACTAGAATTTTTATCTGTGAAGTACATAACAGACATTAATAAACATTAATAAATGTTACAATAACCATCTATACAAGGTCTCCTTAAAATCCATAAGGATGTCCGTAAACCTCCAATGAGACCGATTGTTGTAGGGACAGGTTGGGTTACAGAACCCTGCTCCTTATATGTGGAGAGATGGTTGAGTCCAGTTTTAAATAGCAATGTATTTGTCTTGAAAAATACCAAGCAATTTCTAGTGGATTTATATGATCATGGGAACTCTATGGACTCAGTATCTGAGTTCTATTTTGTGACATTGGACATCCAGTCCCTTTTTACTATTATACCCAATGCAATAGGGGTACAGTCAGTCAATGATTATTTGCATAGCTACAGCACTTATGAGAACAGACAGATTGATTTAATATGCTTGTTATTGGGAACTATTATGGAGAATAATGCCTTCACTTTTGCAGACAGTATTTACTTGCAGCATGATGGCTTAACTATGGGCACTTCATGTGCCAATAGCTACGCCAACATGTTTATGGCAAGTTGTTAAGAGGAAATTCTGCTCAGAATGGGATCATATTCGGAGCATGTGAAATTCTATCAATGTTTCATCGATGACCTCTTTCTTTTATGGGATGGTACGTGTACAGAGTTAGACTTATTCCTGGTTGAGCTGAATGGTAAATATGAGTTCTTGAAATTTACTATGAACTACTCCCCAACTAAGATAGAATTTTTTGATGTATACGTTGAAAGGTTGAACAATGGCTCAATCAATACTGGTGTGTATAGGAAACAATGCCATAGGAATACCTATTTATATAGAAGCAGCATGCACCCCCAGTATGTTTTCAAGAATATTATCAGAGGACAAGAAATAAGGGCCTCCAGGCTGAATGCCTCAGGAGAGGGCTTTAGTCATGAACTGACTACCCTGAGAGGGATCTAGGACATTTTCTCGACTGAGCAAACATCCAAATCCATAAAACCTCAACACACATTAACGAAAGCACTTTTATTGAAAAAGCACTTTCGTTAAAGCGTGTGACAAAATAAAAAAAAAAAAAAACACTACATTTACATTTTAGCAGGGGGCCTTCACCCTCCTGCACCCCTAAAGTGGGGTGGTGCCCCCCAGATTCCCCCTATTTTAATATTCTCCCTCTGAGACCGCACTATAGTGGAGAAAACGGAAATTTCCCTTGCACCGTAGTACAGCCTCGGAAACAGTCATACGCGAAAGTGCTTCTTTGGTGAAAAGCACTTTCGCATAAGTATGCCCGGCCGTTTGGATTTCGGTCGTTTGCTCAGTCGAGCAAACGTCCTACATCCCCTGAGAGATAGGTTTGTAGATAGGGGATATAGTCCTCTTAAAGTGGACAGGAAGCTTGAAGGGATTGGTGAGTTGAGGTATGGTTCTGCCAAACCCTATTTCTCTCATTATGCTGAACCCATTGATACACATAGAGAAGCCTCTAGGTCCAATGTCACAAAAGTTCTGATGTTTTTTACCACTGATGTGAATCCTATTATGGATATTATAAGGAATAACTGGCAGGTATTGACCATGGATCCTATGGTAAAGGAAGTAGTAGGGGAAAACCACTCCTTTATGTTTAAGAACAAATGCAATTTAAAAAGAATACTATGTTATCCCAGAGACCGAGCTAAACAATCTCATAGTATGAAAGGTACCATCCCTTGTGGGGGTTGTAATTTCTGTGGTTATTTAGATACCACAAGGATTTTTGTTCATCCTGATACTGGTCAACAGTTTTATTTTGATGTAGAAGCCAATTGTAAGCCCCTATGTGTAGTTTATTGGGCCAAGTGTGTGACCTGCTGATAGTTTTACGTCGGTAAAATGGAAAGGCCACTCAAGGATACAATTAGTGAGCATGTTTACAATATTAAAATTAAAAACACTACCAGCTCCCTATCTAAACATGTTATGGCTCAAGGTGATAACCACACTTTCAGATTTGTGGTGGTAGATCTGGTTAAGCCTACAGTCAGAGAAGGGGACATACATAACTTGATAGAGAGTAAAGAAGTCAAGTGGATTTTGAGGCTTAGAGCTGACTGTGGAATGGGTCTGAATGAGAGGGCTTCCATTAATCCCATGTAAAAATCTAGGAAATTAACTATGAAGTACCCCTGAAATTATATTAATGTATTTCATAGCCCCTATATGTATATTTTAGTTGTTTTCACATGTGTGTGTGTGTATATATATATATATATATATATATATATATATATATATATATTGTATATCTACAGTTTTATATTCAGTTTTTATATCATTTAAGTGTGTTGCAATGCTGAAGGTTGCACTGTCACTTTAAATCAGTGGATTGTTATTGTTTAATATGACCTGATTGGTTTATTAAGACTATTTAAATGGTTGCAGACAAGTATTTGCTTGATGGTCTGAAGAAGCTCCTATGTGAAAGCGCTTACCTATTGTGAAATAAAAGGATTTTATATTTTTCATGGTGGATTTGTTACATGAATTCCATGGTTTGTGAATTGATTTGCTACTGATTTTTTAAACTATTTGTTTCTTATACTTGAGCAATACCACATTTGCTCTTCACGGTGTGTTACTGTGATTATTTTAAACATAAAAAATAGCACAAAAATTCTGGACGGCTATCAAAAATCTCCTACACCCTGGTCAAGCATCTACCTCCCCACACACACACACACACAACATCCTCAACCTTGGATACAACTGCTGAACAATTTAACAACTATTTCACCAAAAGTATCCTAGCATTATCCAAAAACAACTGTTCCCACCACTGACCTTACCACCACTAGCAAACAGGAACAACAATACCTTCTCCTTTCATCCCATCTCAACAAATGCAGTACAAATTTTGATTAAAAAACTGAAACCTACATTCATTGCTGTGGACAGTCTCACTTCAGAATACCTCAAGATCTCATCTGATGCTATAGCCTACATAGGGCCAAGTATAATGACTGCCCTGCATTTTATGTGGGTAAGACTAGGAATAAACTGAAAAGGAGAATTTCAGGTCATCTTTCTGACATCAGATGTAAATGTGAGAGGAATGCCTTATCCAAACACATATTAGAACACCCCAGACATTCTAGTTTTAAATTTATTATTCTGGACTGTATGGAGATGGATGAGCTTGAAGGGGATATCAGTGTTGCTGTAGAGAAAAAAGAATTATGCTGGCAATTGAAATTAAATGCATTCAGAAAACCAGGACTTAACTAATCTTGCTCTATTAAGCTTGTTTGAATTTACGTAAGCTGCCACACTGTCTGTAAAGGTTTCCTAGGGAATTTTTGAGGAAATGTTTTTATGTACTAAAGGTACCAAACATACTAAAAAAAAATAAAAAATGATGCATGGAATATGTATACATTTATACATGTTTAGTTACTTTAACCTAAATTCTACTTTGATTAGATTTAATATACTCTTGCATCACACCAGAGATTTAAAAGTTAAATTCAAAACACACATTTTTTCATGCCGTGATTGCCAGAAAGTATAGGTATAATTCCCCCATTTAGCTTACTGGTGCACACACATGTACACACTTGCACACTTTTATACATTACTAGTTTAATTCATCTGCTGTTTCTGTATTTTTGTGAGGTTTTTCTAATGGTTTTCATTGTGTAAACATTTTTTTGGGACTGTAAACATGAAAACTGTCATGATAGTTTGTTTTTCTTTCATCCGCAAAGCACTGACATTTTTCTGAGCTGTAAATAACTTAGTTTTTATGCACACTAATACAAATGGATGGATGTTAATTAGATATTTGTACACAGATATATATTTATATTTATAGTGTTTTAATTAGATAATGTTTATCGTCAGATAGCTATGTGTGTTTTTCCTTGCATCTATCTATTTAGCTCTTTTTACTTATCTACCTATGTACATGATTTTAGTTCTTGTCACAGACCTGATGAAGACTTTATTGCATTAGGTAGCCAAAAGCGATTTTAGTTAAAAGTCAGTCTTTTTATATGTATGTTATGTTTTCCTTAATACCTGATTTTGGAATGTGGGTTGCAAATAGATAAGTAATGTTTCTCTTAATTAGGATTTAGTTTTATCTAATCAGTAGTAGTGCGTGGTGGTGGGTACTTTCTTTTCTAAATGCACCTTTATAACCCTGTTTATATTGTTTGCCTGAAATAGGCTGGTTTAAAAAAAACAATGCATATATTTTCCATACCTACTTCTAAGCTTAAGATTGTAAAGTATTTCTGATTTTTTTGTTACTGAGTCTGTGACAAATGGAGGCTTGTTGCTTTGCATCACTACCCAGGTTTCATGATTTTTGGAATTATTGTGACTGAGCTGATCAACGACGTTTTAAGTCTACTAGTTTTTCTATTTTTCCCCCTGTTTTTATATATATATATATATATATATATATATATATATATATATATATTTTTTTTTTTTAATTGATAGAAAATAGATTAAATAATGTGATTGGCTAGCCTATTAGTGGCTTAATTTGGATGATTATATAAGGCTGCATTTTCTTAGTGTTTGTTTCTGATGAAGTCTTTATATTTGGGATGAAAGCACTCATGTTTTATTTCAGATTAAATTTTTTCTACAGTGTGGCATCCTTTTGTGTTTTTAAATCTGTGCAGTTGTGTTGCCCAATATTTAAGTTCTAAATTAAAATCTTTCAACAGCTTGTACACAGCATGATCTTGAATTATTAATGCAAATATGAACAGGCTATATTAGATGCCTAGAGATATCAGTAGGATGTAACTGCAGAAATACCAGGAAGTTTTTTAACCCAAGCTTAGTCACAAGCTCTGCCCCTGATATTTGACAAACTGCAGGAATGATGCAACTCAGTCAGACTAATTTTACCAGTGACTCTAAGAATGATATGCCAATTATCTTGGTGAGTGTCATTTTCAAAACCACAGAACATGTTTTAATTGACCTAATAAACAATGATTTTAAAAATCTCACCAAGGTAGACCTGCAAATATTTTGCTTTGTCAGTGGTAGATCCTGTTCAATGAATTTGATTGACATCTTCAAAAGAGTAACACAGGCTATAGACAACTTGACCTGGCCAAGTCATTTGACACCTTTTCCCATTGTTAGAAAGCGTAAGAACTCGTTAAAAGATCCCTATGTGATAAGAGGCACAGACAACTGGATAAAAAACACGGTGTAGGTGTCAGTTGCCTCATTAGAGAATATGAAGGTGGCCAGTTGTGTTTCACAGGGCTCAGAGCTGAGATATCTCTGGTTCAGCTAAGTTGATTATGACTGCCAATGGGAGTCATTGTCAAGTCCCTCTCTGATATTCAAGCCCATCAGCAAGAACTTACACTTGTAAATATCTGGTTTACTAAAAATGAGGTCAGATTAAATGATAAAAAATTGCAACATTATCACATTGCTTAGACATATCTTCTATCATGTTCAGAGCATAGACAATTCCAATTTTAAAATGAGAATGCAGTTAGAGACCCTGGGTTGTGGGTTGAGAATTCCATCTACTTTGATCATCATGCAAAAATGGTATCAGAAAATACATCTACATGAGCACTTAATTGCCAAGGGAATAGCAACAACTTTTTAAAGAAGTCATTATCCCTTTATATTCAGCATTAATTAGTCCAATTATACAATGCAATCATCTCTTTAGGATTTGCCTCACCAGATGCATCAAACAACTAGAAAGACCCCTTTGTTTCCTAACAAAAAAAGTGCTGGCTTAAAAACACTAAGCAACCAGAAAAGGCTGGAAGCACTGCCATTCAGTATCTTATAGACAGTTGAGTGGAGGTCTACGCCATAACTTTGGTGTAGGGATATAGTAGCCCTAGATCTATTGTAGCTCCACAAATCTAATAATCTCACAAATGCCAGAACCAAAGAAATGAATCTTCACTAACAGATAAATAAAACATGGTGGAGAGATGAGCTCATTATGCAACACCTGTACTAACTTGGGAAAGAGTCCCACTGCAAATTAATCAATGTGCTATATTATATTCCAGACAAGACCTGGTTGATTGAAAGAGTAGTCATGAAGTCACCCTGAGCTCGAATGGCTTAGCCCTCCTAGAGAGAAGAAGCATATTCTAGGGTTGGGCACTGACAAGGTGTAAATAGTTACAGGACTCAATTAACTTGAATTCTCCTATAATTCTTATAATTTCTATAACTGCAAAAGACATATGTCAAGGTAGCTGTGTTGTTCATTGTATAAGGTTTGTAAGGAAATATTTCAATACCTAGTGTGTAGTATAAGTTTGCAATTATTAACTGAATTAAGAGCAGGCATCATTATGCTGATGCTAGAAAAATGCTTGGAGGTGATACTAGGATTTAACAGAAAGAGACATTTGTGATGTTGATTCAGTTATGGTTTATATTTATTTGTATCTGTACAGAACCTGGACACATCTTTATTTTACCACCAGTGTGTTCATATCAAACTCCTGTTATATTTTCTTCCTTTGTCTATGCATCTGTGCTTTTGGACAAAATCTAGGAAACAGCATTGACTTGCACAAATTCACTGTCACAGACGTGAAAGTAATGAAAGCCTCCAGCATTCTCATGAAGAGATAGCATGTTCTATACTTGTCTTCATATTATAATTATCTTAATGACACTATGCTTTGGAGAAAAGGTTACTGCTCACATGGCACTGCTTTTAACCAAACATAATGTTAGATGATGCTTTGTTAAGAATAAACATCTTCCCTCCACTCTTGCTGTCCATGAACTTATTTTCTCCTACATATGCACTCTGAAATATGCTTGTTTTCTTCCTCCCTTCCCCTTTTCTGCATAACCCTGCCTGATGGCTCCACTATCCGTATGAAATCGGCCCACTCATTCCATTTGGGGACCATGTGGGATCTCTGAACTAGGTGTGAGCCCCATGGTCCTTTCACTATTGCTCAGAAAACCCTGTCAACCCATTCATTCTTCAGTGGCAAGAGATGGGTTGTAGGCTGCAGGCCTCTTAGAGGTTCCAGTAGCATGACTTACCCATGGAATTTTTTCCCCTCCGCTGTTGTCCTTAGTTCTATAATGTATTCCAACCTCAGGAAAGTGTGTGCTTTTACCAAAGTGCACACACACAAACACACACACACACACACACACACACACACACACACACACACACACACACACACACACACACACACACACACACACAGAGACAAACTCTTTCTGAGGATGCAAAGTACATTATAACATTCAACAGAGTTTGTTCTATAGACGTGCACTTTTTGGGGGCAACATCTACTGTTTTCATTAGGTACGACTCAGTTGGTGAACTAGAACTGCTTCCTGCCCTCCTTTCCCCTTGAATGAATGAGCAAGCAATGACTGCTCACTCATATCCTCCCAGACTTTTCCCTTCCAGTGACAATGCTGTGAATTGACATTTGGCCACCTGGGACTCATCTATAGCTTCATCCCTCTGTACAGTAGAGACAGGTTGTCCTATGCTTATTTATAACAGCTGTTCTATATACAATTCTCAATAGCTTGATCTTACCATATTTATAACTATTTTGTGCAATGTATTCAGTATGTTTCATGTGACTGCCTTTGACTGGTTACTTAAGTTACCGTGGTTTGATTTTGATAATTTTTATGAAACTAGGATTTGCAGTGAGTTATGAATGGAGTGCTCTATAATTGTTGTATGTATAATGTGTAATATATACTACCCAATATGTAATATCCAAAATATAATGTAATATAATATAACATAATACACATATTATATTATATTATATTATATTATATTATATTATATTATATTATATTATATGATATTATATTATATTATATTATATTATATTATATTATATTATATAAATCTTAACAAATAAATCTTACTGTCGCTATCTTCCTTCTTAACCTTAAGGGGAAAAGGCAGAGAAAGTAAATGCACATGATGAAACACATAATAAAACAATACAAATATTTCATGAAAACACTTTTGTCTGAAATAAATATTTCAAACTTCTTCAGACATTCAAATACAAAACATAAGCAGTTTAAATACCCCTCTAATAATACCATGTGACCCTTAAAGGAAATTATATCATTATAAGAAGCTATCCCAAATATTCTTCAGCAAAAAAACTAACATAATAATGAAAATTAAAGGAAAAAACTAAAAGGAAATAATTAAAAATCATTCCACTGTATTATCTTTCCAAAGCCCTGAGTTTCAATAAACATTGGACAAAACATAAGTTCTTACATTAAATATTTGTATTTTATCATGTGTTTCATTGTGTGCATTTACTTTCTCTGCCTTTCCCACTTGTGGTTATTGGTTTTAAAGTGTTTATTTAGTTTTTCCTTCTTAACCTTCTCAGATGTATCGAGTGCTATCCTACATGCTACATTCCACATTCTTATCAACATTACTCCATTCTACTTTACAGCTATACCTTCTAAAATGATATTAGAATAACTGCAAAAATTAGTTGCATATCTAACACCATGCTCATAGTATTCATCTTAAAATGATTCAGTACGGTGCACAATGCCTCTACAATCCTTTAACGTTCACCTACAGTCTCAAAGTTACTGCAGATACTGTCTGCCTTAGTTGCAAACATTGCCTCATTATTCCTCTACACAAAGTCAGAAATCCATCATAATCCATCTACTTTACACCTATAGCCAGCTTTGTCCTTTAGGCAAAATATTGGAAATACTTAGCAACTAACAAATTCCTGTCTATAGCCAAATCTATTATATCCTCACTGGCCAACAACATAGTTTTCTTTTCTGCCTGTTTATGGCACAGTTAATGCTATCTGCATATTTACTCAACAAATTAACTCAAACATGGAACAGGCATGATAATTTTAGATTAAGAAGAAAAAGACCTGTGATACTGTGAACCATAAAGTTATTCTATCAAACTTGAAATCCTGTAGTGTTTCCAAGAATGTCTGTTGCTGTTTCTAAAACAACATTTTAAAAAGATCCTTTACTGTCTCATCAGTTTAGTATCTGTCCTGAACAGGTATTGTATCTAAAAGTATACACCAAAGATCTGACCTATGCCTTTCTTCTTGCTTGGTAATGACTCACCTACTGATCTTCATCAGCTGAAACCAATCCGATGCACAGACAACATAGTATTAAAGAACTGTAAGAAAAATGTAACATTTCACTCCCAAAATACTGCAGTCTGACTTTAACATTGGAACTGGGTTTTCTCAATTAAGTTAATTATTGATACAACATGATGATGACGATGATGATGATGATAATAGTAATATAAATAATAACAAAAGCATCAAGCTTCTTAGGACATCAAAAAAGATATGCATTCTCCCTGCACCTAGTATCACTAATCATGCTGGCATACCCCTTCCATCAGTAATTGAACAACAATATGTATGCATCCTAATAGAGAATAACCTTTCCTTGAAACTCTTTGTTGAAACAGAATCCCAAAGGGCTCTGAATCTGCAAAAAACGGTCTATAATATATAATACGTACTCTTTGCTGAAGCATGGAATGACATGGACATTAATACTCTTGTCTCTTGTTTAGAGTTTCCCTTATCAATATTGATTCAAAACTCTTCCCTAAATACATTCATTCTGGAAAAAAAATGACTATTTCATTTTGTGCCTTATTCATGTCTCTCAGCCATTGTGATTACAATAATATTCAAAATCTTTTCTCTTAGTAGTATATTCATCTAGAAGCTTCTTGATGAATCATGCTGCCTTGCAAAGCTATAAGCTCAAGACACCCACTTTTAAATATTCTCTCAAGTACCAAGATGGCTTACAACAAAGTAGACTTCGCTAACATATTTCATTAGGTGAGAAAAGCATTTTTAAAAATAATCCCAACTACCAGAAATAATCTTCCTTCTAATTTTGGGAACAGACCATGTCATCCAGTTCCTCAGACAACTGGCAAGTATGCAAGTAAAATGTATCCATTTTAATGGTAATGGTTAACATTCTGTTTACCTCCTTGTTTAAAACTGTAACTAAAGTGTACTACTTGTGAACTTACGAAACTGTGTAAAACTATTGTGGCACATAATATTGTACAGATGTTGAATGTTGTTATGTTATGTGACTTATAAATATACATACATCTATCTGTAGTTATCTATATATATAGATATATATATATATATATATATATTTACTTTTTAATCTCTTACTGTGCTTCACATTTAGCAGTTCTGCTTTATCTGTCTTTACCTGTTGGCTTTGATTGTGACTGAAAATAGTGTTTTCAATCAGGTTACCTGCCAGGTTAACAAACTTAAATAAATTAATGCACAACTAAATCAATCAATAAATAAATAATATAAGGTGACTCTTACATGGGTAAGCTATGTAGAGCAGAGACTATATGTATAAACACTATAATATTGTGCTGCTTCAGCAGGTGACAGGCCCATCTCCTGATCCTGTAACAGTGAGTTCTTAGGCCCTATAACACTTTGCAGGAAGAGATGTAGCTGCATTTCTAGTATGCCTCTGGCACATTGGCCACATGTACTTTAGAATTACATATAATAATAAAATGTCCTGTACTTTGTAGAGTTGGATTACACAAGGTGTATTATGCCATGGCAATGTGGTCGTATGCTAAGAACCATCATCATGCCTGAGAATCATTAACACAGTGCCAGCTTTTCATATTATCAATTCAGTAGCATACATGAGGTGATATGGGTCAATCAATATCATAGCCTACTTCTTGATGAGATAATGTTTATTATCAACATCTATGCTGTGCTTATGGTTACAAATACTGCGAAGCAATACTCTTAGGGCTGGATTCAATAAAGCAGCCTACACTGTGCGCTTAAATTGTGTGCTCACAGTGACACAACAAGTGCATGCTATTGTGCCAATTTGTATTCATTAAGTGGCTCTACACAGAGTCAATATGGTAAACATAGAGACATGCTAATTACACCATAAGCAACTGAACTGTATGCTAATCTATCATTCCAAGATGGAGGAGCTATTCAACAAGCTAAAAAGCAATTCTGTACACTCAGTGCAGGTTTGGCCTCGAATTCCAAAACCTATTGGAATACAGCCACAGAAGCTACTCATGTCCATGGCTGCCGTTGCTCTTCTCCATGTGTATGTGCAACAGCCCCAGTCTGTGCTGCTGCTGGTGCTGATAGATCTTGGCCAAGAAGGAGAAGGGTATTTTGACCCTGTTTAACTTTTCATGGTCTGCATGAGGTGGAAATTTTAGAGTACTACTGGGTAGATAGAGACACACTACAGGAACTCTTCAACCTCTGTTGCCCTCAACTGAGAACAAGAGCAAACCAAGGAGAACCAATGCCTGTGAAAACTAAGATATGTCTAACACTTAGAATGTTAGCTACAGGAGTCTTGCAGAGACCAACAGGGGATATGCAGGGTGTATCACAGGCATCAGCACTCAGGATCCTACATCAGTTCCTGAATGCTATGCTACTACATGCCAGTGACTACGTACATTTTCCCCATACACCTGAGGACAGAGCTACAAGTATGCAGGATTTCTACCCTGTAACACACGTCTTGTATACCATAGACTGCACACACATTGATATCAAAGCACCACACAGGTAACAGAGAAGTGTAAACATAAATAGAAAAGACTTCCACTCCATTAACTGCTAGGTCAAGTGTAACACTAAGGGAAGCATCTTGAATGAGTGTGTTGGCACCCCTGGCAGTTACAACTCTCATATCTGACACAAATCTCAGCTCTATCAGAGGTTTTCTGGGATGGATATCTGACAAGGTAATTTAATTATATTGATGCAATGTATGCACTTGAGCCATGGTTGATGATGCCCGTCATAAATGCACACTCACCCACTGAAGAATGCTATCATGAGGCACATGCTCAAAAAAGAAATATCACAGAGCATGCATTTGGGCTGCTGAAGTCACGGTTCCAGGTGCTTAGACACATCAGGGGGAGTCCTGCAGTAAAAGCCATATACTTGTTCTGACATTTTCACTGTCTGTGCTATCCTTCACAATATTATCCTGAGAAAGCAGCTTCAACAGGAGCACCAAGGGGAAGAAATACACATCCCACCACCACTGGCAAGGTCACCACAGCCACATATAGGTGAGGAGTCAGAGATGGAACCACCAGCCACTGTGGGCATCGGTAGACAGAGGTGTGCACAATATGTCCTCTACCTGGCCAAGAGATAATGGATAGCACACATGCACACCACCTATAGGGGTACAACTTTCATTATATGCCCATACATACATTTGAAGGTAGGCCATGCTCACAACCTTTACTTACCCATGTAATGGCTGTGTACTGCTAGCATCACACAGAGTCAGCCCTGGATTAAAACACTTGTAACTGCCAGATTATCAAAGTAAGTATTGAACCTGGAATAGAAAAATAAATGTCTAAGAATACAAATGAATGGCAGATCCTTGCATGCTACTACTTACCAATGTACTTAAGTAGAAGATGGGTAAGCTTTATGACAATGACATTAATGTGTGACAGGACTGACTTGTGTCAATAAATATGAGCTCTTTATCAACTAACAGGCTTCATACATCAAAGATGCAAACAATATAAAAACATATAAGAGACCAGTACAATTTTCAGAATGGAGCATCACAAACACACATATACTATGACACAATCAGCCACGCATCCTGTGCATCAGAAAAAAAGGCATATGTATCCCTGAATTCAAAAGATAGAAACAAGGATACTGCACGTTTATCATCATTTCCACTGGGTGTTGTTTGGGGAGCAGTAGGCCAAGGCTGACACAAAAGGTAATGAGTGAGTGTGAGTAAGAAAGGGAAGAAGGCAGGCAGACCTGTAGATACATTATCAAATGGCCAATGAGACAGAATGAGCTACAAGCCTCTGGAATGACCCATGTAGCTGTTGTGTATGTGTGTCTGTTTTTATATATTTTACTATATTAGCAAATCTAAAACTCACCATATGTAAGCTTACCTGGAAGATCTTCCTGGTACATAGATTTCCTCCCAAAGACATTAGCACTGACATCAATCACATGCTGGTGTGCAGTTTCCATTGAGCTCTCTGGATCTCTGACAGTGGACAGGAACTCCTCATCTGGTGTCAGTGGGTAGCCAGCTGTCCATGAACAACTGCAACTGCTTTCCTCCCGGCTGATTAAATCATATCAGTGGCTTTATGACATACCTCATTAGTCCTGGTGCAACCCCCTACTGCTCTGATGTCATTCACTAACTGGTTCCAAATCTGTATTCTGGCAGCCATATCCCCATGTCCTTTCTCAAGCAGAAAGGTGCCATGGCGCCTGAATGCCTACACTATTACATAATTCCAATAGTTATCAAAAGGGGATTTATGGGGATTTGTATGCCTGAGTGCCATAATCCTATGTGACATAAAACAGAGAAGAATAAAACCCATAAATATCACTTAAATAAATTCCTGCTTATAAAAACATATTTTTCAACATTAAGCCCTGGAGACACATATTTCAGTTATTACAACTGAAGGTTATGTGGTTGTACCGCATCACACTCATACAAAAGCCAATGTTTGGTCCAGAACAAGGGAATGCCACTTTAGTAATGTACTGTTTTCCACTGAAATGTCAAGATGACTACACATTTTTAAGAGAATAGCACTTGAAACACACTTTATTTTTATTTATTTATTTTATTTTACATTTGTTGACTGGGCTAGTCTAACTGGATACATGTCCATTTGCAGTAGAGGCCCGGGGAGAAAAGCTCCAGAAAAACATTAAAAAACATTAAAAGATTAATAGAGGATTTACAGAAAACAAATATAAACAGTAGTAATTGTTACATAAAAACATTGAAACCAAAAAAATAAAATTTAGAAAAAATTGAGTAAAATGTTTTTTTTTTTTTTTTACAGAAGATGAACTACTCTTAGTAAATGTAGCATAATGAAAATCGTTTAAGGGTAGTCTACTAAAGAAGGTATAATATACTTGTAAACATTGCAATCATATGCAAACCTTAGTATAAAGAAGCATTATAGGAAGGTTGTAGTAGAAGTAGGTAGAAGAAGAAAGAAAAAGCTAGAAAGCAAAATAGGAGAGCAGTTATATACATAAGAGGGGTAAAAGGGTGAAAGTGGACCCAAGGAAGTAGGAAGATAGAAGTGAAAGAGTTAAGCAATTTGGGGTTTCAGTGAAGTGGCAACACACAAATGGTAAGTGGCTCCCCTACCACCAAAACAACAAGCAAATGAAAGTTTGTACAAGCCAAGGAATACCACATAATTCAACTGGTAAATATGCTTTCAACACAATTTTCTCAATTTCTACACATTTCCAACAGAAAAGTCAATTTTATATGATTGCCAGTCAACTCTCACTGTGCCAAGCACTCCCCTGGAGGTGTTTCTAGGCCATCTTAGAAGCATAACACCCTGTATCATTGACAATACATTGTAATAACACAGACAATTGTAAAGTAACAATTTTAACAATAACCACTTGTGATGAAAGTTAATCCTGTCTGTCTGAGAAGTGTAAATGTCTGCATGTGCCAATAGTGAACTATAAGAAGTACATACAGATAAAAATTCCATTTTCTACTGTACTGCATTCGTGCACATATCTATTAGTGTGTGTATACATGGATCTACTATATTTGGTCATATTTCATTTGGTCAAAAATGATTTAAGGCAGCCCACTTCACTGAAACCCCATTTGACTGAAAGCACATTTGGTCAAAAATGGTATTTAGCCCCTGCCCCACTGCAGTGCAACCCTGGAGTGAAAATATAAAGTTAGGGGGGTGTGGGGGCACAGCCCCCACATAATTGCAGTTTATGCACTATTATATACATGTTTATCCATTAAAAGTACATTGAAACATATAACATAAGTAAAAACGTGTTGCAAAATGTGGGGAGCTATGCCCCCCACAACCCCCCTAACTTTATATTCTCACTCCAGGGTCGAACTGCAGTGGGGCAGGGGCTAAATACCATTTTTGACCAAATGTAATTCAACTAAATGTGCTTTTAGTCAAATGGGGTTTCAGTGGAGTGGGCTGCCTGAAATCGTTTTCGACTAAATGGAATCTGACAAAAAGCAGTAGACCCATACATATATATATATATATATATATATATATATATATATATATATATATATATATCTATATGTATATATCTATATATACACATATATATATACATATATATATATATATATATATATATATATATATATATATATATATATATATATATATACACCTCTATCTATCTATCTATATATATATATATATATATATTTATATGTGTATATATATATATATATATATATATATATATATATATATATATATATATGATTTGCTTTGTAATACAGTATATTACAAAATGTAGACTATACTTGAAAATGCAATCACACCTAAGCAGAGTTAGAAGACTTCTCTGAAGATAAATCTAAAGGAATAGCAAGCTTCTGTTTTCTCCAAATACATGTCTCCTCAACGTCAGGTACCCTAGCTACACAATTACTTTTTTATAGTGTATATTCAGGACTCTGAGCATGATGAAGATGCAAATGAGGTGTGAACTCATTAGAATTGCTGAATGTCAAACTTTTGACTTCATGTAGCAGGTGCATAGTGTAGGCACTACCTCACTGTTAGTTGTAATGGATTGCAACTGAGAATGATTAAAAAATAAAAAAATCATCCACTGGTCGGCAAAAGAAGGAGAATATTTATGGCAACAAAGAATGCAATCTGTTAAATATCCTGGACTTATTGATACTATATGTATTAAATGTTTATTGCAAATGTGACTGTTTATTTCAACAAATGCTGGCTGTCTAATTTGAATTAATTTGTTAATGAGACTGTTAATATTTGAATTTTGCATTAAAACTAACATTTTTAAAATAGTTTTATTCTGAACATGTCCTTATGGACTAAAGCGCTAAAATAAAACCAGATGTGTTTTTAATCATCTATTCTCCTCCCTTTGCCTACAAGTGGATAATTTTTATTTTGTAGTGTTTTTATTATTCATACTTTGTGTTTGTTGCTATGAGCTGTGAATGATTAGTGATCAGGAGAACGAAGACACAAGAGTAATTCAGACTACCTTACCTGCACATATACACTTACAAAATGTTGAAGTAACTGTAGCAAGCTTTAAATGGAACTAAATAGCACACCTTTATCATTTTTGTTCACTGATAGCCAAACTCTCCTGTATTTGCTTAAAAATATTGTTCACTGTCATACATTTTTACCATGCATTTAAAGTGCAATGATAGAAAATGCACTGTAGACTATATGTGTTAGAGTACAGCACAGATAAGAGAAGAATGAACACAATACAAAGAGAGAGCTGCATTGGTATAAAAGTAGTCATAAATGGTTGTGTGATCAATCATTGCACTAAATATGTAAGCCACACATACAAACAAATGAGAGTGCACAAGTATATATGTCATGTTAATACTGTACAGGAAATAGGAACTGCTTGTATGCATATGATTTGCTTTCCTGCTGCAAAGTCGTTTCTGTGGCAAAGAGAGATAAGACATTCCTAGTGTATTTTGTAGGGTTATTATTATGATAGTTCAAATCCAGAGTTGTGTAAAAACCTGTAACATGTTAAAAATGCATAATTTTTTATATATTAATATTTGCACAGCTTGTGGCTTAGTGCAAATATGGTGAAACTTATAAATATTTTAAAATTAGGAAGTTGCTTTTATTATAAGCACATCATAAATTAGAGCTGTGAATCAAGTGTGTGTGTGTTTGCGTGTGTGTGTGTGTGTGTGTGTGTGTGTGTGTGTGTGTGTGTGTGTGTGTGTGTGTGTGTGTGTGTTTGTGTGTGTGTGTGTGTGTGTGTGTAGCCCACCTGGTAAACACAAGGAAGCACACAGTACATAGGATCTGTAGGTCATGGTCCAAGTCCACATTTTTCTTTTAATGATAAAAATTAGTAAACTGTTTTTACAATAATAATGGATGTTGGGCTTTGCCCGTCTGGTCTGTGCATTGCTCACCTATGTGCAAACATGGCATAATGCCATAGACAAAAAAATATGCACTGTAACTTTCAAAAAAAGATACATTGTTACATGTTTTTCCTACCATTGCATAAACTTGATAAGCAGTGTTGCATGGCAGTCAGCCTACCCACACAACACCTGCAGACAATAAGGCGACATTGTCATTTTCAAGGTACTTTGTTACATCTTTTGTCTTCCATCAAGCAAGTATGCTAAGCAGTGTTGCATGGGAGTCAGCACTCATACACAACAATGAGTGCAAAAAATACATTCAGTGCCTAGCTCTCCCTGTCGCAACATGTATAAGTTAATGGCCACAGTACAGATGATCGAGGGTTCTAATCCAGCAAACTCCAAGTTTTATTATATGTCTAACTGTGCATATCATTACAATTATGGTTCTAAATTTATTTTCTGCAATTTCATGTCACTCACAAACATGTTAACCACTTAACTCTTTAATGTGTCTAAATAACTATTGAGCATGTCTGGCAAACACGTGTTCTGTGGCAATGAACAGTAATGACTGTAAAAAAATACACTCCTTTCCCATCCTTCCTTGTGACAACTGATGTAAGTTCATAACCACAACATGGGAAAGCCAGGGTTTTAATCTAGCATACTCAATTTTTAATAAAAAATAGCAAAATAAAAATTATCATACATAACAAAGGCTATGTATAGCAATAGATATATGAATTATATGTGTGACTGAGGGTAGCATTAGAGTTATGTTTCAGTAATTAAACGTTTCTGTTCTGCCCTGGGATGGACTTCACACTTCAATGATAGTCATATACATAGCCAGCATAAAACAGGTCTTGCTGAAAAACTGAATGTACTGTATGGTCTGACCCAGAACTCAGAAATCTTTCATGCAAGCAGTACAAGTATATGTATTTCCACTATATTGTCACACATTTCTCCTGCTTAACACATGAGAATGCATAAATCAGGACCTTGTCAGGTCATACGCATACATGGTTAACAAGTCACACTTTAATTTGTCTATATAGTTAATGAACATATATGACAAACACTTCTCCTGTGGCAAGGAGGAAAAAACACCTATGTAAAAGAGTATGTATTCTCCATTTTTCATAGGTTTGAATCCCACATTGTGCAACTTACTTTTATGAGTGTGTAAAGCCACACAAAAAAATGTGTCAAGTTATAAAATGTATACCCCAATACAGGACTGAAGAGTTAAGTCATCTAACAGGTATTGCAGCATACAAGCCATAAATTAAAGCCAACTGTCACATTATCCTTCCTATGACATAAACTGCTTTTCTCTATCTTTGGCATTGTTGCTTTTTGCTTAACATCATGCAAATGCAGTTGCCATGATTGTGCAGGTTTGCATACTAGCCTTAAAACACAATATCATGAATTGTCAGGAAAACAGTTTAACTGTTGTTGGATGGCCTGTGCAGCATTGCCAGGAGCTAGGAAGAAATGTGCCAAATTTAGAGATCAAAGATGGGGCCTAGAGGAGTCCAAAATATTCATTGGACTCCTCATAAAGCACCACAGCCATAGATCTTTGCAGGGGAACTATACTGGGTCTCAATATATATCAGAGGCTTGTAACAGTCTAGTCAAGGCTGTCTCCTGTGAGACTGGCATCCAACACACTTAGGGAGCAATGCAAGCACCATTACAATGACCTGAAAAGATGTAAGCAGGAGCAACTCAACAAGTGCTGGATGAGTTTAGGACTGCTGACTTCTCACAGCTGTATAACTATACAGATAAAGATACTTTAAATTATATAGAAAGCTGAAGATAGCCAAGACTTCTATGCTTAATGCTGTTCTCTTTTTCTCTCCTCTTTATTTTACTCCTGCCCAGGAGATTTCAGTGAACAGGTAGGCCCAGGCTAAATGCTTATAAAGACTGAGAGAAGCAAGGGGTATGCACACAGCACAAATTAACAATTATTTTATTGCAAGTAATACACACTTCCATATAGTACTAGCAAATTAAGCATGCATATTTTAACTGTAAAGTCATGTAGCAGTTCTTCATTCTATAGTACAAGGTAAGTGTAGGAGTCAATTGTAATAGTGTATTCAGATGTTGGGGGTTCAAATCCCACAAGTTACAAATGCATACAACAAAAGTATTAAATAATAATTTTGACCAAATTAGCATAAACGTCATGCTGTATATACATATATATATATATATATATATATATATATATATATATATATATATATACACATATATTATGTACATATTTCAAGGATTATTTGGAACAACTCTTAGTCCTATTTTGGATTTTTAAAAAGTATAGTTAATGTAAAATTAAAAATATATTTTACTGTAGTAATTTATTGTATGTGACACATGATGGTTCTAATTATAATTTTTCCTCTTACCCCACCCCTTATCTCTCTTTTTATTTGATATACTGTATGTCATCACACTGTTATGATGTCATAATTTTTCTGACAACCAACACAATGCTTTCCAGTACAGAGAGTTAGGCCAACCAGTGCAGTTTGGCCTGACACCCTCCAATGGCCGCTGCACCAATGACTAGCACATCTGGGAAGCAACCTGGCGGTACTGCCTCTGCAGCCCCATGCAGTACTTGGGACCTCAGCATCAAGTAACATTACCTTGGCAGCTGGTACAGCGGTACCCTTTCTGGGTACTGGTGGAGGTAGAGATTTCGCCACCACCAGGAGATGTCAAGCATGGTGCTTGAGGTTATAGAAGGCTCCAGTGGTGCCCAACTCAATGGTATGGAGAAAATGCTTGTTGGATTTCTGAGAAAACAAAAACATCAAGCACTTAAACAAGAAGCTTAAGGAAGGGGGCAGTGATGACAGCTCTGAGGATAAATACTTGATTCCCACTGTCCTCATACTTGACGGGCATGGGCATTCAGTGTCCCCTCCTTATCTATTTCCCAACCTTTTGTGTCCCTCACCATTACTGTCTTGTTTGTCCTGTTTGTCTGGACCCACTTCTTCACCTACCCTGCTTAACTGACCCTAATTTACCTATGTCCCTTACCCAACATTCCTGTCTTACTGAAATAAAATAAAAAAATAGGCACCTGTCCCACAAAAAAAAAAAAAAATTCATTCCACACATAGCTTTCCACTTCACACATGTGTCTTCTCGACACACTTGATTTGGTCCAAATGGCAGTACAACATGCTTGCACTGTCACCCATCTGTGGTATGGTGACTGTCCAAATAGTTTAAATTTTATATACATGTTCATATTACACTGTTGAAGAAGTGGATTGTTATGGTTCTTTCCTAATGCTCTCCTGCAAATTCCTATATTGCTTCCTCTTTGTTCTTCCCCCTGCTTGCCCCCCCCCCATTTTACCACTTTCCAGTCTACTCCAATTTCACACCTTTAATATGGTCAAAAAATAGAATCATACACCAAACACTGTGCCAATGCCAAGTGGTGGTGAATGGCTCTTCCTGTCCTATAACATAGTGCAGTTACCTCTGCACTAGACTGCTTACACTTGCTGAGCTAAAGGAATACACATTTACATCAGATTAAAGAAAGAAGTATGAAACATTTACTCTAACATTTAGACTGCTGAATATATAAAAATGCAAATCTGTATGTGTAATGTTGATATAAATCAATTGCATGGTGTTCTTTTTTATACAATACTTCACGGTAGTCATTGTCTGTCATATTTGCAGAGATTATCATATTTAATTATATAATGCCACCCTGACAACCATCTGTAAAAAAATTAGATAGAGTTGGATTCGAACCCTTTATCATGTGTACTCACAATATGATCTCAGTGCTCTTTCATTTGCTGCCACAGGGAAAATTAGGCAGCAGGTGTATTTCTTACACTCAGTATTGTCCAAAGTAGTTACAGCCATGCCTCACCACTTAGTGCATTTGCACGAAGGAAGGTGAACCAATACAAATATTACAATTTGCCAGTCAAGCAGAGAACCTCATTTGTTCATCACTTAACACCATGCAAGTGGGAAAACAAAAGCAACAGTTCTTAATGTTATAAAAGTTATGACACAGCATTTCCGATATAAACTACAGTGTGGACACCATAGTATCTGCCAGCTAGTTCTCCCATAGCATATATGCATAAGTAGTTCTCAAGTTCAAGTTATATTAATTAAAGGAAAAGCGCATCTTCTCCTGAAGTTTAACAATTCTTAGGTTGCTATTCTCCTTACAATATGATTCTATTTCTGTGTACGTACCTGAAACCTGCTTCTGTTTATAAAACTTTAATTTCCTTGCTTTGGAATCAAAGGAAGGGAAAGATCCCCACTTTTTTAATGCTTAACTTCTTACATAATTTGCAGAGGAATTGTCTACACCCGCATGAAATTTGTAGTGAAGTGCTGCTGACAATCTTATATGGATAATTTAGTCCTGCTGATGTCAGAAGCTCAGGCTGCTGTAAACAAGACAGAGAGGTGTGAAAATGTTTTGCATTGTCATAGTTGCAGAGAGGAAGTGAACTTTCATTGATTCACAGCTGCTTCCAATGTCGCCATATCTTTCATAGCAAAAGAGAGCAATTATATCAGTCAACATTTCAGAGGCAGTTGTTACTTCTTTGGACAAATTTACATAAGCAACATCACAGTACTGAAATGATAAGCTTTAACCTTTAAATGTTTGTTGTTCAAACTACTATACATTTTAAGATGACTTCAGTGTAGTATCAAAGATGGCTTTGATATTTAGAGAAAAGTCAGAAAATAGTTTTTCTTGGACTTTTTGCAAAGTATCAGCACATTTACCAAAGTGTGGGGGAAGGGGCTGATAATTCATCTTGGACTGCAAAAAGATACCTTAAACAAAGGCCTGCAATTTAGCTACTGTTTTGTTTGCAGATGTATAATTCCTTAGTATACTGTAAAAGAAGCCCTGAGAGACACACAACTGAGAGTCATTTAAGAAATAAAAGAAGCAGTTATATTACAGACAGTAAATAAGATGATAGTGACTGACACTAATCCTATTATATGTCAATGGCATGGTAATACACCACTATTTCCTTAGGTCTAGCATGACTCATATAAAGCAGACTTGAAATGGATTATGGGAAAGAGAAGGGCTTGAAGAAAAATAATATCACATTGATATGTCAAGCAGCATTAGCAGCCATTTTGCAGAAAATATATTAAAATTTTATAAGAAGCAGTCAAGGTGATACTGAGGTGGTAAAATAGCTTAGAAAACAGATATAGAATGAAATAAACATATACATAAAAAATATTTTTTTAATAAGGAATGCTTCTTACTCAGTCGCTTAAAAAAATAAAAAATAAAGAAGAGTGAAAACTTTGCAAAATAAACACTGACAAGTTGATTTCAGAAAAGCATTCAAGGTTGCTTTTTTTTCTGATTCTGGTAATGAGGTACCAGAAGAAGTAGCAGGAATCATCAAAACCAACCTCTAATGCTTTTCTGAAATCAGCTTGTCAGTGTTTCTTTTGCAGAGTTTTCACTCTTCTTCCTTAGTTTCTACTTTTTAGAATGACTGAATAAAATGCATTCTTTATTAAAAAAATCTTTTTTTATTTTTATTTTTTATTTTTCACTTTTTTGTTTTTAAATAAAGTTCAACAGCAATAGTTTATTATTTTCAGCTATAATATTGCTCATAGACTGAGAAAATTAAAAGGTCTTATGTCACCATGCATTTTCAGAAGTATGTGAAATCTGAAAATCAAATGCTTGTCATTATTTAGTGAATTCATTCCTCCGTGATTTGCCCCATAAATCCAGAAAACCATGAATTTTATAAGGAAGAAACTTAAAATATGAGGTGAAAATCTAGACAGTTGAGACTTATGCACAAGTCTGAATGTGTGCATGTGTGTGTTTGTGTGTGTGTGTGTGTGTGTGTGTGTGTGTGTGTGTGTGTGTGTGTGTGTGTGTGTGTGTGTGTGTATAACTTAGTTATCACTGAAGAGAGCTATCCATGCTCACAGCAGTCATACGGACTATCTACTGTACAACATGTGGCCACAGCTGAACAGAAAGAACCCTTTACTTCCCTAACTAAGAAGTCTTCAAACTGCAGGACTGTAAAGCATACAAATAATTCAAAAGCAACAGTTCCAGAGTATGCTACACTACTGGTTAAATGATTTCTTAATTAGGGCATAATGTAATCTCAGAAAATTAGATAAAACTTCCTGTAAAGACCTAAACCAAAACAAAATTGAGCTGCTACAACCTGCCGATTTAAGCAATATTTTTTTACTCACCGCACAAGGAAGACAAGATCCCAATACAATGGGCCATTTCAGACATCCTTGCAAATGGGACAGCATGCCTGGAGTTACAGATACTGGCTGCTCTTCCTAACTATCCAGCTCCCCTTGTCAGTCACAATATACACGTAAGACACACCTGCTCAGTATATAAAGTAGATAAAAGAGTGAGAGTAGTCACCACGATCAATGTAAGTCACAATACACAAAATCCAGTCGATAAATCACCATAAAAAGTCCAAAGCATTTATTGCAATAACAACTGCATTGTTACATCACCTAAAGCTTTTTGCTGACAATATGCATTCAGATTATCATATACATGTCTTAGTGTGGACATCACTTCATCACAAATATGATCATATGTACTCAGCTGCATACATGCTGGTCACAAAATATGTGTGCATGTGTGTGTGAGACTGGAAGTGTGCAATGTACGCAACATATTGAGAAATAATATGTGTGCATGTGTGTGTGAGACTGGAAGTGTGCAATGTACGCAACATATTGAGAAACAAGTGCATTTGTCTCAGTTCTGCAACATACATGCCTGCCAGCTTACTGCATCTAGTTTGAAAACCTGCCTTTTAAAGTATATCTGTAATTGGAATCAAAACAAAAAATCCAAAATCCACACTTTCCACACCACCCTCTTGACAGGATGTATTACTTACATCATATAATGATGAAATCATCATCTGTAAGAAACACTAAGACAAGGACAAAACATAGTTTGAGGATGGTGCAAATATTGACTTATGTGCTCTGCAGATGGGAACAGAATAGATAGGTGGGGAATAACTTACCACAACTGTCATATTGTGTGTGCATCTGCATGTATGTGTAAGCGTCTGTGTGCATAGTCAGAAGACATGAGTCTTGATTGTGCTGTCAGTGATCAAGTGTCATGGAGAACAAAAATGTTTGCAGTCATACATGCCTACATAGCCATTTCATACAGACCTCCTAACATCTTCTCCAAAAAATACACTGCTGATGTCTTCAGCCATGAAGTGTTTTCTGACACTCTGAAAGCCAGACATGTGCTGTGGTACTTGCGTTAAGTATTGTGTTCTGTTCATAGTTAGGTAGGAGTACTAATCTTACTGCAGCCAGCTGGTTTGTCTGTGTGCTCATTCAACAATCAATCTGGTGACAATTTTAGAACACCATGTGAGTCCACAGCTATGTCAGACGCTCCTCCAAACACCTTCTTTTTAGCATACACTGATAACGTCATCCTCTACAAAGTGCACTCTGACATTATTTTAGTCAAACTTGTGTTGTGCCACTAAAGTAAAGTACTGCGTTCTCCAATTTCTATAACTAGGTATCTAGGGGGGGTGTATTCTGACAGCAGTCAACTTGAGTGTGTGTTAATTCAGATAACATTTTTGAAACCGTTTTTCACTGAGATATGACTCCATATCTATGTCAGACACTCCTCCCAACATTTTCTTCTCAGCAAACAATAACGCTATCTTCCTCTGTAAAGTGCAGCATGACAGTGCCAAAGTCAGACATATGTGGTTGTGCTAGTCTTACATTTTATGGAATCTATCTTCTATACCTAGGCAGGTTTAATGTTCAAATCAGACCCAGACTGCTGTGTGTGTGGTTGGTAGTACATTATTGTCATTATATAATCTTCTGAATGCCTTTTCATTTAACTACCGCTTAAGAGAACCTTTAGCATAGCCCCATAAATCCAACATCCCCTTTTCCCTCTGGCCACTAACATCCTTCCTGCAGTGGACTGGAGGATGTCCTCATCTCAAAGATACATACACACACATCATGAAGCAGAGTCTTTCCATGACACTTTACAAGCCATCTCCAGACCACTGGATGTGCGATTGCTAATTCTGTCATGGGGTGGTGCACATGTCAAATATGGACAGAGGAAGTATGCAATGCAATCAAAGAAATACACACATATGCCTTCCTCTCTTCCATCATATAGATATAGCAATTTTGGTTGAAATGGTATAATAATGGCTTGGATTTAATGTGATGTTGGCCATTAGCCTAGTAATATGCTATGACTCTATGAACATTTCACATATCAGTGTCGATGTCATCCAGTTGTGCTATGTCGAGGTGTGGATGTACATTAGCTATATAAGAGGGCATTACAAACTGTGATCTGAAGTAATGTGTTTATGGCTGCTGCTGCTTTGTGATTACATGTTACTTCCATAACAGCTGTAGTAGTATGCCTCCTGAGAACTATTGACCTGGGATGATACTATGTACCTTGCTGGCTTAGTAAGGTATGTGTTTTTGTAGTGGAGCAGATCAACATTCTACTCAGTTCTCATTCAACTATGATGGTGACACTTACAGTATGCCACATCTGTGCATGTTTATACCTACCATCAATAAATGCTCTATGACATACATAAATATACATTCATACAGATTACATGGGCATATAAGTCTTGTTTCATCCACATGTTGTGATATACACAAACATATTGCATGTTTTGATTCAGTTGCAACCTTTTGGAATTCATTGTATGTGCAATTGTGTTCCTATTCCCAAAAATTCTTGAGGTGGTTCCCTACAGCACTGTGCGACTATCAGCATTTGTGTCAGTAACTGTTCTGCATGAGTCGCATCCACCTCATTTGTAATGTCCATATATTGTATCAAGGCAGTCACACACAGTTTTAAAATTTTAGGTATATAATATGGTATTTATGTAATTATGTGACATAGGTCAAGTTGTATGACTATGTGAACAGTACCACTGTGTGGCATGTGATGCATAACCAAGGTTGTATTTGGAGGTGTTGTCAGAAATTGTTTATTTAAATAAGTGTGAAATATTAAGGGGAATACACAACTAGGCACAGAGCTATTTGTGGAAAATATAATCAACCAGAGAAAATAGACAATCTGATAGCTGACAGTTTGGATCAAACTTTAACCCCCTGTTCACACTGGCCATCAGCCGAAGTATACATGCAGACATTTCTCAGCTTATTTTCTCAGGAGAGCAGCACATCTGTGCACTCTTTGAGAACACAAAATCAATGGGCCCTGACAATGTCCCAAATTGCCAATTCAATAACTTAAACTCTGTCCTAGAAGAAACAGTTGGATAGCCTCCAGACAGCCTGTGTTCTGGCAGAAGGGTGTACAGCAACAGTTATCCCTCTGAACAAGGGGTAACCATCACCTGATCCAGGGAATTACAGACCCATAATCCTGACTTCTCTCATATGAGCAACAGACCAAAGAATCATCATGGAGCTTATCAAAAAGGACACAGGTATTCTCTCGACTGTGCACCCAACCCATTTTAGATTTGTTAAGGCTACATCATGTCTGCTAGATCTGGTTGACTTCTTCAAAAAGGTCACAAAGGGTATGCATGAGGAAAAGAATGTCATCCCACATAACTTGACCCAGCCAAGACATTTGACACAAATCCACAATCTGGTATTGCAGAGAAACTGTCTCAAGTAGGCATAAACACCTACATCACCAAGTTGGTAGACAAATAGATCACAGACAGGATACATACTGTTCAAGTGTGCAAATTCACCTCTAGCAAGATTCCACTGATCAAGGCCATACCTCAGGGTTCTGTACTAAGCCATTTCCTATTCAGTATTTAATTCTCAGAAGTCAAGGCAAACTTTGACAACCTTTAATCAGTTTTGTGGATAACTGCAAATTGTGGACAATCATTGAATCTAAGAAAGCTATTGACATATTGTAGAAAGTATTAACACACATGAATGATTGCTCCTGGAGTCATGGAAACACAGTGGATGAACAAAAAGCATAACTATTCCCTTTTTAAAAAGAAATACACAAGCTAATTACAATATAGATAGCACATCTGTATGAGTAGACCAAGTGGTATGTGACTTGGGTACTCAGGTATATAGTAAGCAGAACGTCAATCAGCATGTGACCACAATTGTGACAAATCCCATCTATGTGGCACAACTCCTAAGTATGTGCAGGCCATCCTCATCAAAGGACATTATAATTCCATTGTTTTCAGCCCTCACCACACCAATAATTGCGTACAATACACCCTTTTGCATGTACTTCACCACACATCTCCAACAGCTGGAGCAGCCCCTGAGTTGCACAAAGAAGATAAATAGTATAAACAACAAGTCCTATTCAGAGAGGTTGATAGCCCTATCACTGTATTATATCTCCTACAGACTACTAATGGTTGAACTGTGTCTGACCTACAGGGTAGTCTCCAATCAGGCCATGATGGAAATTTTACACTTTGCTAACGCAAACTGCACAAGGGTCAGTTGTTCCAAGGATACAAATTGAGCCTCTGACATAATAAGTTATATTGTAGAGATGACACTAGAGTCAGACACTAATCCTTCTCTGGAACAAGCTTCCCAGTCAAGGAAAACAAAGGCATTGCCTGACCCTCTTCAAGTGCAATCTAGATCAATGGATGGCTAATCATGATCATACTCTTGTTGCAGCCATGTCCTTCATGGATAGAGACATTTGGTATTACATGCCATAGCATAGGCTCATGCCTGTGTGAACATTGTTCATATAGCTATTTAAAATTGTAAAACTCATGTTACACATGCCTAAGCTCTTATGAGATCTTGGGACTTTAACCTAGCACTCTATTATGCACCTGTAAACCTATGATGTACAACTATATCCTACGTACAGTTATAGTATTACTAAATTGCGATGTACCAGAACATCTTGTCAGTAATTAACACTTGATAGTTTGCATGAACATTTATGCATGCATGTCATGATTTCACAGTAGTATAAAAGTTTATTTGGCAATGTCAGGGTTGCATTGATTGTGTGGCACGTCTTGAGTATGGCATGTGTTGATATGGGTGCTCCATCTTTTGTTTTGCATGTGAACAGTATTACAATGACACAGTCCTTGCTCATTGATGCTACACTTTTCAGAGCTGTAGTTCCTCTGTACATGGGCATACTGATGCATTGTCATAGGTCTCACATATTGCTGTGCCATTCATTATAATGGCTCACTTCTTAATTCACATATCAATTACAGATGCAATATCCATTGGTATTACCTTTTGCAGATGAATGCAATACACAGCATGTGTGGGAAATCTGTGGATAATTGTGCATTGCTTTTAAGTGGTGTTTTCCATATATCTGACACCTATCTCTTCCAGGTATGATTTACTCAAGCATATCACTTTTGCCACATTGAGCTTCCACACATCCACATAAATATTCTTTGTAATGCATAACCATTAGGAGTTGACAGTGCAGACTTCCCTTCAAGGTGCTCTACAATATACATGCACACTACCTCTTCCTGTGATGCACTCAATAAATACACAGCTTATAAACAACATTGATGGCATGGACTCCATTCTTGCACATGTGGATTGTGGCATATGTGTCACACAAACCTCTCAGCTAGCCAGGATTGCTTGTAATTTAAACTACAGGTGTAACAGTGTCCCTCTTAACGCCTCAAAAAGTGGTCATTTTTTGAGGAAGGTGTGCTTGATTTATCTTATAGATTACTGGCAAATCATTACAGTTGTACAAGAGTTTTCATGCAGAACATATATAACAACTCAGAATCACATATTTTTCAGTGTCACAGTGTAATAGTGGTACTATTGTGATATTGTCAATGATTGTGTCTGCTTTTGTCTACTATTGTCCATGAGCCTGCTGCTATGTGTCCCGTTTGGTTGAGACCTATGCTGACATTTCATTCATATTCAAGCAACTCATTTTGCACATCTGCATAACATGCATATACCCCTTTTCTAAATGTCCTCTACAGTGAGCATGTCAGGATGTTTATATCACAACTAATCAACTCCACTGATATGTTACCTTGTGTGACAATCATATAATATATAATAACTGTGTGATGATATGAATACAAATACAGAGGAGTTGCAAACAGCAGTACGTATTGTATTATATACATATGTGATTACTTCTCATGCTACTGACTTGTGTTTGGAGTGTACTTTCATTGACATGACCTTTCTTGTGTCCTGTTCCTCTTTTTTCATTCCTACCATTCATGTCGGTGGCCCTTGCCAATATGCACACTTCCCCAGACTAGTGTAGTTACACTGCAGACTAGGTACCCTTGATGATCACCACAAAACCATTATTTCAGTATGACAAATACATGTTGCAGTGTACATTGCAATGAGTACACTTTTTTGTACTGTGTTATTACTGCATTCATTACATTAATTTTAGTCCTGGTAGCCATTGTGGCTGTCCGTGCAAACTCACGGAACATGTTTACCCATAGGTAAAACTTGTTTGCTTGAGTTATATGCCTTCATGCTTCTTACATGGTTTCCTGGCCAAAAACACTGTTGCTGCCAAAAAATGTCACTTGCATCTATGTAAGCATGATGCGTGGCATGCATATGTAATTAGCACATATGCTGATCATGCAATAATGTAAACTCCATGTAGGCTTCATGCCAAGCCCAAAAAGAGTTTATTGAATATCTGGGATAATGAGATAACACAAGAATCCCATATTATATTTGAGAAATCA
Organism: Protopterus annectens; assembly: GCF_019279795.1. Lineage (NCBI taxonomy): Eukaryota > Metazoa > Chordata > Ceratodontiformes > Protopteridae > Protopterus > Protopterus annectens. The sequence continues at coordinate 1,650,527,874 of NC_056733.1, forward strand.
TGAGTCTGTGTGTGTGTGTGTGTGTGTGTGTGTGTGTGTGTGTGTGTGTGTGTGTGTGTGTGTGTGTGTGTGTGTGTGTGTGGGCATTGTATGCCTTGTGTTATATAATATGTTATATAGTAACACAGCAGGGTCTATAAGTATAAAAAATAATTAAACATGGTTTAATTGTAAACCCAAACAAAAGTCAGTGGTATAGACTCTTATTGTACAAAGAATGGCTGCACAGGAAATTAATTTTGATAATGGAAACCAGTTATTCACTCAGAATTCAGCAGTTTCCTTTGGGAAAGAAATTAGAGCCCATTACAACTAATGTCTTTTAAGTAGCTCTCTTCTCTCTGGATTCCTTTCTATGAAAATGTGTAGTTTTCTTCTGTTTTAATAAACACCAATTTTTCTTACTGGAACACATTTCTTAGAAACAGTTTTTCAGGCATAAAGTCCTTCTCTCCAGCAGGCCATATTCATCATATTATTTAATTACACAATTTGCTCTAGTAAATGAACAATATAGAAACTGTCTCTGAATATGCACAATGTACATGGTATTTAAACCACAGTTTTAGTTATAGTCTGTTTGCTCATTTATTTTATACACAATATTTATATCATTATTAAATATTAAACCAGGCATATTATGCACATTTGCTCATACTATTTACATCAGTTTATATAATTTTAATATGTTTCATTTGAGAGCCACCCCACTCTGATACTATGGTGTGTGTGTGTGTGTGTGTGTGTGTGTGTGTGTGTTTGTGTGCATAACAAGATAGACAGAGAGACATATATATATAAAAATAGCTATAAATAGGTAGATATGCACACACATACACACACAAACATACACACACACACACACACACACACACACACACACACACACACATATATATATATATATATATATATATATATGTATGTATGTGTGTGTATATACATTGCATTTACACATGCATACATACAAGCATACAGAGGCGTATGTATGTGATTCCTTTACGTTTAAATATATGTGCTGTGAAGACTTCGGAGGGGAGTGGGGATGGGTGTTTTTAGTGATGAGGTTGGAGCTAGTATGAGAAGGGTTAAATTCTGAATGGAAAATAGAGGCATAGTTAGGGGAAGAAGGCAGTAATGGATAGGGGGAGTTTAAGTTGTATAAACTCAGGATGTGTTTAGTTAAGCCTATTTGGCATGGTTTTGATACATTGCACAGCATTAGAGCCATGTCCAAGTGACAGCTGTCTGTTTTGGCCTGATAGTAGATAGCCAGTGGTAAGGTAGGTAGTTATTCTATTGAGTAATTTTGTGGGTGTTGGGGGTAAGATTTATTTTTTAATGAAACATCAGTGAAGTGGTTAACGGGCATAATGGGGACTACAAGAAGAGTCAATGAGGTCCTTGAGTATTGTCACCAGAGAGAAGAAAACAACTGAATCTTGCTTGCTGGCAGGTTTAATGTTGATACTGGGCATGGATAGACTGTGTGTAATTTTTCTAATGACCCTCTTGTCCAGCACACTGTGAGCAATGAGTAAAACATTATTTTATTTCACTACTTGCCATTTTCTTGCTAAATACTATTATTTTCTTGGTAGTTTGGTCAAAGGCTTTTCTTTGACCTAATTTTGACCAGATATTTAAGTGCTTTGGTTTTGCAGGGAGGTGGGATAAATCGGTGGTCCACTGGTTGTACTGCAGTTGAGGTGTGATTTTGTATTGACTGTCTTCTTGGTTGGGTGCAGAGTTCTTTTGCCTGGGTGCTCAGTGGAGTATGTAGGGCAAGAGTAGTAAAAACAATACAAAAAAACTCAAATGACTGCATTATAGAGGTGGTTAGTTGTTGCTGGTGGCAGAGATGTTTTTAGTGGGAGTGTTGGGGATGTTTATTTCACCCCATATTACCTGAAAAGTGAAGGAAATGATTTGGAAGGAAGAGTATGTTGATGTATTTCATTTGACTGATGTGGATGGAGTGCAGAGGTTGGATGACTTGGAAGGTTGAACTAAGGACTTGGTGGCTGTTTGGCTGCGTTAGGTGGGAGGAGGCCAGGTAAGTGCAGGGCACATGCCTGGGTAGACCTATGTCCTGGGTTTGTATACCACATGGTGATGGTTTTGCAAAGAGATGTCACAGGTCTTACCACTGTTGGCATTTTTTCTTATGATTGGGGAGGCACACATGCTGAGAGCTGGAAATGGATGGCTATAGTATGACCATCTTATTCATAAATGGAAAGTAGTAGCTAAGACATTGTGAAGGGAAGTAAGACATGCTGACAAATGGTTGGCAACTGTGTTGGATAATTCAGGTGGACCGAGTAGACAGATGAAAGAAGCTGAGTATAGGTTAGGAACTTCCTGATGGATTAATGCTGGGATATGTTCCTGGCCTGCCTGTAGGCTTAATCATGTATGTTCAGTTTGTGGAGAGAATCCATCAGCAGCTAAATGCTAGTGTATGATACAGGGAGTTGGGCAAGAATCATTCAAGTTGCAGGATGCAGTTAAGCATATTAATGTGGGCCAGGCTCTTTTCAATGGCAGATGTAATTTTCATAGGCAAAGACAATGGATGCCTTTTTGAGGCAGCCAGAGAGGCAGGTTTCCCACTCACCCATTAATGCGCATGTTTGCTACCCAGCTAGGTAACTTTCCTGATGCTGAGGTGGCTAAGGAATTGATAGAAGGTTTCACAAATTATTTTCCTGTTAAGTGTGGGGGTAGAATCATGCCACAATTTAAAATGATTGAGAAGGAAGGAAGTGATTGTACAGAAGCTGTTGGCTAAGGAAGTGCAGGCAGGTAGATTAAGTTCCTTTGATGTGCTACCTTTTAAAAGTTATTGCATTGCTCCTCTTGAGTTTAGTACCAAAAAAAAAGGTGAATTTAGGTTTTTCATCATTTATCGTACCCCAAAGGTGATTTTGTAAATGATTTAATTGCTAGAACAGATGACCGGGTGCAGTATGCCTCCATGGATGATGCAGTCCATCTTATGAAGGAATCATTTGACCCCTGGTTGGTAAAACTGGATATTGAAATAGCATTTTGTCTTTTCCCAGTCAGGAAAGAGGACTGGCCATTGCTTGTTATGTGTGTGAGTAGAAAATATTACTTTGATAAGGCTATGCTAATGAGGTATGAAGCTACTTTTGCTACTCTAGAAAAATTTAGTGCATGTGGGGAAGCCAGAATTATACCATTTAAGAGGATGTGTATGACATGGGAGTCCCTATATCTCAGGATAAACTAGAATGCCTAAGTCAGGTGTGGAATTTTTGGGCATGGATGCCCAGAGGCATTTAATTTTTTAGCCCACTGACAAACTAAATAAGTAAAGGAAAAGAAAACTTGAGGGTAGGTAGTGATGGAGTTACCTGCTCTGTTGAATTTTATATGCAGGGAAGTAGGTTCAGGCAGGATGTCCTGTAGATCAATAACAAATCTGTAGAGAGGGAGTAGAAGTAAGCACCATTAGGTCAGGTTACTCAGATGTTGAAGGAAAACTTGAGGTTATGGTCAGTGTTCTTGTGAAGTTTTAATGGAGTGTCTTTTTTGTCAGGATGAGAGGTTGAAGGATGTTGAGTTACTCTTTATTGATTCATCAGGGGCTCATGGTATGGTTGCATGCTTTGACAGTGAATGGTTTGGGGTGAAGTGGTCTGCATTGTGGTTGAAAAAATAAAGGGGGATTTGGCATTTTTGAAAATGATACTAATTTGAGCAGTGTCAGTGGTTTGTAAGGACAGGTGCAGAATAAGTCAGTAATTTTTCTTTCTGACAACAAAGTAGTTGTACAGGTCCTTGCAAGGAAGACCACTAAGCCACTTTTGGTTCCCATGGTTTTGAGAAATTCATTTTACAGTTTGTTAATTTTAGTTTTTCAGCTAGGCATGTTTCTGGGTGCCTTAATGAGCTAGCTGATAGTGTTTTTCTTCTTCATCATCTTAGGTTTTGATTTCTAGCACTATATACAAGACAGAAATGAGTGGTTATGCCAGGAATGAGTGGTTTTTCCAAGGGAAGTGTGGACCCTAATAAGGCTGTAGCAGGTTGGTTGATTCAGGAGCCATGGTCAAATTCCACATGGAAGGCATACAATGTAGCAGTTGCTGCATTTTATTCTTTTGTGGGGCAGTTGCTGATGGGAGAGAGGAGGTTGTCACTTGCTCTGTTAGTGAGATCCATTGCTCATTGGTGTTTTTTGGAGAAGCAGTTTGATCAGTTAAGGTTAATTTTTTGGCCTTCGGTGCAGCAGCTACATTGGTGGGGTTAACAAACAGTACAAAAGCATTGAATGTGAAAAGGCTGGTTAAGGGTTGGGAGAGAATTAATAGTCTGAGAATTAGCAGTTGTTTTACTTTAAATAAACAATTGCTTTGGATATTGAAGAAATGTTTGTATATTTGGCATCTAGTCAGATAGATTACACTGTTTGGGCTTACTGGCATTGTTTGTGTATACAGAAGCTTGTTTTGAGTTGGGGAGGTTTTGAGAACATCACAATGTGGAGATATTTGTATTACTGATTCATAGGTTTGGTGTGGTTATGCCATCTAAAACTGATCAAGTAGTGAAGGGGTAGCAAACTGTTTCACAGTATTGCTGAGAGGTTGCTCTGTTGAGTAGCATGGGCTAGACTGCTGCAATGAGTGCATGATGGTGTGTTGAATGAGTTGGTCTTTCATTTTGGTGATGGCAAGGTTTTAGGGGTAGCAGAGTTAATATTGATGACACTTGAGAGTCAGGGCAATGTTGGTGATACACTTTCAGTTCATTCTTTTCCGGTAGGAAGAGCATCTGATTTGGCTTAAGTGGGGAATTGGAGTTGATACATAGGGTCAAGAGGTGGTTATCTAAAGCTTTATCTTACATTAGATAGTACTTTTTGTCATGTAGGTATTTTTGTTTTTTATTTTCCAGATGGAAATATTGTCATGCTGAGCTACTCTTTTGTTTTTTGGGTGGCAAAGAGAGCTTTAATTTGACTGGATTGATGTATGTTGGGTTTGGATCAGGACATATGGAAGGTGTTTGTCATAGTTTACATGATCTCAAGTGCCAACATTTTTTGTAAAGTTTGGAGAGATATAAGCTTCTTTTATTGTACCCCACATTTTGTTTGTTTATCTAGGGAATTAATGATCTGGGTTGCTTACCAAAAAGAACATTGTTAGGTAGAATTGTTACTGATGTGTTAAAGTTGAAGCAAGATTTCTGAGGATGGCGATAGTTTGGTCTGAGGTTTTACGCAGGTTGGTGTAGAGGTGTCTGGATAAATTTAAGGATTAGAGAGAGCTAGGCAACTCATTAATCATAGTGACCAGGGGTTTAAATAAATTAGGCTTGCTTGTCACTGAGCATAGAGATTTTGATGATGGGGATGCATCTTGGGACAAAATGGAGAGAGTTTATTTGAATGATACAGGTTTCGATTTGCTTAACATTCAATTTTTATTATATATGAAAGATTTTGTAAGGTGTTGTGAACTAAAAAAATGGGCAAGACAACAGAGTAAGAAAGCATAAGTTTCAGTTTTAACCCCTCGTCTGCCCCCCCTCCCATTTTGCCCATTCAGAAGTGAGCAGTAGCACACTGCTTCAAAGTATGTGGCATGTTTTAGAATGAGTAGGGGATTTAAAGTTGCTTGTATGGGGATGAAAAGTGAACACTTGCACACTACTAGCAAAATGTTTTATGCTATTGCTTTTAATGCTGATTTGTTTTTATGTTCATGCTTAACTATGCTAATGTATTAGTGTGTTTTAATAAAATGGCAACTATGGTAAATATTTGATGTATGTGCTTTATAAGCAGTCTTTGGACAAATGTGGATATATGAGCAGATAAAATGCACATTATCTCTTGAATGCAATTCATAACAATATAAACCATTTAAATACACAGTAGAATTAGATGGCATAGTTTAAATGTATTCCATAGAACCAGATCATCTCTCAAGACTGTCTGAGAAACTACTCTCATTCTCATTTCTACAGTCCATGCCTTTTGTAACTGATATAAGTACCAAGCCTACTAGTCTGAGGAAAGTTAATTTCTGGTCTTTTCAAAAACATGCCCAATTGCCTTTTATGCCTCATGCTCAGCTCTGCCAACTTGCTGACTCAAATTTACTAGCTTATAGGCAGTTGAAAGTCTCATCCATTCCCTTTAATTGTTCAGTTGTTCATTTATTCATTAATTCCTGCATAAAGTCCAGAAGCCATTCAGAACACAGACTCCTCAAAGAATGTCTATACCATGGGACCCAACTAGGTATCAAGTTGTTTTCTGAATATCTGCAAAGAAGAAGACTGTTGGATATGTAAAGGAACCCTGTGCCAAAGTCAGTCCGATTATTGTGTTAAATAGCTTGCACTTAAGACTGTTCTTGATTCATCAATTCTGTAAATCAAATATGCACCTCTGGTTAATATGTTTGTATTCAATAATTCAATATTTAGTAGAGATCAATGTTCTTTACTCTAGCTGCCACTGTAGGCTAAACAAAGTTTACCCCTCAGATATCTGCAACTGATTGAAAAGAAGCCTTCACTTTCTAGTATAAGTGGACGTGATTTATCTCTACAAGTAATAATACTCCTTGTAAATTTCCATTAAATACCTTCTAAAATCACTGTTCTTGTAAGAGCAAAACAACATGCTGTACTGAATGATGGGTCAAACATATGTCATCAACAACTTTAAAAGACTGTCATTATTTCTTGTCATAAGTTCTTAAAAATTAAGCCAATAATTTTAATACCTTAACATTTTTTAAGGCATTAGTCCTATACTTAAAATCGGAACATATAACAATACCCAAATCCTTACATTCTGTCAACTTCTGTAACTCATGAGGACCAAACTTTATTTGATATTTTATTACTGGCTTTCAAAAATGCAAATAGTGCATTTTTCCTTATTAACTTTTAGTCCAGTTAAGTCTAACCATTCAGCCACCAAACACAAGTGTTGAAGTGGCCAATATCCTCTGTTACTGCAATAACACAACCTAGTTTAATATCATCCACATTCCTGGCCATTCAAAAATTAGATATTTAAGGAATAAATTAAAATACCAGGCTGAACTATACTGAACTTAGAACTGAGCCCTGGATGAACCTTTTGTTCACTTCAAGCTAGCTAGATATGATATTTCCTATCTGTAATCTCTGCAGTCTACCATGAAGTCAGTTAGACACCAGTGAACATTGTATAGATTAACTTTGTGTTTGAGCATAGCAACAATGATAGCAGAATGACAGACACTGTCAAAAGCCTTAGACAAATCCAAACAGATCACCACTGCATTCATGCCCATACCTAATGCAATTGTCACTGGATCATACAATTCAATTAGATTAGTGAACCATGTTGAGTGAGGTCCATTAAATATGCCTGATAGTCTTGATTAAGAAAGTAAAGTATACACCTCTTAAAAATCTTCCTCACAAGTTCATAGGTTCATAGGTGTTTACTAGGCTAATGACCACAAGGGCCTTTTTAAGCATAGCCATGCATCCCAAATCTCTAACAAGTTCTGATACCCCTGATAATTGTAAGCATGGCCTGGGAGATGAAACATTTACAGGTTACCTGTTTGCATTAGAGACATACGTGCCAAACCAGGGATGAATTTCTGTTTTCCCATCCAATTGTCTAAGTTGCACTTGATTTGGGTTCAGGAGGAACATTGCTTCAAGTGGATGGGGAGCCTGTTTCATAGACAAGGTAGTCTCTGGGATACATACCTATCTCTCCAGCAGGTCCTATTTATATCACAGGCAGATTTAAGTGAAGTAAGACTGATAGGTCTACAATTACTTATACTGTCCATTGGGCCCACATTATGAATTGGAATCATATCTGCAAGTTTCCAATTAGCAGGAGCAGTACCAGAATACAACAGGTTATTAAAAAAAATCAAGTGATAGTAGCCAAAATATGTTTACTGCAACACACCCAGAAAATACCTGAAACATTATTCCGTCACATACAACTACCTTGTTTAATACAGCTCAAAGATGCTTGCACAAGTGTCAAATTGAAAACTGAACACATACAATCATCTTCTATAAAAGTTGTAACATCAGAAACATTATCAAACAGTGTAACATCTTCTGCTAAGAAGTGCTCATTGAGCAAATTCACCAATAATTCTCCAGCATTCAGCACATCACCTCAAACAGAAATTGGTTCGAAAGATATTTTATTACTGATATCGTTAACATAACATTAAAATTTCTTAGAACTTGGGTTACCGACTGAATTATCTTCAGAAAACCTCTTCCAGCGTATACATTTCTTCCTTTTTTTTTCTCAGAAGTTTAGTATGATCAGCAGTGTACCATGGAGGTGTAGTCCTTAGTAAACTGTTCGTTATTGTTTTCTTACATCCAGACAAAAGAATGTTTTCTAAGTCCTCCTGTTTATTCACATTATTTTCTTCAGAGGAATTCAAGTTAGTTTACTTGATTAATAATATTCAGATTGAACAGCTTAGACTTATCAAAAACACTTGTAGTAAAATGGAAAAATAAGACGCTGATGGCTGTAATCCCCAAAAAAGGCCTTTACTAGTGCAAAAACACAAAAGCTTTCAGCTTCAGCGCTCAGGTGTAATTCATCAAGCACACACAGACACATACACTTATACTATCAATCATATCCTCAATATCTTACTTAATCCTACATTACAATAAAACAAATGACATGCAAAAAAAAAATGATAAAAAAAAAAAAAGTGCATAGAAATAAAAACAACATATATACTTTTAAATAATACATAAAAAAAAAAAACAACAAAAAAAAAAAAAAAAAAAAAAAAAAAACTTTTTTTTCTTCTTCATGAATACATTCATTGAGACCATGCCCTTCTGTACCTCCTCAGCTTAGTAATCACACTGCTTCTAAATTTTTCAGTCCTATTATGAATATCACCTTGCCTTTAAGCTCTCTGATTTTAAACTAATAACTCTGAAAAAAAATGTGGTGATCAGTATATTAGTAGTAACATCAGTGCATTGGTGGTGGTGCTGCCTTTGTTGTGTGTAAATGTGTTCTAATATACTCTCTAAAGATTGTCTATCCTGCTCCGTCTTGCCAACGTAGAGCATGCATGTCAGCTGGCAAGTCTTTTGTCACAGGGTGGCTGAAACATGAAAAAAAATTTCTCCTTCTGTCAGGGGGAATAAAAAAGACTACTACTGTCTATATATCGCACCAGTTAGTTACCCACACACTGGCTGGTGCCAGAGTGTTCTCTGTCTGCTTTTCCTTAGGGATAGCATATAATGCATATCTGATCATCTCTAAAGATTCTAAAAGCTATCCTGGGGACAGTATCAATGATGTCAGCTACTATACTACTATCTGTCAACAAAAATGTTTCTGATTTCATTATATCTATATCATAGATCATATCAGAAAACACATTCAATTTCTTAACATTCTAAGTGGATTGCTTGTGAGGATCTGTATGAGATGTCTCCTCTGAGAGATGTCTCCTCTGAAATGTTATTTCCTTTGGCAGCTACACCAGGCGCATAGGTTGTTGTGTTAAAATATCATCATTCGCTCTCTTTAAATAGCCAGTAACTTTGCTTAACTCACACATAAAAATCTCACCTTCACTTTCTACTACTCTGACTCACTACTTACCTCAGTGACAACATAGTGAAAACATTCCTAAAAATATGACTATTGTGCACTAGGAGATGTGTGACAGATGATTGACATGAGATGATTGACCTGTAATTTGTCTCTGTCTCAACCTCTAACACATCTAACATCTAAGACATCTCCTCATAGGAACTCCATCCTATGCAAAATGTAAAAAAAAATGTAAAAAAAATGTGAAATCAAAAAGAATGAGTAAAACACCAAAGACTGTTCTAATAAAAGACATAAAATACTCACATAAAAATCAAAATAAACGGTAAAAAGGCCTACTAAACGTAGTCCTCTTCCCAAACCCTCTCCTCTTCCCTAAACTACCATGACACAGTTGGCGTAGCTATTGGCACAGGATGTGCCTATAGCAGCTTATGCTGCAAGTCCTGAAAAAATGTTGTTAAAAAGGAAAAATATTGTGTAAAAAAAACTATATCTAGTTCAAATCTACTAACATCAACTAAACATTATAAGATAAATAAAAACTCAAAACAAACTGCAAACCACAAACTACTGATAAACTATCAGTATCAATCAAAATAAACAAACTTCAAATATAAAACAAAACCTAAAACCACGGTCTACACATAAAAGGATAAATCAATTATATAAATCAATAGCTGTATGTCATAGTGTATTCACGTACATTGTATGTCATTCAAAAGTGTCAGATGGACATGGTGCACCACCTCAATGAATATGGAGATAGACTCAGTGGGTGGATCCCTACCTGATTTGTGTGGATAGGGTAGATGGGTGGAAATAGGTATCATAGGTGGTAGACCTTGTAAAAGAAATAACAGTGGTCTAGCAGTCAAAAATAAAAAAAAAAAACAAATGACTTCCTTTACATTGAGAAAATTTTTTAATACATATTTCCTACTATAGAAGGGTTAATTCTTCATGAAATTAGTATCAACAGAAATTATCCATATTTATTCCTTAATCAATCCAACATTCTATCAACAACCATTCAACAAGTCCACATTATCAAATGTCAAGTCTTGTGTTACACCTTTCAACAAATGGCCTTTAAAGCTTTGATTTCTCATTATCCAATTCTTCCTGTTTACTTTTCTTCAAATATCCATTCTATAGTCATACATCACATATATGCATACAATCTATCATATATGCATCATTGCATAATTTCTCAAAAAAAATGGAAAAAGAAAAGACAAAACACAAAACAATTTGTACTGGCACAACATTCATTCCCTACATTTCCTTATCAAAAACACTCTTTTGTTGATTCCTACAAAAGCTTTAATTATTATATTAAATTCAAAAGCTAAGTTATCTGACTTTCCTAATGGCCATAACTGGTAAAACTCAAAAATTGTATCTGGAATATTTGTAAGAAAAGATCTAAAATATTTTTGACCTAGTAGAAAATTCAATTGTCTGAGTCAAATTGTGTAGCATGCATAAATCATAAAACTTATCATCCAACATTGCTGCTATTGTGCCATCAGACCAACTTATCTCTCAAAAGTTAAAGTCACCTAATATTGTTAGTTTATCAGAAGCCATAAACTTGAACAGGCCGTTGATATACCAGAACTGATGCAGGGCTTTTATAACAAACTAATAAGTGTTGTGGGAGACTAAAGTCAGTGACTAGTACTTCTACAAACATCAATTCTAAATTATAATCCACTTCCATCACCCTAACATTTAGCCATTTGTCCACAAAAATAACCACCCCTTCTCTTGTCATCTTATTTCTCAATCAGCTAAATTACTGGTATCAAGGAAGCCACATTCCTTCACTATCCCATGAGTCAGTAATTACAACCAAGTTGAAATTATTAACTGAACAGGATATATTTAGTTCATTTGTTTTATTGGTAGTGTTCAAGCATTAGCATAATGCACTTTTAGTAACCTGGGGTGTCTGATATAGTTGTAACTAACCTTAATTCCAAAAAAAATGTTTCACAATGTCAACCAAATTTCAAACTTAACAATTTGCCACCTAAATAATTCAAATGATACTTAACTTGTGTTATTCAAAAAGTCATCTCATGAATTAATAAAATCAATGTCCATTTGAATACATTAGATATGTAACCATTTGTTGAACAACATGTATTTGTAAATTGATAATCTGATAAGACTAGTGTGGCCAAAATTTCTGAAAAGCAAACATTGATTTTGTTTTTTTTAAACAAACCTCTGAAATACTCTTAGCCATCCTATGCATGTGAAATACAGTGGTCAATGACACATTATTTATACCTGTATGTGTAATTTGTGAGTTACAACTAAATCTTTTCTGTGTGAATTTGACAAGGTCAGCATAAATATATTGGAGTTTACATCCTTTTCCAAATCATTGAGTCACCTAAAACTAACACACCAACAGAATGATTCACGTTATCCCCAATATTTACAATATCAGTTCTAAAGTTACCTCCAACTGCTCTTCTCCTACTACATTTGTTTAAAGTTGCCTCATACGGTCTGGTGTCATCACAATCGCTATTGTCTCTTCTTCTCCTCTTTATATTAATGCCATCTGCATTTTCCTGACAACCCAATTAAGTCTTCAATAAAGATTTTTCAAGCAGGTTATACTGTTTAGTAAACTGTATATGAATTCCTATCTCCACTGTGAGTGGTTTTCTGAATAAAAAATGTATGATTCCCCAACATATCAGTATTATAATTGGAATTATACAATGGTAACTCATTAGTATGTAAACACGTGCATGCTGATTGGTCAACCAACCAGTGTGACCATTGTAAAACTGAACATATACCCAATAGGAAAAAGTCCAGCTGCTGAACTTTGACTGGACTTTCTTCTACTAATATATGCTAAGGCTCTACCTTAAGTTTTCTTAAACTAAGAGGCCAAGAGGTATGTACAGAGGGCAGAGAAAATAAAAAACTAAAGAGCCTATCTGATTTTCCTTGTATTTTTGCCCTGTATCTCATACCTCTAAACTGTCAAGATTTCACTTTTGTTTTTCAAAAAAAAAAAAAAAAAAAACAGAGATCTTCCTTCCTTTCTCCATTGCTTTCTGTCCAAAGCACTGATGTTCTGTGTCATTGTGGGAATGTAAGTCCCATATGAATACAAAGTATATCAAAAATGAGGCAGAATGCAGAAACAATGTGTAAGAACACTACAGCACCATTACACAAAGACATTATTTAAGAAAAGTAAGTAATTTCTTTCTTAAATAATGTCATTTTATAATAGCAATAACCGACTCATGGGTGTGGGTATATTGAAGATTTCCCCAAGGTTGCCTTTGTTTAATCACTCAGGTTTCACCCTCATGATTAAACTACATCAACTATGGGCAAATCTTCAATATACCACACCCACATATCAGTTATTGTCAAATTATTCTTCTTCATAAAGGAATTAATATCAGTTTGAGAATTTTCAGAAATCATATGAACCTGTGTATTAGCCTTACTTTGTTCTGAGTGAACTTTGTACCTTAAATCCAACTTATCACTTCCTTCCTTAAACCATCCAGTTCCATAGTTAAGTCTGTCAGCTTTACACATTTATAGATTCATAGATTCATGCACTATTACTAAAGGTCCTTTCTAAGCCTAACCGAGTTTTCTCGAAAAAAATAAACATGTCCTGTACCCAAATAGGACATTGAAGGCCAGGCATTTATAAGCTACCTCTGTTAGCTTACACACACTTATTTGAGTCTGAGTCTACAAAATTCTATGGGAGTATGCTATACATGAGACAATAAACTCACTGGAAAAGTACTTTCTCACAAGTCTGTGCATGCAACTACAAATTAACCTGTCCGTTTAAAACCAAACTTGCAAGTAATTAAAAAGAACATCTAGAAGCTCTACTACAGTCCTGCTCCTCCTGCGCCCGCCATGCATGCCGTGCTTTTTTTTTAAGATGCTAAATTATTTGATATTTGGCTTTCCTACATGGACCTATGCCTATGACAATTTTTTTGCTTTTCCAAAAAATTAAGAATATATTCTTTTTCCATATTATGTAAACTATCAATTACAGGGATACTCTACAGTAAACTTATTTGTTTTAAGTACAATATAGCAATGCAACCTTTCTTTGTTTTTCAAACTATAACACATAAATCTACTTTAAGCTGCTGAACTATTTGTGGTATAAAATGGTCATGTACTAAGAGAATATCCACTTTGACTAACTGAGGTATTTATTCATTTGGTCATGCATTCACATTTGTTAACCAGGTAGGTGAGCTGGTTCAAGTACACCTTTTCTTATAACCAAGACTAAATGGTAAAAACAGTATAAAATAACATAAAAGATATAACATGTAGCAGAAACAATAGCACATAATTAAATACTTACAAACTACAAAGAATTAGAAGACATGAATCATACATGAATTTCAGTACATTAATACTTATACTGCTACTAACAATAATAATAAAATGTTAGAAAAAGATAACAAAGGTTACACCTGTACTTCCTCTGTATTGGTGACTCTTCTATCCTTATCTCCTCTCAACATCAGTATCTATCTATTACCTGATGACTCCTCTCTACTACCCCTATTTATGGTCTGCACTGCACTGAACCTAATATCCCTATTGTACTGCGATACCGCTATGAAACTCTACATGAGTGTGACTTAATCTTAAAAATGTATCTAAAATGAATCCGCATGTTTATGTGTTTGTGTGTATGATTATATAATGAATGGTTGAACACTTTCCTGATCAACACCCAAAACATCAACCAACACACATCAACCATTCATCATACAGACAACAACAAGGAGTAAAACACATTACATACAACAAGGCTGAAATCTATCTAAATAGTGATAGTGCTATGAGAAGGACTTTTTAAAGGTAAGCTACATGTTAAGGTTAGGGACAGGGGCAGGGTAGCTAGCTTTGAAGGTGGAGAAACCAGTGCATGATAGATACTCCTGAACTTTGAAGCAGTGGCACAGACCACCCTGGACGGTGGGAGGAAGCTGATTGCTGGAAGTATTGTAAGGCAGATACTGATAATCTGCTCATGTGACAATATTACCCAGCAGTTTCAGATGTGGAAGTGTATAAGATAGGTGTGGGCTATATGTAAAATTAGGGAGGTCAAAAACACTTTGTCTGCATTTTAAGTGCTGATGAATGAGATACAGAGATGGGGAATAAAGCAACAGATAAAATTCAGTTGATAGCTGACTGGCAAATAAAGGAACAGACATTTAAATTGCTTGCTGACTGTGGAATAATGAAACAGATAAAGTTCAATTGGTTGCTTATAGAGTTAAGAAGCTTTTGCAGGATGGAACTTTTACATTTGGTAAATGGATTAGTATAGGGCATATGGTGGAAAGGAAAGGAAGTAGACTGAGGATCATTAGTGCATTATAAGTATCACTGAAAGGAGGAGGAAGTGAGCAGAAGGACATTCTGTATTTCTTAAGGAACTTGCAGGGATGAAAGAGGTAGAAAAGGTGGTCAGAGCTCCCTGTTCCATAAATTCATTGGTATTTTAAGGATGCAGAGTCTCATCACTGTCCTTACCCTGCCAGTACCGTCTCTATAGCAACACGTCCTTCTAAGTGAGGGCTATAGCAGTCAATTCTTGAGTAAGTTTGTGGAGACCCATCATGCCATTTTTAAGTTTAAAGGAAGATAGTGGATCACACTGTGTGACATTCAAGGGAAGTTTATTCCGCAGGTTTATGAAGCACCTAAGCTATCCCTCCATTGTGTTTTATTTACTCTTTGGTGAAGATTTAGGTATCTGTTCCTACTATTGGTGGATATATTCAACTAGCAGACAAATAGGAGATAAAAAAATTGGGTCTCTAATGGCACTGCATGTAAAGCAGCAATCTCCCATCATGTTTACAAGAAACAAAATGGAAACATTATAAAGAGAATACAGATTCCAGACTCTCTTGGAATCCATTGGACTTTAGGTCTGTGATCTTCTTGTTTAGGAACCTTTAATGCCTTTCTAACTGTTTGATATATTTTGTGAGATACATTCCAAAGGGGCATTGTACTATATAACTGGCCTGATAATTGCTGAGTAAAATGGATTTACCATGTCTTTAGACTTTGACAATATCCATTTGTCATATAGCTGGGTTAAATAAAAGGATTTCTTGGCAACCATTGTTACATGATGATTAAAAGAGGGGAAGCTATCAACCCAAGTACATGGGTCATTAACTAGATTTTCAGTTTATAGAGTTGTGTTGTCTAGACAGTATGATGACAGGAAGGGTTGTCTACCAAAAATGATACTACACTTTTCAGCATTTAATTTTAGGCCATTTTTAATATGCCACACATTTTCTATGATGAATTAATTCTGGAAGATTCGGGTGTCATAGGGTGACAAAAGCAACCCCAAGTTTGCAATTATCTGGGCTCTCAGCTTGGAGTTCTGAGAAGTAAATACCTAAAATGAGAAGTGCCACCATCAAGCCCTGAAGGACACCACTGGTCATTTTCATACTTTGTGCTGAAGCACTGGCAACATATATCACGTGGCAATTGTCTTTCTAGAAGGTTTGTTCTCCATCTTACCAGATATGGATCGATTGTTAAAGCATTTATCTTTTATATGATGTCAGATTAGGGAATGCTATCAAAGGCCTAAACCAGATCAAAATACACTGCATGCACTGCATGGTCACCATCTACAGCCCCTGCAACCCTTTCAAAGAAATTTACTAAATTAAGTAGAGAGGATACATCCTTCACAAAATCAAACCATTGGGGTCAAGTCTAACAAGATTTTGGACATGAGCATTTATGAGGTTAGTTATAATATACTCCATGATTTTGAAGATGAGACTTGTATGTCTAATAAATCTATAATGAACTAGGTCAGTTATAAGTCCACCCTTATGAAGAGACATTACCACTGTTGTGCACCACCCATCAGGGAAAAAAACATAAAATCAACTAAAGTTAAACTCTTTGAGGAAGATGTTGGCAAAGGCTTGCTTAACACCATTAATTAAGCAACCAGACATATTAATAGGTCCCATAGGAGAGGCATTTTTGCTCTTGTTTAACACTTTCAGTAAATGATTTTTAGAAAATTGGGGAATAAGGCATTCAAGTCTTTTTGTGCTATGAATAAAAGGATCAGGGGTGAAATTTGCAATGAATTTGTTCACAAGAACATTGGCAATATTAGTTGGGCCAGAATAGAAAGTGACTGTTATGAAAAAAAGTCTGAGCAATGTGTATTTTTATCTTCCTAACATAGCCAAATAAGGTTTTATCATTATCTTTGGCTTCAGAGGCCAGCATAGGTTCATTGACTCCTTTATTGGCTCTGGTAGTTTTATTCAGTTTTTTTGTAATGCTTTTTATATTACCCTGGAGAATATGGGTCTTGGATTTACTAAATAATTTAAGGAGTTTCTTTTTTTATTGCATAGTTTATTTATGGTAGTAGGCCACCAGAGTTATTTGTTTTTGAATTTCCATTGATACTTGGTTCTAGTAGAGACTGTTAGCTCCATGCATTTTTCTAAATTGGTGTAAAATTCTGAATCATTTTAATATATTAAATTCTGCAGGTGTTTTCTAAAGTGAATGTTGATATTTCTTTACATAGCAGGTTGAGATTAACATGTCTATAGTTCTTAACTTCAGTGAGATTTGCTGTTTGAGTTTTTGGGATTTTAAAGGATAAGGTTAAAGTTTATGGTCAGACTTCCTGGGGAAGGATACAATAGAGGAGTAGGGCAACAGGTGGTCACATTTGTAAGAATCAGTTCAAGAATGGTTTATTTAGCATCTGCTCAAGGAGGTTTAGTTTATTAAGTCTAGGAATCCTACATTGTAGGTATATGTGTCTGGGATTATTGAAAGATAGTTAAGATTGTCCAATATAAACAATGTTTTACTAATCAGGAGATCATTCAGAGCATTGAGAAATCTTACTTTGTAATCTAGGGACAAAGAAGGTCTTCTGTGACAAGCTTTTAGTTTATAATTAATCCTACCTTGAATGATCTGTAGTTCAGTGAGTTCAGATTGTGAATCCCTTAGGGATCTGCCAGGAAATAATATTTTCATTGACACATACGGAAACTCTACCAAAGTTCCCATTGGGCCTGAAGGCATGAAAATCCTACATTTCTGGTACAGCAGGAGTGCTGTCTAAATATTTAAACCAAGTTTCTGTATCTTTTCAAACAGAAATGTTTTCTAAATGTAACAATATCTCAAAATCCGATGATTTATTAGTTACACTGCTTTAAAGAGAGACACATTAATGCAAGCTGATTTTGGGACTGATATGTTAGTTACAGTGGAATGTCTATCAAATTAACTTTGTAGTCTCTAGTGTTTGGCTTTAGGCAGTAGGTAAAAGCCTAGAAATGAGAGGAGCAAGCCATCCTCAATGAAGCAAGCTGGACTGCCAAACATCTCATCCTATGCTCACACATACTGGACCCCCATTTCACCAAGAATGACACCAGCTATTTAACTAATTATTGAAGCCAATTATATTTTCTTTGTATCTAGGCAACACTTAAGCTGAAGGAAGGATTCTATTCAGACCAAGTGTTTTACCTGCATTTGTAGCATGCAGGAAGTGTTTTGACATGTCCCTCAGAATTCTACATAGCAAGGTATTCTCTCCCACATACACTGCTACTATATAGTAGTCAGTTCTGTCAATAGTTAGGGTTCTTAGAGCCCTTAAAACATTTTTCATTGCAGACGTGGTTCATAATGATACATTTGGAGTATTTTTGTATAGGATGACTCCTTACAGAAGGTAGGCATGTGGTAGAAAAGTGGCCTGATTTTTGGTGGGCTGCAAACTTTTTATTTCTAAGAGGTGCTGGAAGTGATTGTTTACAGCATAACATGTTATGGTGTAATTAGATAAGCATCATGGTGAAGATGTATGAAGCTCACAAGAAAAGCATACATTTGAGAGGGGACCCTCCATATTATGTATTTAGTCCTAAACCAAATTAGATCCGAACCAGACCAAGAACAAAATGATATATCCAAAGGCTCAACAGGAACAAAAAATTCAAAATGACTTAAATAAAACTCTGTTTTAATTAAATGATAAAAAATTCCACATCAAGCGCTTTCGCCTGGAGGCATACCAGGCTTTTTCAAGATGAACCATGATTAAAAATTCAAGGCTTAAGTACTTTCTAGCCCAAATCATGTGACTAGAATAGCAACTAATAAAATATGCAAATCAGATGTTAAAGTGCCAACAGCAATTCATTCATTCAATGAAATTATACAATGTCTAATAACCCACAAAATTGTACTAAATAATGTAAAAACATGTGTTTAAATTACAACTCGTAATAAAGCATGTTTGACTGTTTTATAAAGCTACAAACAAGCTTAAAAAACTTAAAAACAGTCTTAAAAAATTATTTTTATGTCTAAAAAATCTATTAAGAATTATTGGTTTCTAAGACCTCTGTTAATCATATGAAAAGTTAACCAAAGTTTGAAACATCCACTCAAAACAAAATGTTGTCTAAAATAACTGGCAATGAACAACCCATCTAAAAAAACTTTTATAATGAACAAAATCATAACGTGGCCCTCCTCAGTTTCAAAACACTCATAATACTAATACTGTCATTTAAACCAGGAGGCTTAGTTGCGTTCAACTTGAGCTGCCACAACAGTTCCTTGTACTCAAGTCGGGTTTCCCAATCACCCCCTCTACTGTCATGTAGGACTTGCTCTAGGATTAAAAATTTAAGTTGCATATTAGGGCATGTGCTAAGATGCTTAAAAAAAGCATCGTTTTCCTTTTTCTTGGAAACATCATAAAGATGCTCATATATCCTTCTCCTAAGGGTTCTCTCAGTTTTACCTACGTAAAAACTGGAGCATTAAGTACAAAAACCTAAATAGACAACTCCTTTCGTACCACAGTTGTAATGGTGTTCAGCCCTGAATTTAAACCTCCTAGAGGGAATGAAAAATGAACTGTCGTTATGCACATAAGGGCATTGCTTACATGAACCACACTTATATGTTCCAAGTTTCGAATAAACCCTTTTGTTGTCCACACCAGGTCTGATCTCAAAGAGACCCTTGAGGTCCATGTCCCTTTTCCTAATAAAATGGGGATGCTCCTTAACAATCTGTTTGAAATCATCATGTTGTACCAAAATTGTCCAATATTTTTTAATTGATTGTTCAATTTTTAAGGAATCACCAGAAAAGGTATACACAAAACTGTTTTGTATTCTGTCTGTTCCGATGGTTTTGAAAGAATGCCACCAGATGCCCCCTTACCTAACAGAGGGCAGTAAATAGCCTCCCTACCAGCAGTAACCTCCTCAGCCAAATTACTTACTAAGTGTGCTGGGTAACCCCTTTCATCAAAAAGTTGCTTTATTGTATTGTTGTATTTAGTCCTGTCACGGGTGTAATTATTACTGCTGAGTATAAGTTAATGTGCTATAAATACAGCTGGAGTATACATACAAATGGTTGAATAATAGGTTTGTAAGTTCACGGATTAATAATAGGCTATTAGTCCACATACCTTTACAAGTATATTCAATAACCACTGGTAAGAATTTAACTGTGTACTTTGCATCTGTGAGGTAAATACCTTAAACATTTACATGATATAGAAGCAAAGCTGGTTCACCTAGAGCACAAGGCTGGCACTATGAACCATCTCCCTACCTCCTTAGTTCACTTTGCTCTAATAAGCGGCAAAGTGATCAGCTTATTACAGTTAGATCTGTGCATGTCCCCCAAGCAGAAAAAAACAGAAAAGGACATTCCTATTCTAGATGCATGGCACCCCCACCCCATAGCCCCAGCCATTCAGGTCCCATTTCTGTGCTCTGCTCCTCAACTTCTTTAACATATTTTAAAAAAATCTCATTTTAAAATGTAGCAAAAGTTGCTGTAGTTGTGTAAGCTACATCTGCCTGCGCCAATTGCTACAGCACTCATATTTAATTTTATTTTTTTACATCTTTTATTTAAACTGAATGAAACGGATTGCTTCAAATATATGATATACTTGCTGCAGTTTATACCATGCCTGCATAGAGTGCTGAAGTGTTCCGTGATTCAATAAAGCCTGCACTGTGTACACGATATGTATTTAAGAACAATCTTATCACATTTTTTTGTGGTTTCTAGTCACTCAGAAAGATTACAGTGGGGGCGTGGCCAAGGATGAACACAGGATAGCAGCAGATTTCTTCAGCTCCACCAATTTCATTACACTGACAGGAATTAATTACTTAAAAAATTAATTTTTGAAGTAATTTTCTTTCTAAATATGTTTGTTTTATGTAGTTCTTGAACTATATCTAAAAAAGAAAGGAAATCTTAACAATATTCCTGTCAGAAATCATTTTGGAAATTTTCCTGTCAGTTTATCAGTCTGAAATGAGTTCCAGTAAGACAAATTCTCAAGACTCCAGCATCAAGAAAGAACTTCAGTCTCTGATAATTATAATCCAGCAACTTACTGCTAAGATGGATAAAATGGATACTAAAATAGACACCTTCATAGAAAAAACTACAAAACAAATAGACTTGTTACATATAGACCTGCAACAACAGAAGATCCAGATGACAGGCATAGAAGCAGCTGTGAATGACATGGAAAATAGAATCCAAGAAGAGGAAATCAACATTGAGTTTCTGCTGAAACAAAATACACATTTACAAACAAAGCTGGATGACCTGGAAAATAGATCTAGGCGCAATAACATTAGGATTTTTGGACTACCAGAAAATATTGAAGGTAACAATATTACTTCTTTTTTAACAACATGGCTCCCTAAAACTTTAGACTTACCAGAAGCATTCTCTTTTGGTATCGAAGAGCACATAGATCTATAGCTAATACTAACTCTAACAAAAAATATCCTAGATCAGTTATAGTTAGATTTCTATCATCTTTTGATAAAGAGATGGTTCTTAAATCTGCTTGGGCTAAAGCTCCTGTTAAGATTAATGAGACAACTGTGTGTTTTGACAATGACTATTCTTCCATGGTAATAGCTAAAAGAAAAGTTTTTCTGCCACTAATAAGGGAGCTTAAAAAAGCACAGTTTAAAACATACCTTCTGTTTCCTGCCAAGCTTAAAATCTTTCTTCCTGATGGTCCTAAAATTTTCGATGACTTAGACTCTGCTTTACTGTTTATCAAAAAAAATAAGATTTTGGATAAAATAGAGGAAATGGAATGGGCTAGTCCTTCATTAAAGAGACTGGCAACTGAAACTTCGTGGAAGACTTCAGAGAAGAAGAAGAGACTAAAAAACAAATGATTTGTTCTATGTTTTTTTTCTCTCTCATCATTTTATTTCATTATTAATCTTTTAAATATAGTTCCTGCATTTCCAAGAAGCCACAAATATTTTGAAAAAGATTTAATCAAAGTTATTCTCTGTGTGCAAAGAAATGTTTTGTTTCATAACCAGTCAAAATATCTAAAGATTTAATGGCAAGCTATGATTCAACTTGTTTCTCTTTCTGAAAAGGAGAAGTAAGGTCAGTAATTTAATACATTTTTTTTCTTTATCTTTTTTTTTTTTCTTCTCCTTTTCTTCTTTTCTTTGTTTAAACAATGCCATTCTATTTAGATTATGTAGTGGGTAAAGGGTGGGGGAGGGCAGGGAGAGAAGAGTAATGAAAATATGATTAATAGAATAATAACATATTTATTCCTTGTAAAAGTTTATATGTTCTTCAAATGCTATTCCTAATTATATTTTCTTGATTATACTGCTTATGCTTGTTTGTAAATAATCTGTCATGCTTTAACTAATAATAATTAGAACTAAATAATAGTAAATAATATGTTTTATTTTTAACTCTATTAATATAAACAGTAAGTAATATTCCATTGTATATACTTCTTATAGCTTTCTCTTACATTTTTTTTATTTCTGCCTTACACCCTTTTATTTTCTAGTCTCTTTTTCTTTTCTTTATTAATATATAGAAATGCTTTTGATCATATAGACACAGTAAATAATAAGATTTGCATAAAAATTGAGCTGGGACAAAAATATTGAGTTTTATTACTTATTAATAATTTTGGGCTGAATTTCACTTACATAGAGGCTGTAATAACCTGTAAAATACATTGTGAAGGTTTTGTCATGTTTAGATGCATTTACACTGCTAAATGAATGTTTGTCACTAGTTTTTAATAAGTTTTCCGCCAAAATGTTAAGAGAGACAATCTGGGATGTGGGCTGTCTCATGCACAGTGTCCATGAGCTACTTCAAAAGCTTCAACTCTCAGAATTCTCACAGAGAAGCTGAAAGCAGTTAGTCTAACCTTTGACCTAGATATCACACTGACACATCACAGATTCAGGAAGAACTCTCTACCAGGAAATAGAAATGATGCAAATGCAACTATGTGAAGGAAAATGAACTCTTTAATATCTAAATGTGAGTTATTTTATATAATTACTTAAATATCTATGTTATAATTCATAAAATATGTCAGTTATAATGAGTTTAAATGATACAGTTTCTTGTAGTAAGTAAATGTCTTATTTTAGAAGGCATAGAAAATGAAACATTTATTCAAGTGTTTTTGAAAATCTACTTAACAGCAGCATAATAATCTGTGTTAAAAACTTATGTTCCAAACATATACATTACTATAACTCATTTAATTCATCTGATTGACAAGCATAAATAATTTTATAACTATTCTGGAAGAAATTGTCATGTGATATATTTTAAAGCAGTAGTATAGCATGGTTGTAAAATCTGGTTACTAAAATGTGTTTGCTGTACATTATTTTGTATAAAGCAGACAGATTTATTATAGGGACAGCAAGTAGGATAGTGCTCAGCAAGGACACAACTCAGTGAGATCAGATATATATATATATATGTGTGTGTGTGTGTGTGTGTGTGTGTGTGTGTGTGTGTGTGTGTGTGTGTGTGTGTGTGTATGTGTGTGTGTATGTGTGTGTATGTGTGTGTGTGTGTGTGTGTGTGTATGTGTATGCATGTGTATATATATATATATGTGTATATGTGTATGTGTGTGTGTGTGTGTGTGTGTGTGTGTATGTATATATATATATATATATATATATATATGTGTGTGTGTGTGTGTGTGTGTGTGTGTGTGTGTGTGTGTGTGTGTGTGTGTGTGTGTGTGTGTGTGTGTGTGTGTGTATGTGTGTATATATATATATATATATATATATATATATGTGTGTGTGTGTGTGTGTGTGTGTGTGTGTGTGTGTGTATATATATATATATATGTGTGTGTGTGTGTGTGTGTGTGTGTGTGTGTGTGTGTGTGTGTGTGTGTGTGTGTGTGTGTGTGTGTGTATGTATATATGTATATAAGTGTTTCTGAGAATCTGCATAACTATGCAGTATGATTTATAACAATTTCTATTAATACAATATTTTATTCTATTGACAATAATGAGTTTGAGTAAATGCTCATATACAAGCAATTCAAGGTTTTTGGAAGCTGTTAATTGCATTTACATGACAGAAAATAGATGCATCTTAATATATGTAATGTCTGAATCATATTAGCCAAAGCTTTTGATTTAAATGAATGTTAGAACTTATTTTTCTCTCCTCTTGATTTCTAACATCAAGATTATTTGAATGCTATTTGAATACAAGTGTTTTATATTACATAGATGTATATAGTAGTATGAACAGTTTTTTTTTAAAAAAAAGGTTTATTTTAGTTTATATGATGCTGTTTTACCAAATGCGTAGTCTTGTTTTGCTAGATAATTGAATTGAAAACTGTTAACCTCAGTTAAATATAACTAGGATTAAATTGATAAGGTGGTAGCTGAGGTACTGCTGCTTAGGGTAGGGGTTAACTTGAGTGGTAAATACTACTCTAAGTTGGAGTTTATAACTCCAGGCTGGATGCAAGGTTTAATCCTTACATTATTTTCACTTGTTCATTGTTATTTGTATATAGTTTTGACATCCACAATATATTTTGTACATTCATTGTCACTACAAACAAAATTGAATCCTATACAAAATCCCATAAGAGATTCAATAAATACAGCTATATTTAAAGGTACACCTAAAGGAGGAGATGTAACATTACTTATCTTGTTATTTGTTATTTTGATCATAAGATTCTTAAGTTTTAAAAATGCCAAATGACATCTTTAAAAGGAATTTCTTTAAACATTAATGGATTGAATAATCCGTGTAAAAGGGCAAGCCTAATAAGATACATTAATTTACATAAGGCCAACTTAGTCTTCCTGCAAGAAACCCATCTCTTGAAAAAAGATATTGATAAACTAGCCACAAACAAATATACAGTATTGGTTAGTTCAGAGCACACTCAGAAAAAAAGAGGAGTGGCTATTTTATTGAATAAAAGTATGCCCATTCCTAAAACCATTAAGTCTTATCAGGATGACAAAGGAATGTTTTGTATGGTTACAATACAAATTAATGGTAAGACTTGCACTTTAATTAATGTATATTGGATACCTGGAATTGGTATTAATACAGTGAAACATCATCTTGATAAGATCATATCATTCTCTATAGGAGATATTATTTTAGCTGGTGACTTTAATTGTATACTACATGAAAGTGATACTACCACTATAGGGAAAAGAAGAATTACATCTAATGCAAAACATTTAAATGATTTTGCTAATTCTTATAATTTGAATGATATTAATAATCAGATAGATTCAAAATCATTACCATACACCTCTTTTTCTAACAGATACAAAACTTATTCAAAAATAGATAGGGTCTTTATTTCTAACCAGATGGTAACAGATTTAATTAATTCCAAAATCATTTAATGTCCTATATCTGATCATAATTCAATTGTTTTTGAATTCATGATAAAAATACTCATAATGTTCAGATCAAAAGGATACCAGCATACTTAACTCAACTAAAAGACTATAAAGAATATATACTTTCAGAAGTAAAACATTTTTTAGACATAAATAATACTCCTGAAGTCTCCATTGTTTATGTTTGGGATGCCTTAAAATCATATCTATATGGACAAAGTATCAGATGGTATAATAATAAAAGGAGATCTTGGGATAAGGAATTGTTAGATATTCAAAGTAAATTAGACTCATATAAACATAATAATAAAGAAAATATTATGGACAAGAACGTTATTGAAGAAATAAACAAACTAAATGAGAAATACAAAGAAATTTTAACTCATAAAGTTAAAATAACTTTAGAGAATACAAGTTTTGTCTTATTCAATAAGCCCCAAATACTTACATAGACTTAAAAATAAAACAAAAAGGTTGAATAAACAAAACCATATCAAAGAAATCTTTTCTCTAAGGAACAAGAAGAATGTTTCTAGTATACCAGAAATACTAGATGAATTTAGAAATCACTTTCACAAAATTAACCATAATAACATTAACATGGAACCTAAAGATAAAATAAAGGAGTTTATAACCACAAACATGAATAAAAAGCTTAATAAACAACAGATTTAACTATTGGACAAGAGTATTTCATATACAGAAGTTATTACACAAATAAATAAGCTTAAATCAAACAAAGCACCGGGTAATGATGGTATTATACCAGAGATATATAAAATCCTTTCTAAAAGTACATATTCATTAATACATAAGGTTTTTATTTTGGCCCAAACTGAGTTAATAACCCCCCCCATCTTGGCAATATACATTTATTTCACCAATTTTAAAACCTAATAAAGATCCAACTAGATGTTCTTCATATCGGCCCATCTCATTACTTAATGTTGATTATAAAATGTTTATGAGTATTTTTGCTGATAGATTGAAGACAATCATTCCCGGCATTATAGATATAGATCAGACAGGCTTCATTGTAAATAGAAATCCTTTTGATAATATAAGAAGAACTTTAACATTAATAGATTTTGCAAATAGGAAAAAGAAAGATTTAACACTTATTAGTCTTGATATAAGTTCAGCATTTGATTCAGTAAGTTGGGACTATCTGTTTACCTTAATGAAGTGCACAAACTTCTCAGATGCATTTGTAAATCTAATTGAGCATTTATACAAAGGAACATTGGCTTATATTAAGATAGGAACATATGTTTCACAAAAAATACCCATTCTTAAAGGTACAAAACAAGGATGTCCACTTTCTCCACTATTATTCACTTTAGTAATGGAGCCTTGGGCTAATTTGATCAGAAAGAGTACTGACATAGAGGGTTTTGAAATAGATGAAAATACAACATCCAAAATTCAACTTTTTGCAGATGATGTTCTAATTACATCAGCAGGATCTAATTCTTCTATGCAGTCTCTATTTGATAAAATGATGAATTTTAAAAGTATTTCTGGTTTAATATTCAATGAAGAAAAAACTAAAATACTACCTATATATACACGAAAAATATTCTCATTAGTGATTTTACTAAATATGTACCCAATTAAGGTCAGATAACTTATTTAGGTATAATACTATCTAAAGATATTAAATCTATTATATATAATAATTATAATACCTGTTTTCTTAATATACAAAATCTTTTAATACCTGGAATAATATGTTTTTACTATGGAGGAGAGACTTACAATTATTAAAATGATAATATTCCCCAAGATTTTATACTTAATACAATCAATAATACTTCCACCTACAAAAATAATTATCAAGAAACTGAATACACTAATGTTAAATTTCCTATGGGCACCTAATAGACCTAGGATTGCATTAAAGAAACATACTAATAGCTGGTCTCAAGGGGGTATTTCTTTTCCAGACTTTAATTTATATACTATCTCTTCTATTGTAAAAGTTATTACTTTATTAATAGATCAGTCATATGTCGCAAAATGGAAAGATTATTGGGAGCTAATTAGTATGCACTTCATGAAAATCTCCTTAACACATAAAAATATGATTGTAAATAACTCCATGTTATGGTTACTAAAGGAATTTTGTACTTCACCTATTACACCTAAACATATGGTTTGTTACCCATTAAATATTATTATTAGCTATCGTAACTTTATATTCATGCACCCTAAGCATAGGGAATGGAATTTTATTGTATTCCCTATAATGTATACTCAGGGTATGCTTTTGTCATCTACTTCTGAAGGAACTCATTTAGCTATAGATAATGATCTAAAGTACTGGTATCAGTTGATATCTGATAATAAAGTTAAAAATCTAGATTTCTTAAAACAAGAATTTGATCTAAGAGAAACTTGCTGGTTAGAGGTTCAGACCTTTAGACAACATCTCATTAATAAAATAGATCTAATGTCTATAACAGTTAAATAATCTATTCCAACACTGATTGATTACTTGATATTAAATTTACAACATAAAGTTTCTGATAAAGGTAAACTTTCATACATACATAAAATTATCAGACAAGAAACTTTTTACAGTGTAGATTCATACTGGAATTATTTCACTTCTATTAATGGGGACCCACCAAACCAACAAGATAAACAATATATATTGGAATCTGCTTATAGAACTACGTCTTCCATTGTCTGGAGACTTTATACATGGAAATTTTTACATAGATCTTTTTATACACCTTTGATGATGAATAAAATAAATAATAAAGATAATTTATGTAAGAGATGTAATGTAGAAATTAATGCTGACTGGGCTCATATGTTTTATGACTGTATAAAATTGAAAGAATACTGGAAGTCAATTAATGAATTTTTGCAGGCTCTTTTTACAGATAATTTCATTATTTCTAAATCTCTTATATTATTCAACACACCTGTACCTCAAAGTGTTAAAAGGTTAAGCTTCCCTTGTTATGGTCTATTCTAGCAGTGGCTAGGAAAATAATAACTAGAAATTGGATTTCAGATACACCTCCTTCGTTCAATGAATTTAAAAATGTTATGAATATAGTGTGCCATATGGAAATAAACACAATTAGGACAAGAACAACTAGAAAAACATCTTATTATATTGTATGGGATAATTTACAAAATTTGTTAAAAAAATTCTAATTTCAATAGCATGGTATTTTAGTTTAATTAATTGATCTGATTGTAGTGGATGTCTTTGTAAATACTTTAGTTGTTTTGTTGAATATTATAATAATACCTATTTTTAATTACTTGTATAAAATTGTTATAATATTTCTCTTATATGTTAAAACAATAAACCTGTTTTGAAAAAAAAAAGAAAGATTACAGTAAGTGTACATGTAGTCTACACTTTGTAGTAACCTTTATGAATCCCTGTCAATATTTAAAGCTGCAAGAACATCAGTAGGAAAAGTAAGATTAGGAGGAAAAAGTTGTGAGCAATGTATGTGTTTTCTGCTCACTCTGAACAACGTTGTTGAATCCCAGGGAGATTTCTTTGACTTTTAAGCTGTAGGAAGATCAGCAAGGACAGTAACTCCTAATTTACAATTGTGCAGCTGCTTATGCTTTGGCAGACTTATGATGGGTAGTTCTGTAGTACTGAACTACTATTGGGTGACATAAGGAAGGACAGGAAAGAATAATGCTGAAAGATGGAAAAGATAACAGTGGTATAATAGTGAAGGAAAAGGGAAGGAGTAAATGTGTCCTTAGAGGATGTGGCCATCCATATTTGCTGCTCCTGCTTTCACTGTCTGGTCTCAAATGGATTGGTATGATGGGATATGACAATTTCTTGAATTCAAAAACAGGTTTTGCAGTCATGTAAATTGGCTACCAAAGGTTGGGCAATTTACATGATCCATGAACAATGCAATCTAGAGGCAATTTTTTGCTGGAGTGATGAAGACTTCGTTATCCAGTCATTTGTGATGTCTGTGAATTGCATTTGCTACTAATCTGTTCATATCCTTTTGAGGCAGTAGAGTGGTCTGGTGCCCCATGCACCGTGTCGGCACAGAAAGTCATGGAATTCTCATACACATATTCAGGCATTCATACTAAGCATGCGCATACACACACGTAAATCCACACTCACACACACACACACACACACACACACACACACACACACACACACACACACACACACACACACATACACACACAAATCAACACTCTTGATCTCCTACTTATCCTTATACTGTGACCTCTCATGCAGAAACAGGAGCACATAGACACAGATAAGCATAAACACAAACAGTCCTCTGACTCCATTATACATCTGCAGACATGAATACACATACTCACACACACACACACACACACACACACACACACACACACACACACACACACACACACACACACACACACACACACACACACATACACAGTACATGCTCTCTCTCATACCTCCCACCCTTACATCATTACTGAACTTTATTGAACATACCTGCACAATGGTTTCTTACACTGAATTCAGTGTGAGATCTCCATGTTTTGGCCATGTTACATTTTTTGGTTGACCATAATGATTTATGCAGCTGAGGATCTCTAAATCATTTGGCAACATAAATTGGTGGCTCCCGGCATTTCTGGGAGAGAGAATATAGGTTCATAGGTTCATAGGTTCATAGGTAAGTACTAGGTTATCTGCCTGAAGGCATTTATAAGCCTAGCCGGAATTGTGTTAGCTTTCACCACATCCTTAGATTAGTTCCCTGTACCTCTGTCCAGTAGAGCCATTGAAGTGATCCCCAGGGTAAACTTTCTATTTCCCATCCACTCATCAAGGTTTCTCTTGAAGAGTGTTAGTGAGGAACTCTGCCTAATGTAGATTGGAATCTTGTTCCAGAGCATGGGAAGTCTCTGGGACAGGAATCCATTCCTCCAGCATGTCCTATTTATGGTTGTGGTGAGGTTTAGATTCCTAGACCATGTGACTCGAGGGGATATGGCTTTCTTTAGGTGGAGCATGCCCATCAATTCTGGGTTCTTCATGGACTTGTATGTCAGGCAGAGATCACCTCTGAGTAAGCGGTATGCAACTGAGTACAACTGTAGTTTCTTCAGTTGAGCTGCATAGGGCACCTGTTTGAGGCCAGTGATCCTCTTGGTGAGGTAATTCTGTGGTCTTTCCAGCTGTTGCAGGTGTCTTGTAAGATACATCCCAAATGGGGCATTGTATTCTATGATGGGTCTGATGAGTGATGCGTAGAGGGGCCCAATGACCTCTTTTGATCTGGATGCAAACCCTTTTGTGATTAGGTGGGCCACACAGAAGGATTTTCTAATCACTTTGGCAATGTGATTATCAAAGGAGAGATTACTATCTACTTGAGTCCCCAGATCCCTTATTACATCTTCCATATTTAGTGGGCTACCACCTATGTGGTAGTTTGTGGGCACTTTGTTTTTTCCAAAGGGGATGACTATGCACTTTTTGGCATTTAGCTTGAGGCCATGGTTTTGACTCCAGGTATGTGTCTCAGTCAGACCCTTATGGAGGATGTCTGTGTCAGCCGGAGAGTCAATTATAGCCCCTAGTTTGCAGTCATCTGTGAACTTGGTCAGCTATAGACCTCCTGTGCTTGCCTGTACCTCTGAGGAGTATATGCCAAAAAGGAGGGGTCCTTGGACTGAGCCCTGGGGAATGCCACTTGTAACCAGTTTAGAGTCAGACCTAGCTTCCACAACTCTTACCATGTGGGTTCTCTCCGTGAGCCAGTTGGCCATCCATCTTGTGACACAGGGATTTGTGTTCAGGCTGGTGAGCTTGTCTATAATACCAGAATGGGGAATGGTATTGAAGGCCATTGCGAGGTCTAGGTAGGCTATGTGGACCACCTTTCCCTCATCTTTAGCCTTGGTAACTGTGTCAAAGAAGGCCACCAGGTTTAGGAGGCATGATCTGCCCTTAACAAAGCCGGACTTGGTAAGGTCCAGTGTTTGGAGGTTCCCAATGTCTCTGTTAATGAGATCCATGATGATGTGCTCCATAGCCTTGCAGACCAAGCTAGTTAGGCTTATAGGGCGATAGTTCCCAGGGTCTGTTGTGGCTCCATCTTTGTGGAGTAGAATAATTGTTGTTGTGCACCACTCTATGGGCACATAGCCTGTGGAGAGGCTGAGTTTGAACAGTGTGTTTAGGTGAGGGGTTAGTTCATCTCTGAGCTCATGTAGGATGCAGCCTGGGACACCGTCCAGTCCCATTGATGCTGTATTTTTGGCTTTGCAGAGGGCTATTTTAACCTGAGTGTCTGTGATTTCAGGGGCACTACATTCTTCTGGTTGGTTATGGGCCCTTTTGGGGGTGAGAGGGGGGTGAAGTTTGCACTGAACCTGTCTGCCAGGATGTTGGCGATATCGGTCAGTTCAGTGTATTTTGTGCCATTCTGCACTAACTCTGAGCAGATTTGAGAATTGCAACTTAGATTCTTGGCATAGCTAAAGAATGCCTTGTGGTTATCTTTGGAGTCCTTGGCAATTTTTCTTTTGAAGCTAGCCTTGGATGAATTTATAGGGGATCGTAGTTTCTTGCTGAT
The DNA here is from genome assembly GCF_019279795.1 of Protopterus annectens. Lineage (NCBI taxonomy): Eukaryota > Metazoa > Chordata > Ceratodontiformes > Protopteridae > Protopterus > Protopterus annectens. Next base: position 1,650,559,931 of record NC_056733.1, read on the forward strand.
ACTGATCAGGGATGTCTTACCTTCTTGGGATTTTACTCTTTTCTGTACTAGTTTCCTCCTTCTATTGCATAGCTTATTTAAGGCAGGGGTCCACCAGACTGGTTTCCTTTCCTTGGAGGAGTGAGTCTTGGTTTTGCTTGGGATAGCATGATCCATGCATTCTTGTAGATGCCTGTAGAGTGCATTAGTAAAGAATTTTGCAGCTTGGGCATCATTATCCTTTAGCATGGGGGCTTTGAAACTTTCCACTTCTGTCTTAAGTAGAGTGAAGGTTGCTTTTGAAAAGTTTTTCACGGTGGTATCTTTGACCGGGGGTGGGGGCGGAATGTGGATAACCAGAGTGATTCGTTTATGGTCAGATCTAACCAGCAAGGGGTTGCCCTCCGGTGTGGAACACCGGTCGCCCATGTTGTTGATGACCAGGTCCAATATGTTGTCACCTCTGGTGTGGGTGTTGACCAGTTGATCCACGGCATTTGAGTTTATAAATTCTAGGAAATGTTGGGCAAGGGAGTTAGTACTTGAGTAGTTCTCCCAGTTAATGTTTGGGTAATTGAAATCACCCAATATCAAGGTGTTTGGTAGGACCTTCATGTTTCCCACTGTTTCCAGAAATGCGGAATGGGGGTCCTGGGAGATGGTGAGTGATCTGTAGCAAGCTACAATTTGAATTGCAGTTTTGCCCATTGTTAGTTGCATGTGGATGACCTCTGAAGCATCGTGCTATGCCACTAACCTGGAGGTGTGGGTATCCTTGATGAATATGGATACGTCCCTGCCTTTTGTATTTCGGTCTGGGTTTTGTGGCCAAAATGTATGGTATGCGTTTTAGCCCGGTAGTGCTGGGGTACTCTCTGGAGCCTTAAACCAGGTTTCTGTTACTGCACATATATCGATTTTCTCCATACTGAGGAGTCCCTCGAGTGCGTGCATTTTGAGGTTTAGACTTCTGGCATTAAGAAGCATTACCCTCAGTTTTTTGTTACTTGTGATATTTACGGTGGTGGGTTTGTCTTTTGATCCTTGCCTAAAAAGGCACTATGAGAGTGGCAAGAGCCTTGGCTAGTATTTGAAAGCCTAAGGGTGACAGGTACAAGCTGTCTCTAGAGAAGCAGCGTGGCTTGTCAAGCATGTCATCTCAGGCTGACAGACACTGGATTCCCCTTTGAATGACACCTGAATCTTAGCCAGTTGTTGAAATTGATAATTTTTTCTTTATACCGTTGTATCATTCTTGGTGAGGGCAGGATTCTATTCAAGGTCAGGGTCATACTGGCCTGGGCTATGTGATCAGAGAGCTCTTCCATGTCTCTTTTCATGTAGTCCAGGGAAGTATGGCTCAGGTCATTCCCACCAACATGGACAATGACAGAGTTGTATTTGTACTTGTTCTTGAGTGACCTGAGTGCTTGTGTTATGTGTCAGATCCTGGCACCTGACAGGCAGCTAACAGTAACCTTCTTCTTGTTCAGCCTAGTGAGTAGGACGTCAGTGTGCCTAACTATAGAGGCACCTGTTACTAGTGTGTTGGGTATGTTATTTTGCCTTAAGGGCTGTGATTGTGTGGCACATTGGTTTTGTGAAGCATGTGTATTATGGTTTGTGTTGGGGGGATGGAGGTTGCTTGGGTGTCTGCTTTGGAGGTCTCTGTTTCTTTTGCAGATTTTTATTTAGAGTCTCCGAGTATGTTTTCGTGTATTTATGTGTGTTTTTTGCCGGTGCTGGTTTCATAGGTCTATGTGTGACTGGTGGTGTGATGCAAGTTGTTCCCTTCTCCTCTTGACTGTCTGGTCCAGTCTTGGGTTGAGAGAGCTTATCCTCCAGTTTGACTGTATATTTGCATCTCTCACATGTATTAGTGTTTGGTGATAGGAGGAGGGGGTTGTCTGTGTACATAAGGCAGTTGTAACATTGCCTCAAAATGCCCAGATTCACCAGTTGGACCAGAGAGTACACCTGAAACTGCCCTTTGGACATGCCTGGAAAGGTACAGTGAACTGTTTTACTGACTGGCTGTTAAGGTCGAATAGAGAGCCTTGTCCTCCTCCGCAGTATAGGGGGGTCTAGTGCTAAGGTTTATTAGTGCTTTTTATGAGTTTTGAGCAAGTGCCGGGCTGAGAAGTGAATGGTTTGAGTGGTTAAGTTGATGGTGTGTCTAGTTCCAAGGGAAAAATTGAAAAGTAGACTTTGTGGAGCCGGGAATAGTTATACCCTAGCTAACCAACGCTGCCCGGCTCGCAAACCCCCCCCCCCAAATGCAGGTTTTATAGCAGAAAAATGAAAGAAATACAAATTAGCCCAAAATGGCCAATAAACAACTAATTTATGGGCAGAAACCACTCCTCCAGGGACAGATAGGCTGCTCAAAGCTCCCCTCTCTCACAGGTGAACAGAGAAACTTTCTTCTATCCATGTAAGGTATGGGCAAACACAGAAACTTGTAACACAGTCCTGAATTCAGCACTAACCCAAAAACTGGACTATACTAGCTTAGAAAGGTGGGAAAACAAGTATTTTTTTTTTTGTTTTTTTGTTTTTTCAGAAAATAAAGCAAATACAATCAAGAAAACACTTTAAATGCACAAAAATGGCTGTCACACTTGAGTGTGTAGCCTACAACAGTTAAACGGGAAATTTAAACACAAAAACGACTTTGTTAAAGTGCAGGCAGTAAAATAAGTACAATATGTAGCTGAAACAAGCTTTTTAAATCACAAAAACTCTAAAAAAATGGCATTTCAGGTGGAATTAGCTAAAGGCAGCAATAAAATGCAGAAAAATGATACTTAATCACTCCAAAGTCTCTCTTTTGTCTCTCTGCAGCTGTAGAACTCTGCAGGGCACCAGGCAGGAGCTTGCTGAGCTGTATACAAGCACAGAAACCTTTCAAATGCGGGTTTTATAGCAGGGAAATGAAAGAGACAGAAATTAGCCCAAAATGGCCAATAAACTACTAATGTCTGGGCAGAAACCACTCCTCCAGGGACAGATAGGCTGCTCACAGCTCCCCTCTCTCACAGGTGAACAGAGAAACTTTCTTCTATTCAAGTAAGTTATGGACAAACACAGAAACTTGTAATACAGCCCTGAATTCAGCCCTAACCTGAAAACTGGACTAAACTAGTTTAGAAAGGCGGGAAAATAAGTTTTTTTTTTCAGAAAATAAAGCAGATACAATCAACCCCCCCCCCACACTTTAAATGCACAGAAATGGCTACCACACTTGAGTGTGTAGCCTACAACAGTTAAACAGGTAATTTAAACACAAAAGCAACTTTGTTAAAGATCAGGCAGTAAAATAAGAACAATATGTAGCTGAAACAAGCTTTTTAAAATCACAGAAACTCTATAAAAATCAGCATTTTAGGCGGAATTAGCTAAAGGCAGCAAGAAAATGCAGAAGAATGATACTTGATCACTCCAAAGTCTCTCTTTTGTCTCCCTGCTGCTGTGGAACTCTGCAGAGCACCAGGCAGGAGCTTGCTGAGCTGTATACAATATGGATAACTAGCATTAGTCACTCCTCCAGATTGTCTCGTTACAGTGTTCATGGCCAGTGGGACCTCCATGGGTATATTCCCATTCATAGAAAAACAGTTTGTAAGGACTATTTCAGCATCCAAAAGAGATACTCCACATGAGTAGCTACTCATGATAGCATTATCACTTGCACTAACCTTTCTCAATCCCAGGGCACAAGCTGAATGTTTGCACTAGATGTTGAAATATAACTTTTCTTTGGTTGACATACTGAAGGTACATTTTGTTAGAATTAAATAGTATTTCTATAAGTTACAAATGTTAGTGTAAATTATATATGACTAGATGTGATAACAAGATATTTAACTATCTTTTGAATGTACATATATATATATATATATATATATATATATATATATATATATATATATATACATATATATATAGCGTAGTTTAAGTTAAAATTATATAAAAAAAATGTTTTGCAAAGCTAAGGATAAATACTTGTTCTGTCTACTTCAAAGTGAAATTGTTCCCCACTAAAAGAAAGGCATTTTTGTTTATTTATGGGAGAAGTGTATGCTCCGTTAGTCTGCATTATACATGATTTCCTCATTAAAGTTTCATGCTTGACTTCTTTAAGCAATATCATGTTATAGTTAGTGAATTCTAAATATTTTGTTTCAGGGTACATTTTAATAGTTACTGTAATGTTCTGTTGAAGTTTGACTTCAAAAGAAATTAAATTGAAGACTTGAAATACAGGAGTATCGCTATTGTTGACAGGACTTTATTGTAGCAAGCATATCTTTCTAAACCATGTTGAATGATAGTTATTTCTTCTGAATGCCTTTGTCAGTGTTATATCCTATGTGCTTCTTATCATTTTGTGCCATAAGTTTAGACATTATTGCATTTATCCAAAAAGAGGAATTTTGTCATTGAGCTGCAATATGAGGGAAAAACTCAGGGCAAATTGCATAACATAACTTTTTTTACCTTGTTGAACTCAGCCTTGGGTTCACACTATTAGGAGGCTGACCTGTTAGGTATGTTTCTCTGTCAAATGTTGAAATGTGGGACATATTAAGACTTCTGAGCTATCAATATGAATCCTTAAGTTATATCAATAAAAATACTTCTTCTAGGATTTGTATGTCTGACATTCATAGTTCAAAAGTTGATGCTCAGTTCTTGCATCAGTTATCTGCAAGTTCAGGGATGTATGAATCAAATGTATTGAGGTAGGGGCACTGAGAGATGATAGGGAATAATATGTTCCACCAGTTTCATGAATTGTACCTGTCTTCCAAGGTAGCATTTGTGATTGTGGCTCAGAAGTACACGCATCACATTTTGTAATTAATATAGTTAATAGACTACACATGCGAGTATCTAGTTTGTGTTCATGTTTTAATAGAATGCACAAAAAGGCTGAATTAAGAGACTTCATGTTTATCTTTCTACATCTGAGCTGTCTCCCTTTCATTACAAGTGATAGTAGTATATTTAAGCTGGTACTTACAATCCTGCAGGAGTTTGCCCACATGCCAAATAAAAAAAATTTGGAAAAGTAAAACTTAAATTAGAGAATTATTAGTCTAGTTTCGTGTGGGACAATATGCTGGCATGGAAGTATGAGACATCTCTGGCTTCTATTACTATGACTTATGCAAACTGAGAAAACTGAAAGTGACGAAGATACCAGATGTCTGACTGTATCCATAAATCACCTTACCCTATCTACGGATGCCTTTCATACAACTCTGCAGGTATAATTTTCAGAAATCAAAACCTTAATATGTGAAGTGGTTGGCTTTATCATATGTTTAGAAAGTATTGCTGCAGATAATGATCCATGGGTTGCCATATCAAAGCACCTTCAATCTCTTTTAGAGTTATACAGTGACGAGATAGAACTGATGAGCATAACATTTGCAGTAACAGGAGTAGCTTGCTTTTCTTCTGTATTCAAGAAACATTTAAACAAAAGGAGTTGATGATTTTCATGCATGCCTTGATTCTGATGACCTTGTTAAGAGATACTTTAGATTTAAGCTAGAATGGGCCTACTATTCATTAGCTACACAACTGTCCCCATGGAAAAAAAACTCCCCATCCACAAAAGAAGGGGGAGTATCGATATTCATCAAAGATACCCACACCTCCAGGTTGATGGCAAAGCACGAAGCATCAGAGACTATCCATGTGCAACTAACAGTGGGTAAAACTGCCTTCCAGTTTATAGCCTGCTACAGACTACCCTCCCAAACCCAGGAACCCCACTCGGCCTTCCTGAGAACACTGGAAAATATGAAGGTCTCTCCAAACACCATTATATTGGGTGACTTCAACTACCCAAAAATAGACTGGGAGCATTACTCTAGCTCCAACACCCTAGCCCAAAGGTTCCTAGAATTCATAAACTCAAATGCTATGGAACAACTTGTTACCACTCCCACAAGAGGGGAAAACATACTGGACCTGATCATCACCAACATGGGAACTCTATGCTCCAGACCAGAAGTGTATCCCTCACTGGTAAGATCAGACCATAAACTGATCTCACTGGATATTCACATCCCGACCCCACCCCCTGCCCAGAAAAACACAGTGAAAAACTTCTCTAAAGCAAATTTCACACTCCTCAAAACCGAGGTGGAATCCTTCAAAGCCCCCGGGCCTGTGAAAATACTGCCCAGACCGCAGAATCCTTTATAAATGCATTCTATGAACACCTTCAGGAATGCATGGATCATGCAATCCCAAATAAAACCAAGACCCAATCCTCCAAAGGCAGACGTCCTGTCTGCTGGACCCCAGCCATAAACAAACTATACAATAGAAGGAGGAAGCTACTACATGATAGAGCAAATTCCCAAAAAGGGAAGGCATCCCTGATCAGTATTAGCAAAAAACTAAGGGAACTCATAAAATCATCTCAGGCCAGCTTCAAGAGAAAAATTGCACAGGATGCTAAGGATAATCACAAGGCTTTCTTTAGTTATGTTAGGAACCTGGGTGGGAATTCCCAGATATGCTCAGAATTAGTCCAAAATGACAAAAAATACACCGAACCCACAGACATTGCCAACATCCTAGCTGACAGGTTCAGCGCAAACATCTCCCCCCCCTCCCCACCAAAAGGGCAAATATCTATCCCAGCAGAGTGCTGCCCCCCTGACATCTCAGATGCTCAGGTAAGAGCCGCCCTCTCCAAAGCAAAAAACACAGCATCAATGGGACCAGACTGTGTCCCGGGCTGCGTCCTACATGAACTCCAAGAAGAGCTAAACCCAAACATAAAACTACTGTTCAATCTCAGCCTTACTACAGGATATGTACCCAAAGAGTGGCATACAGCAACTGTGGTCCCTCTCCACAAAGGTGGTGCCTCAACGGACCCTGGAAACTATCGCCCCATAAGCCTGACTAGCTTGGTCTACAAAGCTATGGAAAGGATCATCATGGACCTCATAAATAAAGATATTGGGGACCTACAGACACTGGATCCTTCCCAGTTTGGCTTTGTTAAGGGCTGATCCTGCCTCTTAAACCTGGTTGACTTCTTTGAAACAGTCACCAAGGCCATTGATGAAGGGAAGGTGGTCCACACAGCCTACCTGGACCTCGCAAAAGCCTTCAATACAATACCCCACTCGGGCATTATAGATAAGCTCACCCGCTTAAATATAAACCCTTATGTCACTAGATGGGTTGCAAACTGGCTCAAGGACAGAACCCACATGGTTAGAATTGCTGGAGCCATGTTAGACTCCAAACCAGTTACAAGTGGCGTCCCACAAGGCTCAGTCCTGGGACCTCTCTTGTTCGGTATATATTTCTCGGAGGTACAGGCCAACACAGAAGGACTGTGGCTGACCAAGTTCACAGATGACTGCAAACTGGGTGCCATAATCGACTCTCCAGCTGACACAAGCATCCTCCAAATGGGCCTCATAGAAACAGACAACTGGTGCCAGAGCCATGGCCTCAAGCTAAACGCCAAAAAGTGTATAGTCATCCCCTTTGGTAAAAACAAAGTGCCCACAAATTACCACATAGGTGGTAATCCATTAAGTACAGAAGTCGTAATTAAGGACCTGGGGACCCAAGTTGATAGCAATCTCTCATTTGACAACCACGTGGCCAAAGTGGTTAGAAAAACATTTTATATAGCCCACCTAATCATGAAGGGATTCACATCAAGATTAGGGGAGGTCATCGTGCCTCTTTACTCATCCCTCATCAGGCCCATAATTGAGTACAGTGCCCCTTTTGGGATGTACCTTACCAAACACCTGCAGCAACTGGAAAGACCCCAAAAGTACCTCACCAAGAGGATCAAAGGGCTCAAACAGATGCCATATGCTGCCTTGTTAAAGAAACTCCAGCTCTACTCAGTGGCATACCGCCTGCTCAGAGTCGACCTGTGCCTGACGTATAAAGCCATGTCCAACCCGGAATTAAGGGACATGCTGCACCACAAAAAATCCAAATCCCATCGAGCTACACGCTCGAGAGACTTGAACCTCAGCACTGAAATAAATAGGACATGCTGGAGGGACAGATTCATAACCCAGAGCCTCCCTTCACTCTGGAATAAAATCCCAGTCCAGGTTAGGCAGAGTCCCTCATTGACTCTCTTCAAGATGAATCTTGATGAGTGGATGGGAGATCATAGGTTTACCCTGGGTATCACTTCTGTGTCACGGTTAGACAGAGGCACAGTACACTAACCTCGAAAAAGGGCATAGCAAAATTAATTTAAAATGGGTGGCAAAAGCCAAACATACTCTGGCTGGGCTTATAAATGCCCTAGGGCAGATAGCCTAGTATGAACCTATGAACCTATGAACCTATGGCATATGGCAGTGATAGTCCAGTGACATCTGCAAAAAGAATGAGCACTGTTTGTTTCAAAATAGATGCAACTTATTTGGTACACAAGATCCACTTTGACAATAATTTTTCCAAGCAACCTATGGAAGAAGCTATAGATGGTGGCTACTATAGTCTTTGCAGACTGAAAGGTTAAAATAATTACTTTATGACTTATGTACCTTCAGATATAATGCACATTTTCTAAAATACCAAAAAAGCTATATCTTTTCTTCAGGCTTGAGGTCTTTAGCTTAAAAATTAATCATCTGATTATCTCGGTCATTGACAACTATTCAGCTGGCGCTTAGATTATTACAAGCTTCCCAGACCAAAAGCACTCACAAATCATCTTTACCTACCCTACTTTAGATATATTTCTGGCATCTTGACTGTTTTTAGCTCTTATGTTCTGCCAAGACTTATCTTTTTTGACAGATGGCCTTATATACTTTATATGCACTTGCACTAACTGCATCTACTTGTGGATTATTTTGTCATGAATATTCATCTGAACTGCTTGTGATTGCCAGTGAGGTGAACCTAGCTCTTAACTCAGTGTATTCTGAAGTAATTGTTAACCTTGTTCCTCCTCAGGATGGTAACTCATTTGCTGTAATTTTTCCATGTCAAGCAGTGTAAGTGGCACAACAGGTAGCACAATTGCCTTTGGTGCAGAAGACTGTAGGCTCTATTCCCACATCGGATCTATTGACTGCTGACACTGCAGTGCAACATTAGTGGGATGCTGCACTTCTGGGTTTACTGTCCTTTGGATGAGATGTTAAACCGAGGTCTCATCTGCTTGAGTTGGTGGTAGCTAAGGTGGATGTAAAAGATCACATAGCACCTATCAGAGTAGAGAAAATTCCCTAATGCCTTGGCCAAATGTCTCAGAGTAGTATAAATACCACCACAGGTCTTTCCTGAAAAGATGCTACTAGCCTAATGAGACTAACCCTGTCAACAAAGGATAAATAAAATAAATTTTATTTCAATTGCTATCTTATAACTTTATTGTAGCAAAGCTACTGGAAGCTTCTCTAGCCTGTCATATTTTTTGAGGTTGCTTGTAAAGGAAAGAGGAGGAGGTACAGAGCGTTGATTTACCTTTCCAGTGATCCATCTGCTACTTCTTGTCTGATTACTTTACTCAACAATCAGTCTTTTATTTTCACAGTCAGACAGCTGTATAACCATGTTGATATGTGCCCTGGGAATCAGTAAGGATTCCTATATGGATGGTTAGATGCCCATTTTACTTATCAAAATCCAAATCAGACACAACAAATAACCTTACAATTTATGGTCTTACCTGAAAAGAAAAAAAAAAAAAAAAAAAAAAATATATATATATATATATATATATATATATATATATAGATATATATATATATAAAGATAGATTCATTTCATACTGCATGGATTTTAAAGAGAGTAAAATCTCTAAGAAATGTGGTACACTGAGAACACAAGCCTCTCAAGCCAAAATGTCCACACAAATCTAAAGAAGTAATTAATGTATATATATATATATATATATATATATATATATATATATATATATATATAAACAAAAGGTAAAAAGATCACATAGACTAACCATTCAGTAAAATGTCAAGAAAGACCCTGCAAATCTAGAGTGCTCATTGTGTAATACCTTAAGTCTCCTATAGTGAAGGCCCATGGAATACATACAGATTTACCCCTTGAGGATACTCCAGAGTTACAACTAAATAACTTCTGAATGTCGACGGCATTTTAAATCTTTATGGCTACAGGAAAGTTGAACTCCATTAACTGCAGACATGCTCTGTTTTGATCTTCCTTGACTTCAACAAAACAGTATAAGTAGATTATTTGACTATACTTTAGAAACACGTAGAGTAAAACAAAGTCTGATGTCCATAAACATTAAGGCACCTGCAAAATATCCCAAACAACACCCAAGCAAAGGGTAAAAAGGTCATACAAACAAAGCATTCAGTAAAAACTGCATGAAAGAACCGTATCAATAAAAAAACATCACAGTGTAATATCTTAAACTGCCTTTAAAGAAGGTCCATGAGATATATAGAAATGACCTTTCACTACATACTAGTGTTTTAGTTGCTTGGCTTCTAAATGCCCATGACTTTTTACTTTTTAAGTCATTATGGGTACTCACAGGCCAATAAAGGCAAAGTCCACCGGATGTACATGGCTGTTTTTTTTTCTACTTTTGAGCCATGTATCTGTGTTTCATGCTGGGTAGAAATCATGTTGTTTCCTTGTAGTGAAGCATTTTCTACTTGCAAACACTCCTCACAGGTAAGTAGAGGTAGATTATTGCTGGCTAAAGTGAAATGCCTTGAAGGCATTGAGCTGAGGTACTAGAAGCAGAAATAAAAGAATTTTTGCAGTCTTACACTGGGTTCCTATTTTTTTCAGTGTTTTTTTCAAGTTTCTAACTTCGTTGTGTTTTTCATTATTATGAAGTGAAATTTTGTCATTGTCAGGTTTCAGAAGTCCATTTGTTATTTTCTTAGGAAGTCACTACTGGTGCAATTCCCAATTGCCGGTCAGCAGAGATTGTATTATTTATGGATATTTTGCCCTTCACTGAGATGATGCAGCTGTGGAGTTGGTGTATATAAGTTAAGAGAATATGGAGTACTTGTCTCTTACATCATGAGTTACAGGCAGGCTTGTTAACATGCAGGAACATACTTTAACTTTACTTTTTAATCATTTTGTGTTTAGAGCATGTTCTGAATAGAGAATTTCAATTCAGTTCATATGGAGATATTGTTATTTATGACTGTAGGGTTATTTAGAGGAATTGCTGCATTTTATACTGAAACATTTTTTATTAATTCACCATTTGTACTTTGTGTACTTGCAGCGTGTGATGTTCTGGATTTAGTTTTACAATGATTTGTACAGAGCACTGAGATTGTTCTTCTGCAATCTTTCTCTCTCTCTCTCTCTCTCTCTCTCTTTATATATATATATATATATATATATATATATATATATATATATATATATATATACACACACACATATATGAGTGTGTGTGTGTGTGTGTGTGTGTGTGTGTGTGTGTTCATAACTGTGTACTAAGCTAACTGCTATGCATTCCAAATCTCTGACAAGTATTGACACCCTTGATAATGTAAGAGGGGGCTTGGAAGATGAAACATTTACAAGCAGGGGCCTGAGAGATCAATCATTTACAAGCTGCCTATGTCTGTTAGAAACGTATGTGCCAAACCATGGATGAATTTCCAAGTATAACTTGTACACCTTGATGGGGAACTGAAATGTGTTTAATAACTCTAAATTTAAAAGCATGCATCGTCCCCGTCTCGTTTATATGCTTTGCCAAGGCATTTGTTTCTACATTTCTATTAATATGTTGTTGATGATTGTTTTTTTATTGTGGAATGGTGATGAAGCAAGGTTAAAAGAATTTGCACAATATTTAAATAATACAACAGGTTTTTTAAGCTTTGAGATGGTATGGTCACCTGAACTAATTCATTATTTGGATATAACTTTAGAAAAAAAGGATGACAGTATTAAAACCTGTGTACATAAAAAGTTGGTACATGCTAACAGGTACACATATAAAAGTAGCATGCATGCCCCACATATCTTTAAGTTCATAGTAAAAAGACAATTCTGCAGAGTGAGTAGATTAAATACAGAAGAAAATTCCAATAAACAACAAATTAATGAGTTGGCCTTAGAATGTGTTAATGGGATGTGCACAAGAGATGGTCTATAAAGTGATGGAAGATGTATTGAAAGAAAGAGATGGAAATACGGCCCCATATTTCAAACAGGTTAGTGATACAGGGAATTCCTTAGGACAAAATGATAGGATAATGAGTAATAATAAGCTGAGATATATATTAACTTTTAATAATAGAACACATGACATAGAGAAAATTATTAGAAAGTATTGGAATGTCCTATTAATTACGCCCGAATTGAAAAATATTTTGAGCGACTGTCCTTAGTTCACATATAGAAATGAGAAGAATTTGAAGTCTAGGCTATATTATAATGAACTGAAGAAGGGAGTGGTAAGGAAAGGATTGGTAGCATAAGGAAAGGAACACATCCTTGTCTTGGATGTAGTTGTTGTAAAGATATAATTACAGATTTGATATTCATACACCCCAGTACTCAAAAGAAATATATTTTTGATAACTATGTCAGCTGCACTATAACACTCACAGTATATTTGGCTACTTGTATAGGATGTCAGTGTTTTATGTGTGAAAATGCTCTAGGATGTTAAAGGAATTCATTATTGAGCATAGAGCTGCTATTAATATAAACGTAGAAACAAATGTCTTGGCAAAGCATATAAATGAGAAGGGACTATGCATGCCTTTAAATTTAGAGTTATTAAAGGTTTATTTAGAAACTCAAGAGGGGGCAACATAAATAATAATTTGGAAAATGCTGAACTTGCTTGGATTTTAGAATTAAATGCAGATCAGATACCGGACTAAAATGGGGCAGTTAGTATAAAGCCTGTTTTGCAAAAGAAACAACTGAGGCTGCATTAATTAGGATTTAATTGATGATTTTATGATCAAATTAAGTGTTATTGTCTTTTTGTTTTGATTGGTTGGCTGTGTCATATTTGTATATTTAAAGATGGCTGTGCAACCACATTTTATACACTGAGGAAGGGGAAACCTGAAAGCTTTGTTTTACTTATTAAAACAGTTAACGTTTCTGTTGTTCGTTTCTTATTACCTTATACCATAGAAATACCACCTGGCAAGTTAAAACTCATCAAATTAAAACAACCCAAAACATTTCTGAATTCAATGTAGACTCCCTCATCAGTACTTTGAAAGCCATTAGTTGGTCTGTGCTAAAAACTCTTCCACTCAATGATGCAGTCAATACTTTTAATACCTTATTCTTGAATACATTAAACAGCCGTGCCCCACTCCACAGAAAGTATAAAAACCTAACAATGCACCATAGCACACTACCGAAACAAAAGCTACAATGTCTAACTGAGACAAAGCTTGGAAAGTATGGCTTAAACTTGTCCCCTATACCTGCAACTTCAATGAAAATTGTACAGTCTGAGTAAAAAACAAGTTAACTTAGAGAAATAACAATATTACAGCCATCTACAACAATGACCACCAAAACTTCTGGACCTCAATAAATAACATGTTACATCTGTACTCAAACATGGAACCCAACCCTTCTCATAATAGCTCTCCACTAGAAATTATAACCTTATTCAATATCTACTTACATCCGTAAATAAAAATATCTTCTCCTCCATTCAGCACTTCTACCACCCCACTAATAACAAATAATCTTAGTAATTTCAGTAAAGTCTAGACCAAAACCAACATTCTTCATACATCATACATAGTACCACTTCCTTTATGCTTCCCTCCCACCCAGTATTCCCATTCTGATCCTTATTTACTATATATATCCACTACTAGCAACTTCTACTTAGGACCTGTTACCACATCACTGATAAAACTTCTACTAAAACTCAAGCCTTGCTCCAATGTGGCTGACAACTTCCCACCTGGATACTTAAAGATAGCTATCAATGTCATAACATACTCAGTCTCTATCCTTATCAACAGATCAATATCTGCATCCTGTGTACTCTCACTAAGAAAAAAATAAATCCTATATTATCCCTCTTCATAAAGGTGGCATCTCAACTGATGTCTCTAGCTTTCAGCCTATTGCAATATTATTGCCTATCTCAAAAATTCTTGAAAGATGTATTCATAAACAACTCCTTTACTATCTTCTACAAGAAAGGCAGAAAAATACAGAGTATGCAGGTAAATCCAGTGACTACAAAAATAAAAACAAACAAGCAAAACAGAAGTCACTGGAACCACGAGCAGCTGGTAATGAAATGATTTATTAGAATCATAAAACTTTTAAACTGCTAGTAAAAACTATTGCCTTAAAAAAGACTTCTTCAGGCATATCAAACAGCAGATACCATCTACCATTTATACAATATCAAAGTGGGTCACGTGATGACAATCAGGCTCGTTTGTGTATCTCTTTCAATAAAGGCTTTAAAATACAAAGTCATTCAAACCAGGTAAAATATGTGTGCCTAAAGGTAAAATCCCATTCAATTCTTCCTTTTCAGTGTAATCATTAATATTACCCCCCCCCCTCGTATATTATCAACTACTCGTAAAACTGAAAATTTAAAACCATGCCCAAATCCATTGTCTATAATGTGTTTATATAATGCATGTGTAACTATTTCTCTTTTCATTTCAGATAAGTGGTTACAGATACAATCTTTTAACCTCATTTTGTTTTACCCATATAATATGCTTGACATGAAACACCTCTAGCTAGATAGAAAAAAAAAATGTTTCTAGTTTCACAATTATCATATGCATTAAGTCTGAAGGTCTTGTTATAAACTGGATGAGTAAAATATTTATCACAAATGAAAGTACAGAAAGTATACCTGCCACATTCAGAGATACAATTCTTAATCGGTCTTGTCTTCCTAGATATATGTGTCTGGTCTTTATAACATAACAACTGCTTCAGACTTTGATTATTCATATAACTGATGCATGGTCTCTCATCAGCTGCCATCTGCAATTCTGGTATATCATGTAGGATGTGCCAGCATTTCTCAATCATTTTCTTAACATTGGCAATATTTTGTTTATATGTTAACATGCATCTAACTTCACCTTGTAAATATTTATTCATTAGATCCTCTTGGCTAGCTTCTGAGGATAATGGCTTAGCTCTGGTAGATTTACAACTCTTAACATCCTAACAAATCTGCAGTTCTTTCTGCTTATTATAACCTCTATTAACAAACTCTACAGCAGTGTTATGTAATTGCAACTGCAAGTTCTCATTAATCGTGTTCAGCCTTGCAACTCTATAAAGTTGATTCCAAACTATGTTGTCAAACACAAACTGCAGGTGCATACTGTCATGATGTAAGGATGCATTTTTCTTAGTTGGTTTTCTATATAAATGAGTATTTAAAGTACAGTTGATGCCACTAAACACCGTTATGTCCAAAACGTCAATACACTCAATTGATATTGTTTTTTTTATATGTAAAAAGGATCTTGTGGAGGATAAATATTCACAAAACATATTAAAACTATAAACACTACCTCTCCATATTAAACACAAGTAATCACAAATCTACAATAAAAATAACATTCTTTGCTAGACCACTACCTATGGATAGAATAAAATTCCATTCACATATAAACATAACAATATTTGCATAACTGTTAGCAATGAGAGAACCCATTGCTACTCCTCTCTTTTTGACATAAAGTTATTTTTCAAATAAAAACAAATTATTCGAAATAATCATATGTAATAAGTCACATAGCAAGTTAATATACTGTTGAGGGTATTCAGTAAAATCTAGCAAATATTCTTTAACTTAAGAAACTCATGTGTCAGTAGGTATTAAGGTGAATATTGACTCCACATCGAAAGTTATAAAAATGCAATCAGTAAAATTCACATTCTTAGACCAATTATTTGCATAAGATAGAGAGAGATGATAAGAATAGAAGTCTATAGTTTGGTTAGTATGATCAGAGAGATATGGAAGTAAGGGGGAAAGTCGTGTAAGAGACAGAGACAGATGAAAGAAATATAACTGCAGGAAGATGGAAGTACGATAGACGCGATAAAGATGAGAAAAACTAGGAAGAACAATAAGTTTATTTATGGAGGTCTATAGTCTTGTAGACGGGGCAGATGTGGTTACTAAGAAATCATTTCTTTAGAGATATTTTGAATGCATTTAATGATTGCAGGAGGGTAATTTCTGGGGGCAGGGTTTCCAGCTGTTTTACTGAGTTGGTTGTTGGTAGATCATAAGATTTCTGAGTGGAGAGTATGTTTGTAAGATGTTTTGAAGGGTAGAGCAGCTTTCAGGTGACTAGATTAATTTATGGGCTAGAGTAAGTTGGATGAAATCTAGCTAATGTTGGAACTCTAACCAGTTAAGTTCCTTAAGAGCTAGACAGTGATGAAACCGATATGGTAGGCCAGTTGCAAATTTAGCAATTTTGTGATAGCATGCCTGGAGTTTGCTTTTGACTGACTGGTGCAAGTTGGTAAAGATGGGGGATCTGTAGTGGAGAAATGGGAGCAATATCCTATTGGCAAGTGCCTTTTTAGTGGGTTTATCCATATACAGTTCATATCTATATAATCTGCCAAGTTTAAAATGTGTTTTCTTAATTGCACTTACTATGTGTTGTTCGGGTCTATATTATATCATCGAACACTTAAAAAAGTGAATGCTGATTGATCGACCTAATTTAAGCGAAAGCTTACAATCTCGAACTGTCAAATCGGGAAAAAAATCGCTGATCCAAAACACATACACACAACACAAGCACACCAAACAAACAGAAATCCACACACATACACCTAAAATCTGATACCTAACCCTACACTAAACTATGCACACACCACTAACTATCCACTTACCTTAACCCAAACCCTAAGCCTAAGGTACGTCACTATAGCACACTCACATCACTCGCTTCCTAACCCTAACTCACTTAAATCCGCCCTAACCCTCATGTCCACTCAATCGCACACACACCTAACCCGAGCCCTAACCCTGACTCATCTAAATCACCCTAACACTCACATCCACACAATCGCACACTTACCTGAATCTGACTGGTAACTTTTCACCATAACACTGAAAATACAGAAGCAACAGAAACAGACAACCGGATTCTTTCCCTAGGAAAAAAATTGAGTTTCTGCTGCATCGATATTTTGCAGTTTCGCGAAAATAAATTAGATCAATCAGCGTTCGCTTTTTTAAGCGTTTGAGGATATAATATAGACCTGTGTTGTTCATAGGGGAGTCTGCTGTCTATGGTAATCCCTAGCAATTTAGCATGAGTTACAATTTCTATTTTTGTCTCGTTCTTGGAGTATATGGTGAAGTTCTTTGAGATTGGCTTGTTTGAGAATAGCATAAGCTTATTTTTCTTGCATTAAGTAGAAGTTGAACTTTGGTTAACCAGATTGAATTGATGTAAAAGCATTTTGTGTTATGGTTTGTAGACTGTGGATATTGTTAGTGATGATGCTGGAGTTGTCTGTGTACTGCACAAGTGTACTTTGAAAAGCGTCAGTATGGAGTTGGTTTATAAAAATATTAAACAGTAGAGGCCCTAAAATGGATCCTTGGGAACTCCTGTTTTATTGACTAGGTATTCATTCAGATATGCTGCCTTGCCATCTAACACTTTGCTCTCTATCTGCTAAATAGCTTTAGAACCATTTAAGGGTGCATCCAATAGTTGCTAGTTGTTGAAGTAACTTGGGATGAGACACTGTATCAAAGGCCTTTGAAAGGTCTAGCAGAAGTACAAATATTATTTGGTCAGAGTCAAGGGCTTTGTTCATCGTGTCTGTGAAGGAAAGGAGGGCAGTGGTGGTAATATGTGCTGGATGGAATTCATGCTGAGTTGCTGTAAGGAGGTTGTTATCAGTTAGATGTTTCATAAGTTGTGTGTGAATTAATTTCTTTAGAAGTTTAGATAGATGAGAGAGAATAGATATGGATCAGTAGTTAGAGAGTTCATGAGTGTTATCACCTTTGAGTAGAGTAATTATGATGGATTTCTTCCATAAGTTAGGAAAATTGGATTCTTTGATAGATCTATTAATGAGAATACTAACAGGTTAAGATACTGCTTAGGCTGCAAGTTTTAGGTACTGTGAGGGAAGATTTTTGGCAGATAGTGAGCAAGGTTTCATTTGTTTAAGATGTTTGTGCATAAGTGAGGTGGGAACACCATTAAGAGAGAAATGAATGGTTGGGGGAGGGTTAGTTTGAGCTAAGTGTAATGGGTCTATGTTATCAGAGGTGGAGGAGAGAGTATTAGATGATGGCTGATTTTTAAGGGTGAGTATACCATTAATAAAATGGGAGTTGAAAAGATAGGCTATTTCTTCTGTATTTTTATCTGGGTCAGGAGAGGGGTTATGAGGGGGGTTCCAGGGTTAAGGAGTGAGAAGATAGCTTTCCAGAATTTGTGTGGGTTGCTTGCTTCATTAAGTAACTGCTGTGAGAAGTATTTTCTTTTATCTGCAATTACTTGTTTTTTGGTTAAATTTCTTAATTGCTTGAATTTAAGATGAGTGGTTTCATTTCTATTTATGTGCCATTCTTTCCTGGAGTGGTCTCTAGAAACTAATAGGTGCCTGGTAGCTTTTGATAATTAGTGTGCATGGTTTTGCTTAGCCCTCTTGATTCGGATGGGTGCTAGACTGTTAAGGGTATCTAAGAAAACTCAAGTGGCTCACAGCTTCTTCCAGAGGTAATGTTTTTAGAGGAGACCGGTTTTAAAAAAAACAATATCAATTGACAGTATTGACTTTCTGGACAAAACAGTGTTTAGAGGCATCAACAATACTTTATATAATTGTTTATATAGAAAACCAGCTAAGAGAAATGCATACTTACATCGTGGTAGTATGCACCCTAAGTTTATATTTGACAGCATAGTTAGGAATCGACTTTATAAAGTTGCAAGGCTGAACATGATTGATGAGGACATGCAGTTGTAATTATATAACACTGCTGTACAGTTTGTTAATAGAGGTTATGGTAAGCAAAAAGTACTGCCAATTTGTGAGGATGTTAAGAGTTGTAGATCTACCACTGCTAAGCCACTTTTCTCCTAAGCTAGCCAAGAAGTTCTAATGAATAAATGTTTACAGAGAAAGTTAGATGCATGGTTACATATAATCAATAAACTGTCAAACTGTCAATGTTAAGAAAAGCATTAAGAAATACTGTTACATCTTACATGATATACCAGAATTACAGATGGCAGCTGAAGAGAGACCATGCTTCGGTTATATGACTAATCAATGTTTGAAGCAGTTGTTATGCTATAAATACCAGACAGATATAGCTAGGAAGACAAGACCAATTATGAATGGTATTGTGATAAATATTTTACTCATCCAGTTTGTAACAAGACCTTTAGACTTAATGCATATGGTAACTGTGAAACTAGAAATATTGCCTGTCTGGATAGATGTTTTGCATGTCAAGCATATTATGTGAGTAAAATGAAGCAGATGTTAAAAGATTGTATCGGTAACCATCTTTCTGAAATTAAAAGATAAATAGGTACAAATGTACTATATAAACACATTAGAGACAATGGTTCTAGACATAAATTTTAATTTTAAAATTTCAATGTTAAGAGTAGTTCATAATAATATACATGGGGGTAAATGAAAAATTTAATTGGATTTTATGTTTAGGGGCACATATTTCACATGGTTTGAATGGCTATGTATCTTTAAAGGCTTTATTGAAAGAGATACACAAACAAGACTGATTGTCATCATGTGACCCATTTCATATTATATAAATGGTAGATGGTATCTTTTGTTTGATATGTCTGAAGAAGCCTTACGGTAAAAGATTTTACTAGCAGTTTTAAAAGTTACATGAGTCTAATAAGCCACTTCATTACCAGTTGCTCGTGGTTCCAGTGACTTCTATTTTACTTTTTTATCTCCTACAAGAAAGGCTCTTAACATCCACCCAACTTGGTTTCTGCCCCACACACAGTACAACTACTGCTCTCCCAATATTTACTGAAATAATAAAAAAATATATAATGACTCAGACAAACTTGTTCCCTCCTAATTTCTTGACCTGTCAAAAGCTTTCAATACAGTTTTTCAACCTAAATGCATTAATAAACTGTCTTAACTTGGACTATCCCCTTCTTCATTAGCATGGTTCAATAACTTTTTAACCTACAGGCTCTAGTCTCTGAAATAGCCGAATACTCTTTCTCCATACCTGCAAGTCTCCATTGGTGTAACTCAAGGCTCTAGTCTTGGTATCCTCCTTTTAATACCTTTATCAATTAACGCTATTCTGCCATAAGCCCACCCTCTCTTATATAACATGCTGATGATTCTACACTTATATGTGCATCTAAAAACTTGCCTTAGCTCCTTCATATCATGCAAAGAGCTTTTTCTTCAGTTTAGAAATGGCTCTATAATACCCAGCTACTACTCAACCCTAAAAAAAGAGTTTACTGCTGAAATTGAAGTAGTCTTCTATACAAAACTTCTTGGAGTGATTATAGATGATAACTTTAAATATGACCTACATGCAGTGGCGGCTGATGACAAAGGGGGGCTCGAGGAGACAACTGAATGGTTGTGGCCAACTAGAAAGGGGTGGAGCTATGCTAAAAAATGCAAAAACTGGGACTTTAATTAAATACGCTGCCCTGGGTGCCAAACCATTATTATGAGAGTCCAATCAAGACAAAATTAAGTGTAGAAGAAAAAAATATTTCAATGCATTGGCTACATGACACCTTACTTAATATCTAGATGGAAACAAAAAAGTTGTGAGGCATGAAAAAAAAATACTTTTTAAATACATTACTGGAATGCCAGTCAAAATCAAGTATATAAAAAAAGCAGCACTCAACTCAAACCACTTCTCCTTGCATGGCAGTTCTAATTATAATTTATATTCAGCTTTATAAAAGTATCAAGTAACATGCTGAAAGTAGCAATTTCTGTGATACCCTCACTTGTAAAAATGTTTCTTATCCAGAAAAGACCTGCTGCCTAACAACAACTATCTACTTGTTTCATAGGGAAAAATGATCAAAGTAAAAAATGAAGAGCAAACAAGAATCAACCTCAAGATAAATTTCTTAAAGAATCACTGCACAGGTTATGGACCACACATGATAGATAGCATTTTGTTTAGTTTACATGTAAAGCCTGCAAAGATGATTGCAAGTCTCCAACAAATGTAACGAGGTTCTGAAAATACTGTAACCCTGTCCTTTATTACAAATACTGTCATTTGCATTTCAATACCCAAGGCTTATACGCTATCTAGTTATGTAAATATTCTCTGCATGGCAACAACAAAAAGGCTTTCAATGTTGGTAATTCTTTAACAGTATGCTTATTAAAGCTTACTTGCATCTTACAATCTCAGACAAGCTTACCTGATGGTCATTATAGCATTGCTAGTTAAACACAGACCAAAAGATACTGCAACAACATGCATTTTCTGAATAAGAAGTAGCATAAATCAACAGTATAAAATATGACAGAAAACCAGAACATTATGCAAAATCAAGGACAGATGAAAACCCACTGTAGAACTTGTGCCTACCTTGGATGGGTGGATACTCTGCACACTTACACTGCATAACTGCTCCTTGCTTTGCTTGGACACATCAGAGTCACTATACCCTCGGAGTGGGGTACAACAAGTATGTCACAATTTGAAAAGTCTCTGGCTGATGGTAATGGCCCTGACACATTTATCATACCTCTCAACCTCACAGCAAGAAATCTGGACAAAACCATATATAGAAGTGGGACAAAGGCCCAAAAATAAGGACAATTTTAAATATTGCTCTTATAAACTTAGAGAGATAATAGAATACTAGGTCTTGCATTAGTATGAATTTTCTGAAAGGTATGAAATCTGAAACTCAAATGTCTGTCATTATATTCTTACTTCAATATTTAATGATTTGCCACTCATTTGCCAGAAAACCACAATTTTATGAAAGACAGACCAAAAATGTGATGCAAAAATATAAAATAGCCACATAATACAGGTGGGAACCTATCAAAGAAGGGACACTTTTTTAATATTAGTACTGTTAACTTGAGCAGCTGACAAAATAAGAGAAGCTACATGCATTTCTGAAATTAAAAGCAATCTATATCACTGATCATTACAATTATTTATTCATTGTAAATCCTCTACAATTTCTTCCAAATTTGCCATTTTGGGGAGGGATTATTAGGGGTAGAGCAACACTTTTTGAGCCAAAATTGGGGACATTTGAGAGGTTTGGATACACCTAATTCTATAAAGCAATTTATTTGCACGTACCTCTCAACCTTTTAATGCAAGAAAATCTGGACAAGGCCAAATATATTGGGGAAACATACAGACAGTACTAAAAATTGCTGTTGTATAAACTTAGTTGACAGAATAACAGGTCCTGCTTTAGCATGCATTTTTCTGAAGAGTATGAAGTCTGAAACTCAATGTCTGTCATTATTTAGTGACTTCATTCCTAAATGATTTGCTAAAAAAACACACATTTTATGTAGAATAAGCCAAAAATAAGAAGCAAAAATCTGTTCCTTCTGCAAAAATCTGGACAGTTGGGAGATATAGTTCAGCTGAGGCTGTCTTTGAGTTTGGTTGAATGGGGCCGCACCCTGCAGCCATTCCAATGTCCCATTATTTGGCTATTTCATCCCATTTACCATAAACACTATAATGTGCATACTGCTTTACTTCTGTGATGATTTGGATCTAATTTAAAAGTTTTATTTAACATTTTACAGCACAAACATTAATAGACACCTGCTAAACAAAGCAATGCAGTCTCACAATGAAAACAGACTTGGCATTAAAACTTCTCTGCCCTTGAAACTCACATTTATTGAAACAGCATTGAAACCCACATTCAAAGAAAATACTTCTGGCCAGTGGCAGATAAAGATTAACTTTGGGCTCTTTTCAAATCATAGGACCCTTGCACAGGAAACATACATGTATTCTTTGAAGCACCTTCCTGATTGTATTAAATAATATTCCTTGTATAATACAGTACATTTGTTAGAGGGTATCTTAAATTTATTGTTTTGAATATTTTTCCAGTAAACAATGAAACACAATGCATACACCAATAATGACAAAACTGCCCAATTCAGAACATTTCCATCATAAAAGTCTACTCAAACTTCTACAGTCCATCAGTATCAGTAAATATGCACAATCTCTGCAGACGTAAAAGTCATCTAAACAATTCCATGTTAAAGAGATCTGTAACTAATGAAGAGGTTGCTGCTAGCAAACAACGTTATATTTAATTTTTCATCTACAAATAAAGTGCCTGTTGCACTTGAAGAATAAATTGCCTATTTTACATTTAAAATGATAAGCTAGTAATATTGTAATAGGGTATGGATGGCAAACTGATAACAGGTTCATAGTTACTAGGTATCTCCTCCAAAGAGGACATTCTCAGGACAGCAGCATCCAACCCCTTTAAAAGTACATCACAGTAGAGTATCAGTAATATATTTACATACTGTGGGAGTAGAATCCACAGCCTTCTGCATCAAAAGCAAACACACTACCTGTTGTGCTATTAACAATGCAAGCGGACTCCATATAAGCAGCACTAAACTTATCTTTCCCTGAAGCTCTCAGCTCCGTGTAAAATCCCCTTGCCACTCAACTGTATCTTTCAACTTTGCAGCACAAGAAATCTGAAAAAAGCCAAAGCCCAAAAACCAGGGATACATTTTAAACATTGCTTGTATAATCTTGGAAAGTTGCTAGAATAAAATACTGCATTACTATCATGCATTTCACTGCCAAGTCTTGGGCCCAAGACCCTCTGCACTACAGTCAGAGCAACATACCACTATGCCAAATCAACTGTTTCATGAAACATGGGAAGACGGAAATGTTAATGGCTATCAGTTAGTGAATTCTGTTCTCACAATAGCTCTCAAACTCTTAGCACAAAACAACTGGACAAAGCTAATAATGGGGAAATACAGCCCCAAAAATAGGGACACATTTCAAATATTGATCTTATAAACTTAGAAAATTGCTAGAATAAAAGGTTTTGTGTTGCTATGTACTTTCTGAAGAATATGAAGTCTGAAATTCAAATGCATGTCATTATTTAGTGAATAAAATCCAGAAAACCACAGATTTTATGAGGAACAGAACACAATATGAGGCAAAAATCTGAGCAGTCTTCACAAGTGATGATGGGTAGGGAATTCAGGCTCTTGCTACCTGTACCCAAGGTGCAGGGTTTGCATCTGAGTTTTTCTCTAACCACTACCATTGCCTGTGTCTGTATAGCCACCAGGTATAGTTATCTGGGGCATTTCACAAACATACACACACACACACACACACACACACACACACACACACACACACACACACACACACACACACCAGTTCCATTACCTACTGAAAGTCCCAGCCAGCTCCATGTTGAAAGATAAGACCCAGCTGCATTCCCACTAGCTAGCTCCCATGATGAAAACATTCCTGCAAGAGCAGGCTGGATATCCAGCCTGCAGATGTTGCAGTCCGGTCCCCTTCCAGTCTATGCGGGTCTAACTGCACAGACTTCTGGGTATTTCTGTTGCCTTCTGTCTAATCTGGATTGCTCTTAACTCAGTCCAGATTCTGCACGCATGCGTCTGTAGTTTCCAGGAATGCTCACGTGCATGTGTGGAGTCCATTCCGGGAGTCTTTTCATGTATTTTTTATTTTTTCAATTTTATTTCCTTTTTTCTGTTTTTATGTTTCATTTTCAGCTGTGGGGGCCGCAGTCCTGCAGTCCAACAGGACGAGCCACCCCTGCCTGCATGCTTAAAAAAAGCAAAAATAAGACTTTCCAAAAAACATGAATGCTCTACAAGCATAAAACCTTCTTTAGGAAAACCAACAAAACCACTCTTGCAACTACCTACCTCCTCCCACCTTTCTTCAAACTACAGTTAAAAATAGACTGGAGGCATGGTATAATAAGGTTGCAAAATTTGCCATCAACAAATAATAAGTGAAACACATTGATGGCTCTAGTAAAGCTTTGAATTGACTTGAACTGCCTCTACAATTATATTACATACAGTGTATCACCACACACATTATTCACAAAGTCGATGACTGCCTGGCTTTTACCCCTATTATACATTCCTATCACTGTAATAGACTTCTTCAGTATAATGAACCTCTCAACATATAGAAACCCAACAAGTCTTCTATATAAACTCTACTAATGCTCTGTTGCTAATAAAATTAATTCTTGACCTCTGCAAATTAGATCTACCACTAAACTCTTCAGCTTCAAATTATTACTAAATGACTACCTAAAAACTTACTACTAAATAACTACCTAAATATAACTTGGCTCTGCTCCTGCACTACCCCAAGCTGAACTAGTCTTTCACTTCTTCCACCACCAGAATACTTTGACAATGCTCATAGAGAAGAAATTAGTAAAATCTATTTTTTAGAAAATGATCAAATATATTTTTGCATAAGCTATATTACCTAGTTATCTGTGTACTTAGTGTGTTTAATATCATCTTGCTGAACTGTAACTTCTAAATGCTCTGTCTATTGGCAATGTTCTTTTTCACTTTGTTACAGCTGTCCAAATATTAGCACTATTTATTCACTGGTTCACATTGTATGACCTGTAGCTGAAGTTTTACTTAGTTCATAGGATTTTACTAGGCTAAAGTACTTAGAGCCCTTACAAGCCTTGCCATATTAATCCCGAGTTGCCCCAGAAGTCAGCGTTTAAGTGAGTGAAGTTCACAAAGGTAGATTTCTATGCTAGTTAATACCGACTTCATCTGTCCAGGAGTGACATGGGCATCACCCCACGAGTGAATTTGTGATCACCCATCTACTGATCTAGGTGGCATTTGAAGAGGGTCAGGGAGTGGCTCTGTTTCATGTGAATTTTAAGCTTGTTCCATAGAAGTCTCTGGGAGATGTATTTATCTCTCCAGCATAACCTGTTCATGTCAGATGCTAAGTTAAGATACCTGGAGTGAGTGACCCTCCTGCAATATGATTTATGAATGTGTAGCTTTTCCACCAGGGCTGGGTCAGAGACTGCCCTGTACGCCAGGCACAGGTCACCCTTTATTAACCTGTAAGAGACAGAATACACTGACAGGACTTTCAGTCTTTCCAAGTAAGACTTGTTTTGTGTACCCTGTAATTTCTTGGTGGGAAATCTCTGTGGTATTTCCAGGTGTTTCAGGTGTCTGGACAGGTACATGCAAAAGGGAGAATTGTACTCAATTATTGGTGTGACGAGGGCCAAATATAATAGAATTATAACATCCTTAGCTCTAGGTGTGATGCATTAACTTATAAGATGTGTCACATAGGATTTCCTTGCAACTGTGGATACATGGTGGTCAAAGCTGAGATTGCTGTCAACCTGATTACCCAGATCACATACCACTGGGTGTACACTTATGAGGGTGCTGTCTATCTATACTAAGCCTATCTTGACCTCACCAAGGCTTTCAACACCATCCCCCATTCTGGAATTATAGCTAAACTCAATAAACTAGGCATAAATCCCTACATCACAAGATGGGTTGCCAACTGGCTCACTGACAGAACCCAGACTGTAAAAGTTGCAGACTCCAAATCTGACCTCAAACCAGTGACAAGCGGAGTACCACAGGGTTCCGTCCTGGGACCGCTCCTGTTTGGTATCTACTTCTCTGAAGTACAGGCTAACACAGAGGGCCTTTGGCTAATGAAGTTTGCAGATGACTGCAAACTAGGAGTTATAGTCAAGTTCCCAAATGATGTGGACATCCTACAGAAGAGTCTCGCTGAGACAGATGCCTGGTGTCAGAGCCATGGCCTCAAGCTCAATGCCAAAAAGTGCAGTGCCATCCCCTTGGTAAAAACTCTTTACCCATGAACTACCACATAGGCAGTAATCTACTTAACACTGAATACGTGATAAGAGACCTTGGGATCCAGGTGGACAGTAGTCTCTCCTTTGATAGTCACATCGCCACAGTAGTCAGGAAGTCCTTCTACTTGGCACACCTCATCATAAAAGGGTTCTCATGCAGGAAAAAAGAGGTCATCGTTACCCTCTACTCATCACTCATTAGACCCATTATAGAGTACAACGCCCCTTTTGGAATGTACCTCACAAGACATCTGCAGCAGCTGGAAAGGCCACAGAAGTACCTCACAAAGAGGATTACTGGACTCAAACAAATGCCCTACACTGACCACCTCAAAAAACTCCAGCTTTACTCCATAGCATATCGCCTACTCAGAGGTGATCTCTGCCTAAGATATACAGCTATGTCAAACCCGGAGCTGTTGGACATGCTACACCTAAAGAAATCCCAATCCCTCAGAGCTACATGCTCTAGGGACCTAAACCTTGTCACCACAATAAACAGGACATGCTGGAGGGATAGATTCCTATCCCAGAGACTTCCCATACTCTGGAACAGGCTACCCATCTATGTCAAGCAAAGTTCTTCATTAGCACTCTTCAAGAAAAATCTTGATGAGTGGATGGGAAATAGGAAATACACCCTGGGGATCACTTCTGTGTGTCTGCTCGTCAGTGGCACAGGAAAATAACTTGCTTGGGTGGTGTAAGCCAGGGAACCTTGTTGGCTAGGCTTGCGTAGGCCCTTGGGCAAATAGCCTAGTACCTATCTATGAACCTATGAACCTATGAACCTATAATGTATATAACAGGGATATCAGCTTTCCAAAAGGGAATAATATTGCTTTTTTTTTTTTTTTTTTGCATTTAGCTTTAGTCTGTGGCTTGGGTACCAGTCATTTCCTGTGTTAACCATGTCTACATTATATTATCATCACTGAGGGACTCAATGATTGGTCACAATTTGCAGTTGTTAAATATTTCCATGAGGGAGGTGATACTGAGTTTCTCTGAATTTCTACAAATAGCTCATATAAGAAGCATATCACCATTGGTGATAAAATATTATATATTTATAAAACTATCTCATCAATCCCTTAAGCTTCGTTAAATTTACATTTTCTTATTTTTTGAATAATGCCTTTCATAAATTTGTTTTGTTGTTGTTGTTAAGTTATCTTTGTCATTACCTAAGAGTTTTAGAGTTTATATGTTCTTGATAAAAAAAAAAAATCTCCAAAATGGAGATCTTTATCATTATGTAACTTAATAGGCAATTCAGATCATTTTAATGATGTCCGAATAACTAAAAGACTGCTCCAATCTCTGTTTTTGAGTTTTTGTCAACCGTACCTTTGGTTTCCTTAATGTGGCTGAATCTAAGAAATTTAGAGTACTTTGTTAAACTTTGCATTCCTTTAGGGTTCATTGCATAAACAGCAGTAAAACAATAACATCAAATGAGTACTAGACTGATAAATCAAACATTTCTCCTTCGCATTTTTAACCTTTCTATGTATATAAACTGTGAAATAAATAACATTGAATATCAAGACATTGTAATACGGATAATGAAAACCTGAATGGGAATAGGGATTGAAAATTTGAATCGGGTTAGATACATTAAATCATATTAAAATGATTATATAATTTCTCCCTTCCTCTTTCCCTTTACATCCTAACTTAGCATGTTTAATTAGTAAGCTATGTTACAACAATATACATTAAAAAGTAATTTTAAAGAGAAAATACTCTCAAGCAACTTTATGTGCATCACGGCACAAAGTTTTTGAGATATTTTAGTATAATAACTCCTATAAAAAATGCATAGAACAGTAGTGACCAAGAAGTAACACTTGTTTAAAACATATGCAATAGTACAGTTAGGATAATTTTTCCATTAATTGTTATATGCTGCAATGGTTTTCACCATCACCAATGCTTTTCTTGTAAGATCTGTTCATTTTGATGTTGAAAAGTCAATCTCCTTCTGCGAGGATGTTAAGTCTTTGTTGGAAACAAAACTTCTAACATCCAATATTGTATTAAAAAATTCTCTCCAGTGGAATGAATATTGTTCAGCCTTGGTGGTATAGCAAGTATGCTTTAATATTTTTGTATGCTTTTTTTAAAGACTTTATTATTGGCTAAACTTGTTTTTTTCCCTAAAAATTTGGAAACATAGTGTTTTTCAAAGCTTATAAGATGATCCCCTCTTTCAAATGAGAATTTGCTTAGGCTGATTTCAGAAATAATTATTTGTCAAGAAAAGACAGACATTTTACAGTTTTAGATCTTAGTAGAGCACCTAGAGTTCTTTGGATAGACCTATGAGCTGTCTTGATTCCGCAAGAAAACCTTGTGCATTTACCATTTCTGGTATCCATATGGTTAGAAAAGCAAATATATGTTCTCCAACATATTTTCTCATGCTTCAAAAATTCTTACATTGGATCTTCTCCTTCTGTTTTCCAGGTCTTCTAACCTGTTGAGCAGCCAGTTGGTTTGTTTCATGAGAAATTCAGTTTGTGATTCCTCCTCCTACAGTCTACTATTCATGTCATTTAGTGCTATTTCTATATCTTTGATTTGAGAGTTTTTGTTTTCTGCAACAGATCTCAACAAATCTGTATGATATTATTCTCTTGTAATTTACCTAGTTTTGTTGGAAAAATTATATATTTTGAAGGACAATTTTGTAGTGAGGATGGTACCCATTTAAAGTCTTTCCTTAGTAACATTTTATCTGATGAGATTCTGAGACAGCTCATCTGCAGACTGTCCAAGAATACATGTTTGACAGGAAAATCTCTTCTATGACTAATTCCAAAGTAAATACTTCCAGGTCAATTAATATTTCATCTAGTTATTTGTCCAATTTTCCTGCAACATTCTGTTACTAAATCCAGTATATCTATAGAGCTCCTTTCAGTTGTTGTTACATGTCCACCATCTCTGCTCTGCATCTTTTTGTTTGATATGTGTGTGTGTGTGTGTGTGTGTGTGTGTGTGTGTGTGTGTGTGTGTGTGTGTGTGTGTGTGTGTGTGTATATATATATATATATATATGTGTGTGTATATATATATATATATATATATATATATATGTGTGTATATATATATATATATATATATATATATATATATATATATATATATATATATATATGTATATATATATATATATATATATATATATATATATATATACATATAAGCGCTAATGTACATTTGCATGTGATTTTAAAGATGTTGCATAAATTATGATCATGATGTTTCTGAATCCTTAATGAAGTACTTTTATTTAGATGGTCTTAGCTACTCTGTTTGAAGGACTATTTATTCCTGTTATTAAGGTGCCATGATGCATGGAAGAGCAAGTGTCATGTTAGTTAAATTAGTTAAGCTGTATTTTGATAATTATGTGTGGAATAGTTGTAGAGGACCTGGGACAGAAATTCTTCTACTGCATGTGAAAGAAAGAACAGGGCATTCATTTAGATGGTATTATCCATTTTATATTTGATATAATTAATAATTGCTTGTCCACATTTGTTGAGTACATTGATGACAATAAAGGAAACCTCTGTTCTGTCCAATGTATGCGGATTATGAGTGGAGCTGTTCTTTTTTCTAGTTGACTGAGCAGGAGTTGTTTCTCTTGACATATTATTTATTGTTCCAAAATCATAAGTTTTCCACACCTGATTGAAAGGAAAATACAAACAGGAGTCTCACCAACATGCTCAAATAGTTGAAGTATTGTGGTTTCTTTTACTGAATATTAGTCCTCAAGAAATTTAGATGAAATAATAAAAATAAGAAACTGATATGCTTATGACAGTTTAACAATAGCCTGAGCTCCCTGAAAGCTGGTAACTCACAAATGATATAAAGCTGAAATTGTGTAACACAGATTTGATGGTATGTAAGGTAACACAGCTGGAATTAGTTGGCACATGTTTCAGATACTGGTAAGAAGTATTTCAAAAACTGAAATTAGTGGCTTCCAATGAAGTCGAATAGGATATTATCTGATGTGTGGCTTGAATATATGTCAAACTGACTTCCTATCTGAATGTGGCTTGATTATATATCAGACTGACTTTTCCTTTCTTACATTAAAAAGTGATACGATGTGTTTAGAAGTTTAGAACTGCATCCTATGTTGGTTTAAATAGTTATTCACAAAGTATGGTCTAAAATATATTGTTGTCCTGCATATAAGAGGAAGTTGGAAGACATGACTTGCAATGCCTGCATTTGACAGTAAATACAGTGCAAAGAAAAGCTTTCATCACCCCTTCAAGTTGTGACTAACTACTATGTATTTTTATAGTTATTATTTAGTGATCAGTATTTAATTATATTGTTCATTCTCAGAAGAGGGCTCCCCCATGGGTAATAGGATACTGAATAGATATGCTGGTTGGTACAGTGAATAAGAATGTTTCTAGGAACCTGATTCTGTTTCAAAATTTGAATAAGTTGGTGAGAAAAGTACTTTAAAGTGGGTGGCTGACCCCAGTTTTCTAAAGTAATAGATGGCATCTTTAGTACAAACATTTTATTTTACGGATTGCATTAGCATTTTGATTACAGGATTGATAATGAAAAGTTAAAATGATGATTAGCCCAAATGGGATCATATAAATTTGTTGAAAATTAAACGATCATTAGACTTATGTGAGCAAAGTATGATATAGTAGGTGTTGGAATAAAAGTATTGTAAACAGTTTGTGGGAGCCAGGTTAGAAAATAATCTGGCATCTTGAAAGGCAAGAATAGGTACCTTGAACTGGAGTGATCATATGATAACAGTACATGTAAAGGTGTGCCCATATGCTGAGTAAGAGCAATAATACATCAGGTACTATGATTTCTGATTAGTGCAATTGATCATCCTTTATTTTAAGTCAGTTTATCTCAGAGGGTTAGAAATTTGAGTTCTTAGTGAGTTTCATCCTGTTTGGTTTGTAAACTGTCTTCTTTTAAACTGTGTAACTCTGATAATTGCACATAACAAGATAGTGTTGCAGGGATGCCCCTGAATAAGGACACATGTGTCAACTGTACTTACCAAGAAGTAAATAAATAAACAAAGAGATAACCTGGCTAGGATCCACCACATTATGCATGTGCTATGGTCATTGGACCATAAGTACCAGATTAACTCAGTCATAGTCCATGTGGCTGTAAATGACCTGAGACGTACCTCCTTACACTATGTGAAGTGAGACATGATGGAGTTCACGGAATATGTGTTCCACTCTAGTATGAGCCTAGCACTGAGCATCATTTTACATTTCCCAAGGATGATGCCACAATGTAAACAAAAGATGACTGACTTTAATAATTGGCTTAGTTTTTACTGTCCTTCTAAGGGGTGCAGTATCTGTCAGCATGGAAGGATATGGTAAACAGACCATGCTGCTTTGCCAGGGATGGTGTGTACTTCTCCCCTCTAGGCTTTTTAATATTAGCTAAGACATTGCCTACATCTGTAGTGCCTTTTTAAACCAATACCAAACTGGAAGTACTTCTGACATAGCAAGTCAAAGTGAAGAAATCTAATTGTATTACTGCTCAGTGCTAGGACTCTAAACAAAAACTCAACTCCCTAGTACCTCTCTTCACTGCAGAGAATGCTGAAATCTGTGCTGTCACTGAGACGTGGTTCAAAGCCACAGAGAGCACATCAACAAGGTTATATTGCCTTCTACACATTTAAATCAGCTGACTCAGACAGGGACTAAAGGTGGAGGTGTCACGATTTACATCAAAAATAAATATACTGTACCTCAAACTTGAGCTACTCCATGTTCAAATCACTACAGGCAAAATCCATTACCACTCCCTTGCAAGCTATAGTTTCCCCCTCTATGACCCAGGAAACACATACCATGTAATTAAACTTATTGAAAACACTCACCATCCAACCCAATACCATATTTATGGGTGACTTTAATTAACCAGTATTAACTGGGAAATCTATATGACACCAAACATACAGGCACAGAGATTCCTGGATTTTGTAAACACTAACTCCCTGGACCAGAATGTTAGTACACCAACTGGGGTGCAACCATACTGGACTGGGTCTTCACTAAAATGGCAGTGTGCTGCACAGCCCCTAGTGTAATCTCTTCCCTGGCAAGGTCAGACCACAAAATGGTGTCCTTAAGTAGAAATAAAACCTGAACCCCCAGCGAACCCTGGAATATTCAAGAACTACTCTAAGGCTAACTTCCTGCTATTAGGTAATAACCTTGCAAAATTTCAATTCCCCCATAAACCCTGAGAACACTACTGCCTATGCGGAACTGTTCACAGATAATGTATACAAGTATGTTAATAGTTTCATAGAGGCAGCTGTACCAACTAGGAAAAAGTACAGAACTAACTCAAAAAATAAGTCACTGTGGTGAAATCACAGAGTCAATAGGCTATATATCAGAAGGTAGAAAATAATGGAGGTGCAGCACCCAGCAGGATAACAGCACTCTCATCAGACTAAACAAACAACTCAAAGGACAAATAAAGTCGACAAAAGCCAAATTTGAGGTACATTTTTCCTCCCAGGCAAAGGACAACTACAAGGCATTGTTTAGCTATGTTTGCAACTTCAAAGGCAATATACAATTGTGTGCAGAGCTCATTGCAAATGGAGCCAAGCATACACAGCCAGAAGATATAGTAAACTTACTAGCCAACAAATTCAGCTCCAACTTTATAACTCTTTCCCCCTCAACCTTCCATCAGGAAATACCATCAAATATAACTCCCCTGCTACCACTAGAAACCTGTCCTTAATACTCTTTATGAATAAAGATGAAAAAGAAGCATTAACGGAATTAATTAATGAGGACACTATCAGAGTGATGAAACCTGATAAGGGGGGGGGGTGTCGTCATCATGGACAATATAATCTATGAGGGAAAGATGAACACGATATTAAGAGACGAAACAAAATATTCAGTGGTCTCAAGAAATGAGGTAAATGTGGCATATTTTCGAATAGATAATATGTTGAATGACTTTGTGTTAGAAAAGGTGTTAAAACCAGAACTACACAAGTTTCTAACAGTAACAAAACCTAGGATGGCCACTATGTTCGGAATCCCGAAAGTCCATAAAAATGTGATGGACCCACCCCTTAGACCCATAGTTACTGCAGGAGGGTCAAAAACAGAACCCCTAGCAAAATACAAAGATATTACAACTAAGCATATTTGGACAAGTAATAGAGTGATATTGAAAGACTCATGGGATTTTTTAAAACAATTAACACCTGAATGTTACAGCACCGACCTAATATTCATAACTATAGACATAGTGGATCTTTTTTCCTGCATACCACATATTAGTGGAATGAAGTGGTTTGAGGAATGTGTATTTTTGGACAAAACTATGACACAAGAAGATAAGATTTTATCAGTGGCACTCATGGACACCGTCTTAAAATACAATTTTTTGTTATTTGATGGAGAATATTTTCAGCAGAGGACAGGGGTGTCCATGGGTGCAGCATGTGCACCAACATTTGCCAACATAGTTTTGTCCAAATGGGAAGAAAAATATATATTAAAATCTGAGTTTGAGAAGGAATGGATCTTGTACAAAAGATTCCTAGATGACATAGTCATTTTTTGGATAGGGGGGCAAGAAAGATTTAAAGAATTTCTAGAATATATTGGAAAAACTACTAATTTCCTTAAATTTACATACAATATGAATCATGAGGTTCTACAATATTTGGACATTGAACTGGTCAAAAATAATATGTTGAAGTCATTTTCATCCAGGGTATATAGGAAAAAAACTTATGTTAATTCTTATTTGCATTATGAAAGTGCGCATCCCCTACACTGCAAGCGTAATATAGTTAAAGGGCAGTTTGTGAGGGGATCAAGGATGACTACCCTGGATGAAGACTTTTTGGTCGAATGTAACATATTGCAGAAAATGTTCATTGAAAGGGGATACCCAGAGAAATTTGTAAATGAAATTAGAAGGGAAGTGGAAACAGGTAGGGCAGACAGATTTAAACCAATTATGGGTAGGATTGATTTTAAAACAACAAGAGAAGAAAATAAGGATAGGGTGACTGAGGAAAATCAGTACCATAAAAATCTCATAATTGAGTATAATAGTTACAATATGGGAATAAGAAACATTTTAAGTAAAGAATGGGATAAATTTGCTGCTTTAACAGATATAGAAGGAATTAATAGCTTTAAACCGAAGATTATTTTTAGAAATTCAAGAAGTATAAAAAACATGTTAGAAAACAAAAAGGATATGGATTATAGGAAGAATGATGTGGGGGGAAAAAAAGTAGGAACGTACAAATGTGGCCGGTGCAATCAATGTTCATATATTAGTAATAAGAGTGAGATATTTATAGATAGTAGAAATATGTTAATTAAGAGTAAAGGCAAATACAGTTGTGATACAAAAGGGGTGGTTTATTTGGCAACGTGTGATAAGTGTCCTTCATATTACGTGGGAAAAACAGAAAGGGAACTAAAGAAAAGAGTTTATGAACACGTATATGATATGCAAAAAGGGAAGGAGACTAGTGCTTTATTCAAGCATAGTAAAGAATGTAGAGGATGTAAATTTTACTTCTTTGTGTTACAACAGGTGGAAAAGGATAGAAGGGGTGGTATCTGGGAAGAAATCTTGGAGAGTAAGGAATTGTGGTGGCAGGTGTACCTGGAGACTAGTAAAAAACCAGGGATAAATGACTATTTGAGTATATCATCCTTATTAAAAATAAGGGCTAACAAAATTTAGTAGTTTTTAATAGAATAGAAAGTGATAGGAATTGATATGTGATATATGTTTTTTATTTATTTATGGTATTATATTCAAGTAAGGTATTTATATTTGAACAACATAATAGTGAGGTTTTAACTTTATTTTTACACATAGGAAGTGGTTTTATTTTATTGTATTCATGGAATGTTATGTGCAATACTGAATCTTGACAGTAGAGGGAGATGTTTCATTATGTTCAAACATATTAGTAAGCACAAGCACTTTGTTTAATAATGTTCGTATGAATTCATGCAATTAAATTAATTTATATATTTATGTATTGTATTTATATGTCTATAGGTTTTAAACTCATTTAGATATTTTAAATGTTTATGCACACGCACTTTTACAGTCAAGTTTTTAACTTAATTTTAATATTAATGAGGCTTGTTGGTTCATAGGTTCATTTTGAATGTCTTTGGGGGATTTACATTGGTTGGAGGGTTGGTAATTTAATATATATAGATTAATTAAATGGTAGTACATTGTCTGATGAAGTCCAAGTGGATTGGATGAAAACGCTGGTATATTGTCTTGTGCAACTGCGTTAATGTGTATGGTCCGTGGAGTTGGTTATTAAAAGACTTGAAGTGGACTCGTGGTTTGCAGTTTCCTTTGGCTTACAGCACTTGATCGGTGTTTTGTGGGTACTTTCAAGTGCTTTCAGTTGTTTATTAATGTATACAAGTATGTTAATAGTTGCATAGAGGCATCTGTACCAACTAGGAAAAAGTACAGAACTAACTCAAAAAATAAGTCACTGTGGTGAAATCACAGAGTCAATAGGCTATATATCAGAAGGTAGAAAATAATGGAGGTGCAGCACCCAGCAGGATAACAGCACTCTCATCAGACTAAACAAACAACTCAAAGGACAAATAAAGTCGACAAAAGCCAAATTTGAGGTACATTTTTCCTCCCAGGCAAAGGACAACTACAAGGCATTGTTTAGCTATGTTTGCAACTTCAAAGGCAATATACAATTGTGTGCAGAGCTCATTGCAAATGGAGCCAAGCATACACAGCCAGAAGATATAGTAAACTTACTAGCCAACAAATTCAGCTCCAACTTTATAACTCTTTCCCCCTCAACCTTCCATCAGGAAATACCATCAAATATAACTCCCCTGCTACCACTAGAAACCTGTCCTTAATACTCTAAAGTCAATAACACTGCAATAGTGAGGCCAAACAATATCCCAGAATGCCTTCTGAATAGTATGAAACATAACCTGTCCGAACCTCTGGAATTGCTATTCAACTGTAGCCTACAAACAGGCTTTGTGTCTCATAAATGGAGAACAGCAACAGATACCCAAAGAGGTGGGCCATCTACAGACCCATAAGTCTCACTAGTTTTATATGCAAAGCCATGGAAAGAATTATCATGGAAATGATAATATTGATACAGTAAACCTCCAGACACTCTACCCAACCCAGTTCACTTTCACCAAGGGCAGGCCATGCCTACTGAACCTGGTAGACTTCTTTGAGAAGTTTACCAAAGCAACTGATGAGGGCAAAATGGTTTACATTGCCTACCTTGACCTGGCCAAGGCATTTGATAAAATACTCCACTCGGGCA
Source organism: Protopterus annectens (assembly GCF_019279795.1). Lineage (NCBI taxonomy): Eukaryota > Metazoa > Chordata > Ceratodontiformes > Protopteridae > Protopterus > Protopterus annectens. The sequence continues at coordinate 1,650,597,272 of NC_056733.1, forward strand.
TTGTTGACAAACTCAGGAGTTTAGGTACAAACCCATATGTCACCCAGTAGATAGCCAAATGGCTCACAAACAGGACCCATAAAGTTAGAATTGAGGAGTTCACCTCTACAAAGAAGCCAGTCACAAGTGGAGACCCTCAGGGATCAGTCCTTAGACCGCTACTTTTTGGAATTTATTTCTCTGAAGTCAAAGCCAATGTCAATGGTTTCTGGCTGACTAAATTTGCAGATGATTGCAAATTAGGAGCTGTCATTGAATCCCCCACAGACACAAATGTTCTACAGGAAAGGCTGACACAGACAAACAACCAGTGTTAGAGCCATGGACTAAAATTAAATGCCAAGAAATACATAATAGTTTCCTTCAAGATTTTATCCACCCCTGGTAACTAACATATTGAAAAAACACCTCTTAGAGTTGATCCAGTAGTCAGGAACTTAGGGACACATGTAAACAGTTATCTAACCTTTGACCATCACATGTCTATACTAGTGAGGAAATCATTCTATGTTGTGCAACTTATAAGCAAAGGTATGGCATCTAAGTCCAAGGAAGTCATTGTTTCACTGTATTCTGCATTCATCACCCTATCATTGAGTCCAATGCCCTCTTTAGTATGTACCTAACCAGACATGTCCAAAAATTGGAACATCCACGTTCCTCACTAAAAGAATATAGGGTATAAGTAAAACATCCTTTGCAGACCACATCAAGGCCCTATTCCTATATTCTGTCTCCTACAGGCTGTTGAGGGGAAATCTATGCCTGGCATAAAAGCCATTGTCAGACCTCATTCTGATGGACTTCTTGCGTATCCACAAAACAAACAGTACCAGAATTATCTATTCTAAAGACTTCAACCTTTGCTGTGCTGTAAATAGGACCTGCTGGAGAGACTTGCATGTATCCCAAAGACTACCCTGTCTCAGGAACAGGCTCCTCATGCATGAGAACCAAAGTTTCTCCTTAACCCAATTCAAGTGTAACATTTACAATTGGATGGGGAACAGCAAATTCATCCCTGGTTTGGCACCTATGTTTTTAATGGACACAGACAACCTGTAAATTGTTCATATCCCAGGCCCCTGCTTGTAAATGTTGTATTTCCTAAGTCCCTGCTTACACTTATCAAGGGTATGAAAACTTATTAGGAATTTGGGATGCATGGCTAGGCTTAAAAAGGCTCTTGTGGTCCTTTACCTAGTAAACACCTATGAACCTATGCACTATTGTGATATCTTCAACTTTTACACCTTTGCAAGTTTATCATAACATATTGGAGTATCTGTCCTGTCAATACATGTTAGGGTATGTTTAAATAAAGTACCATTTGGTAAAACAAGATGAATTATAAAGCTAAGTATACTAACAGAATGGTGAACAGGGTATACCAATTATGTTACATGTTTTCTTTAGTGATATTTTGTAGTTTTATGGAAGACTGAGAGACCCCACCATACAATTACAACATTAATAATTTTATAATTCTTGATTAAAAAAGTATAACAAAAAATAACAGCATTACTCTTGAAATGGAAACAAATCAACTCTCAAGAGAGACAAGTCATGCTAATAAACAGCAGGACTTCTTACTTCCTGGTAAAAGTGGCCATAAAGTTTACTGTGAAGCTGTGGAGTAAATATTTGGTTAGTACAGTTACTGTACCAGCTAGAAAATACCTTGAAGATGTGTTGCAAATTAGAAAAACAAGTGATGTTTTTATTTTAAAACTGGCTTCATGTCAGTTTTCAAAACTGAATAAAATACTCCCTAAATTTATAATATACTCAGCAGCCTCACTAGTGTCTCAAATATTTCATGCTGTAGTAGTCCATAACCCACAGGCAAAGAGTTAAAACTGAATTTGCTATGGAAAAGGGGGTTTACATAAGTTATCGAGAAAGATAAGGATCACAATTATCGTTTAGTCCAGGCTGGAATTATTATTATTATTATTTTGGGAATTACGGTTAAATGCCTTTTCACTGTCTGGACTAAATGATAATTGTTTACTGGGGTGTGTTTTAAAATATAAAAATCTTAAAAGATAATTTGGAACATGAGATTTATTTAGTTAGGTTTCATAATTGTTTTTTAATATGATAGATCAGTATTATTTTTGATTGGATAAGTGATAGGAAGTGCCGATTTTGTATTTTGTAGTAACTATAATATAGGGTTTGAATGATTTTTTTATTATATATATAATTTTATGAATGGGTATGTGTCTTTAAGAGTAAAACCTTTTAATGTCTCTAGGGTATTTAAGTCAGTCATGTGACTATTAACTTGGTTTGAAAAAGTTCATGGTTTTATGGCTTGTGGATGAAAGCACTAACCTTGTGTACAACTTTGTGAATAAAATTGATTTGTTGTACTGCGGCAGTTGTCTCTGAATCCAGAATTTCATGATGTAGTTTGACACAGACTGATATTGCTTAAATATGTTGTATGACCCCTGCATTGCCAGCATGCTGTGAAAAGGACTACATAGAAATTGGAACAGCTGTACTACTGGCAGCAGTCAAACTACTGAGCAACAGAAATGTCACCATTTTACATGCAGTCATGTAACCAAAGTGACAAAAAAAACAAGATACGTGAACAAGGCTATGCAAGTTCACACTCAAAACATAATGTCTCACAGCAACAATTCAGGTACTGTTAGTAGGTGATGTAGAACTAGCTCAACAAAATGCCAGTTTAACTCATTATATAAATGTGGAAAACAGAACAAAGCATTCAAATGGGCAGAGAAACAAACCTAAAACACAAACATAAGGGTAGTATGGCCAAAACTATGTGGAGATGCAGACATACACAGGGAGGACAATTGATAATGGTAAGGACAAAACTATAACAAGGCATCGGGAATGACACATAGAAGAGAAAAATAGAGGACTTTTCTAACCAGCCTGAAAGAAAGACCACCCATATGTCAGTCACCTCCATGGCTTACATTATTGACTAACTCTGCATATGGTGACCCAGTAGTCATATTGGAACAGCAGTGTGCTCTAACATGCATGCCAGGAAATGATGTATGGTCTGAAAACAGTTATTCAACTGCCAGCATATTTTGGAGATGACTATACACTTCACCTGATGCTAGGTAACTTAGGCTGGCCACTCTGCTACACTTTCAGAAGAGAAGCTTCTGCACCCCCTCCCAAATGTTGACAAGAGTTGGCTGTGGATAAGAACAGTGAGCCCTACAGATCACTTTCAGTATAGTTACCTTCATTCTCATTTTGACAGGCAGACCTGGTGACCACAGGTGATCCAGCACCAGGAACATCACTTGGCATAATCCCAGGTGCCTGCTGCTGTTCAATGTCCACACCACAGCTACATTTGTACAAGTATATGAATATAAAAAAAGAGAAAAAAGTTAGCACTCATGCCTGTTAAAAGTAGAATTGTAACTGCGTAGTACAGCCATGGAATTAGTATATGTAAAACACTACTCAGATAGTATCACAGACTTCAGGTGATAACATGGCCTATTAAGATATCTCTATCCTCTGCCACTGCAAAATGCAGTAGAGACAATTCACTTCACTGTGCCCTTGTTAAAAAAAGTAAGGTAACAAAGAGATAATGTTTAATGTTCTGAAATCAAGCTAATTACCTAGAAAGGCCTTCAAGGAGCTTGTGACCATAAAAATTCTGATCAAATGCTCTCTAGTCCAGCTATTGATCCAAATTAGACTTAACAGTACTGATAGATTCAGATTTCATTATCAGTGGTGTAATATTATTCCATCACAAACAGGCTTTCCCATGAAAGAAAATGTGGCAAACAAAGGTTTTACTAGACATACCATTTACCAAGTAATTATTCCTGGCATTTAGTAACTGTGTTTTCCTCTGAATACCCAAAATCTTTCCAAAGACATTCTCCCAAATTCTCTATGCCCTGCACGGCATGCAGGATTAGTGCAGGAGCTCTAGCAGGCAATATGTCTGCCGTGTGCTCCAGGAACAGCCTGCAGGGATGTGCACGAGAGCTCCTGCACTAATGATGCGCAGACTAAGCTCTGGTATGCATATCACCTCATTTGCAGGAGAAATTCATGCAAATGAGGTGATTTTGCAATCCAGGAAGCATACAATAATCCACGGAAGACAAGTGCTATCTGCAGAAATGTACTCGGTTAGTAACCGAGTACATTTCTGCAAAATCTGAAACAGAGCTATGACATCTCCAAATAAAGGCTGCATATCATTGAGGAAGCATGCCGATGGCCAAGTATAAGGCCATTGGCATTGCAAACAATAAAAAAAAAATAAAAAAAACAACTATTATTTTTTTTTCGCCGATCTCGGCTGTTTAAGCATACGGCAGAGGCATGCAAACGGGATTGGGGGAAAATAATAAAATAAACATAAAATAAGCATTCTAACTAAAATCAGTATTCTGCCATACAAGTCAATGGCAGGCAGAAGACAACCTGGCCAGTGATTAATGGTTGTCAAGAGGGAAGACTCATTGTGAGACATGTAACTATGCATTAGCAAGCAATCCTATGCAAATGAGGGGAAGGATAGTGAATCTCACTTTTCCCCAGCATGTGAGGAAGGTCCCAACAGTGTAAGAGTAGGAATAGCTGGGTGCAAGACTAAGATATAGGTGAGATCATGGGTGTGTGTGTCAGGCATACTGTAAGTGGATTGGAGCCGTGGCTTGGGAATGTTCCTAGCTTAGCATAGCTAAGCTAGAGGGTGTGTCTAAACCTGCCTAGCACTCTTTACAAAGCCCAAGCGGGTGTGCGCCATGCACCAGGTTTTAAAGAAAAAAGAAAAAGTAAACCAGGAAATAGCAGCTCTGTGCACATTTAAGCATTCTGTTTGTGCAGCGCACCCCTGGCCTCAAACAGGAAGGCAATGGGAAGGGAAAACAGCAGTAGGAAGGGAATCAAAGAGAACTAGCTTAGCTGGCAGGTGAAATGTATCAGAATCAGCCAATTACTCAGGCAGCAGACCAGCCCAGTCCAGCACACCACTATAAAGTATGCAAATACCTTTCCCCCTTGTTTTTTCCAAAACACTCTGCACCACTGGTGTATACAAATGGGGAAATTTTACAAAACGAAAGCAAAACAAAAAATGTTAGGGGCTGCTTTTGCTATCATAAACCAGCATGTGCAAGAGGCTGAGGGTGGTGAGGATGTGAATGTTGCTGACCAACCCACAGTGAGGAGACGGAGAAGAGTGTGCAGACCCAGGGTAACCTACCAAGGGCTACATGAGCTGGAGATAGTGGCGCTCTATAGGGTAGACAGGGACCTCCTACAGCAAATTGTTGAGCTGTGCCAGCCACACCTCACACACAGAGCTAACAGAAAGGAACCCATCCCAGTGGATACCAAGGTATGTGTAGGCCTAAGAATACTAGCTACAGGTACCTCCCAAAGGTAAACTGGGGATATGATGGGGATTTCACAGGCATCAGCATCCAGGGTACTCCACCAGTTCCTGGATGCCATGCCAGCACATGTCGGTGAGCACGTATATATCCCCAACACCCATGAGGCATTGGCCAGCAATATGTGTCTATTCCACCAAATAGCAGAATACCCTAAGGTAGTGGGTGCAATAGACTGCATGCACATACACATCAAAGCATCACCCGGTGAGCAGGGTAGGGTCTACATCAACCACAACTCCTCCATCAACTGCCAGGTCATGTGTGATGCCCAAGGCATAATAATGAATCTGTGTGCTGGCTGCCCTGGAAGCTATCACGATTCCCACATCTGGCATCTGATGCAGCTGTACCAAAGATTTGCCAATGGGGACATCCCACACGCTCACCTAGTAGGGGATGCTGGATACGCACTGGAGCCATGGCTGATGACACCCATCAGAAATGCACACACACCCAAACAAAAACTCTATAATGAGTCACACATACACAAACAAGAATCATAATAGAGCGTGCCTGGGATGCTTAAGTCACGGTTCCAGTGCCTGAAAACATCTGGTGTGGTCTTGCAGTACTCACCAACTACATGTACCCAAATTGTCCTTGTATGTGCCATGCTACACAATATGATCCTGCAGAAACTGTTGCAGCAGGAACAGCATGGGGCAGGGCCACACAGCCCTCCACCATTGCTAAGGCCTGCACAGGCACAGAGTGACTCGGAGGAGGAACAACTAGAGCTTGCCCCAGTAGGCAGAAGGAGGCATGCCCAATATGCCCTGGCCTTGGCAAAGAAGTGACGCATAGCACATGCACTGACATGGTAGGGACCCTGGGAATGATACCTCTCTTTGACTCGCACATACAGTAAAAGGGATGCCAAACATGACACTAACTGTGCTCAACCATGTATAGGGAGTGTACTATGTGCATCCGACATAAGCAGCTCTGCAGCACCACCCTCAATACTGGGACATCCACAAGGTAAGTGACTCACACATGCCAGTCGTGGGGGTCACATACCCAACAACAGTCACAGCCAGTAGGACAGGTGTAAACAAACACAAACAAATGCAGTACTATGGCCTCTGAATGAGGCCTATGGGTAACCTCCCCAGGCCTACAAAAGCAGACTGCAGCAGGCCAGGCAGTTGGATGTCAGTTGTGAAGGCTAGGAAGTCAGAAACTAATATGTAGGTAATTAAAGGCTAAGATCTGTAGTACACTGGTATGCCTCTAGCCAGCACGATAGGTAAGACTACAGACTGAAATGGAGTACCCGACATATCAGTACAGTCCTAGCAAATGAGTACAAGTGTCAGGTGTGGCCTCCCATCTTACATAGACTTATAGTAACAGTCAGGTGTGCCCCCCCACTCTTGTGTAGAAATGTAGAAATAGTCAGGTGTGCCCTCCCCATCTTACATACAAATATTGTAACAGTCAAGTGTGCCCCCCCCAACCTGTGTAGAAATGTAGAAACAGTCAGGTGTCCACCCTCCCGCCTATGCAAAAATGTAGTAACAGTCAATGCCAACTGACCGATGGATACCCTGCAGACACATCATGCTACCTGTCGGTGTACAACACAAAGGTCAGCACCACAGTGCAAACTACCTAGACTTGAACCACACATGCAATACAGATGGCCATACTGGGCATGCTCACACACTTAGAGAAATGAAGACAATGTCAGTCAACAACATACCGAAAGGTCATACTGGGCATGCTCACATACTTAAACACATGAAGGCCATGTCTGCAAACACCAGTGGCAAGACATATCTGGCAGTGGCAGTTCTTAGTGCAGACACATCAGTATGCACCACTCCTGCCTTGCACACACAGTGGATAGGAATACAGATATATATGTAAGGACAACACATTATAATAAGCCAAAGGCAGACAGACACAGATGTGTGGAAGAGGGTGACTGTGACAAGGAGCCATCCAGCCCTGTCCCACCAAGCACGCAGCCAAAAGGCCCCAAACACATGAGGTACAGATGTCACCCCCTGCAGATAATGGCCACCAGTATCTGTCAGCATTACAGACTATGTGGTGCACATGCCAGCTGTGCAATATGACTATACAAGGAAGTAGTCATGTAGTAGCTGTATACACGTACCTGTGACATATGACCCCGTGTGTGTCCGCATGTGGCATGTCAACCTCTAAGTGAATGGGTTCTGGCCCATGCACACACCGCCCTCCCCATAGCCCTACTATGACAAGCCTGCTGAGGTTATCCAATGTGAAATACACCCTTGGGAGAATTACATCCCAGAAATCTCCGTGGCATGTCCCATAACTGCATACGGCTGTAGTGTGATAAGCTAATTAAGTAGGAGTTCTAACCCCAGAATTGGCAACTGCATAAGTGTGTGTTTGTGGGTATGTCTGATTGTGTAGGGAGTAATCCTTTTTAGGCTATTCACACTCCTCACAATTCATATACTCAACTTTGCCAAGGCTGCTGATGTCACCAACCTAGAAATACACCCCTGGGAAGATTGTAGACCAGTAATCTCCATAGCGCATCCTGTAACTGCATACTGATGTAGTGTGCTAAAGTAGTTAGGTAGGTGCTCTAAGACAAGACATGGCAATTGTGTGCATGTGTGTGTCTGTCTGACTGTGTAGAGAGCAAGGCTTTTTAGGGTACTCACACTCCTTACAATTCATATACTCAACTTTGCCAAAGCTGCTGATGTCACCAACCTAGAAATACACCTCTGGGAAGGTTGTAGCCCAGTAATCGCCATAGCAGGTCCTATAACTGCATACTGCTGTAGTGTAATAAAGTAGTTAGGTCAGTGTTTTCACCCCAGACATGGCAATTGTGTGTGTGTCTCTGACTGTGTAGAGATCAATTCTTTTTAGGATACTCACTCCTTACAATTCATGTATTCAGCTTTGCCAAGGCTGTTGATGTCACCAACCTAGAAATACACCTCTGGGAAGATTGTAGCCCAGTAATCTCTGTAGCATGTCCAGTAACTGGGTACAGCTGGAGTGTAGCAGTTCTGGATGTTTTGTGTGTTTTCCAATGTCGGTTTATGGAACAATGCATTAGAGGCTAGTCACATGCACTACATTTGAAATGCCCTACTTTGGTAATCCTGCTGATGTCATCCATTGTGAAATACACCTTTGGGGAAAGAGTTCTCCATTATTCCTTGTGGTGTGTCCTAGAACAGCTCCATGTTGTAGTGTGATATAGACTTCGGTCAGGTGTTCTATACCCACACATGTCGGTTGTGGATGTTTTGTGTGTGTGTCACTGTTTGCGTAGGGAACATTTTAGACTACTCACTTGCAGTACATTTGAAATGCCCTACTTTGGTAATCCTCCTGATGTCATCCATTGTGAAATACACCTTTGGGGAAGGAGTTCTCTAGTAATCCCGGTGGTGCATCCTATAACAGTTCTTTCTTGTAGTGTGATATAGACCTTTACCCACACATGTGGATTGTGGATGCTTTCCGTGTGTCTCACTGCCTGTGTAGGGAGCAATTCATTTTAGGCTACGCACTCGCAGTACATTTGAAATGCCCTACTTTGGTAATCCTGCTGATGTCATCCATTGTGAAATACACCTTTAGGGAAAAAGCTTTCTGGTAATCCCTGTGGTGCATCCTATAACAACTCAATGCTGTAGTGTGATATAGACCTTGGTCAGGGGTTTTATACCCACACATCGGTTGTGGATGTTTTGTGTGTGTCTCACTGTCTATGCATGGAGCAATGCATTTTAGGCTACTCACTCATAGTACATTTGAAATGCCCTACTTTGGTAATCCTGCTGATGTCATCCATTGTGAAATACACCTTTGGGGAAGAAATTCTCTAGTAATCCCCATGGTGCATCCTGTAACAGCTCCATGCTGTAGTATGATATAGACCTTGATCAGGAGTTCTATACCCACACATGTTGGTTGTGGAAGGTTTGTGTGTGTTTTACTGTCTATGTAGGGAGCAATGCATTTTAGGCTACTCACTGGCAATACATTTGAAATGCCTTGCTTTGGTAATCCTGCTGATGTCATACATAGTGAAATACACTTTGGGGAAGGAATACTCCAGTAATGTCCATGGCGTGTACTATAACTGTGTAGTATTGGAGTGTAATAAACTAGTTAGGTAAGGGCTCTACTCCAAGACATGACAGGTGTGTGCGTGTGTTTGTAACTCGTATCCTGTGTAGAGGTGGTTGTGAGTGTGTGACACCCATGGCCAATGTGGAGTGGGTTTTGCATATTTCTTATATGGTGGCCCTACTATATATATATATATATATATATATATATATATATATATATATATATATATATATATCAATCAATGTCAACCATAATGGGATAACATATGTAAAATAGCTGAGAGGCTGGGGTGCAAAGCCATACCCATACATGTGACATCAAGGCCAGGCAATGACAGTTAGCAACCCCAGTATTAGCCAGATCACACTCTCTACACATGTGTCATACACACACATGCCTAGGCAACAGCCAATATGTGGGTAGCACACTGCATATTGGCCACTGATATTGACTATGGAGTGATAGCACTGGGCTACAGAGGGCATGTCACCCTGCCCATCTGTCCAATATGCAAAAACTTGCAGACAGTGCACCTCCCCCATGTTCTCCAATGGACACCTGCACCACCTGTGTTGCCTTCACATGTGACCACAATGGACATATCATGCTTGACAACATGCCCTGTATGGACAGATGCCACTGACACCAGGGAATGCTGTTAGCATGCTATCAATATAGGTGCAGGCTAAACCTGCTGCCCATTACCAGTTCCTGCCACAGGTGGGCAAGCCTGGCACATCTGATGATAATCCCTGTTCACAACATGGGCCAGACACCCCAGGTACATTTCCACATGTCACTGTACATGCATGTTGGAGGTGTGCACATCCTAGACACCATCCATGTCATGGACTAAGGAACACATACATGGCAGGTGATGCACAGCATTGGCCACATACAATAGTCACCCAAGTGATTGGATGGGAGATACAATACCCACTTGTGTGGGCAAATGCAGAAACTACAGCCATAAGCCACAATGCAGACCATTGTCATGTGGCCTGATGCCAAGGTATACCCATTACCTATCCTTGTATAGCCTGCTAGCACAGCTGACCACCAAACACCCATGCAGACATGCACCCATGCATGTCAGTACTGCCACCCAGTGTGTTTGTGTGTGTGTTGTATGGTGCGTATGGCCACATCCACACTCACTTCAATCCCCAAGGGCATACTGAAGCATGCTGTCCAATGTCTGACATTTCCTCATAATCTTTGTCATTACGACCTCCATATGACCCATGTGGTGCATGTGATACCTGCACAGTGATGTGTTGTGGCAATCCCACTACTGATGAGTTGCACTCCTGGCCCTGCCAAGTGTGTCAATGTGTGTGCATCCCTGTGAGACTGTGGCTGCATTGACACTGGCACCTGTTCATGCAGACAGGCACGTGTACGTCACTTACCTTATATGTACCATATCCCTGTTTTAGATGTCACTCACCATCACATTTATGTTCTGAGTGTTCCACAACAGGTAACCCATGTGGCACATCCAATAACTGCATCTAACTGTGATAGCACTTCATCGTTGTTGGGGGTTTGATACCCTGTGCTGGTAGGTGTGTGACACAAACATGCTGCAGTTTTACTCTCCCACCCCTCCCTGACAGGTATTTGCCTCTGTCTGCCTCCCCACCCCATCTCTGGTGGATGTGGAAACCCACACCTGCTTTGTTTAGGCAGCAGCATGTGTAATTTAAGTGATGCTCCTGATCAGCTGATGGCCTCTGCACAAATTACAGCCCTCCCTTAGCTGAATGCATGTGGAATAGATGTGGTAACATTCCCATAGCCAATTGCATGGAAACACACTCCAGTATCTAGGAACATCATGGTGGTGTTGGCCCTTTTCATTCATTGGGAGCAGGAACTAGATCTGTTGTTTAGCAAACAGCATCGCAGATGGATTGGGGATTTACCTCTAACAACATACACTGTGGAAAGAGGGCAACAAACAGGAGGGGGATGTGCCTGACCTGTCTACAAACTGTAAGTACTGCTATACTGCATTTAGAGTAATGTTGGTTTAACAGTGTTTGTCTGGATATGGCTGTTGTACATGCTGCAATACCTGCCATGTCATTTCCATGTTTATGAGGAATCCACATCTGCAGGGTCATTTGCAGACTGGCCAGTGCTGTGCATTTGGTTTCATGTGTTAGCCACGGAGAATATATCTGTGGACTGCAGAAGGTAGTGTGAGGACTGCATTCTGTAGATGGTGAAGGCTGTGACAGTTGCTGACTTCCTATCCCTCATAGGACATATGTTGCAACAAACCCTGTTACAACAGTAAATGTATGAGGATATTGCAACAACATGTCAGTACTGGCCCTGTGTATGTGTTTCCAGCCACACCTCTGTCAACCTTTGTACATATGTCATGCATGAAGTGGTGCATACATGCCATACACCATAATTAGTGTCATCATATCTGATAACAAGCCAGTGATATATCAGACTGCTACACATGTTATGTACACTAGGGGTTAGATTTCATGACATAACCTGGATATTCTGTGGATGACTGTACAGTACTGAGGTCTGTGTACTTATGGTGAATGTCGGCAGTGTGTGTATTGTTAATATGTACTTTAGCCTTTGTACAGACTGTGGTAGTTGTTATTGTTCTAGCTCCCCTCCTATCTGATGTTACATGCTGCCCCACTGCATGGTACTGTATTGGCATACATGTTCGTACAGCCATACACACACACATGTCCCATACCACAGACAGCCATCAGACCAAACTGTGTAGCAGCCCAGTATATGTAGGGTCATTCTGTGAGTGGCACATATTATATGCTGGAATATTATGCTAGCTTACCATATGAGGCTGTGGCTGTGTTAACATTGGCTGTGGTTATGCACTTTCACACAGGTGTATCTGACCCTTTGCTGTGACATGCCTGTGGAGCCTGCTATATATGCAGGTACATGTGCATTCCCCCATAGGGGATGTAGGCCAGTGTTGAGTCAGTCCACCTGTAGCTTGCACAGTACATTGTTACATGCCTAGCAGCTTAGTGTACTTACCAAATGCGGTGTCATTTGCAGATACTTGCCAGGTGTACTGGTGCCGTGCCTCTGATAAAAGTAATGTATGTCAGACAGAGCAGTGGGTAATATGTGGCCATGGCACCCTTGCACCAGCAGTCATTTTGTGTCAGGCCAGACAGGCGTGTGTGAATGCATAACCCCTGGTGGCAAATGTATAGCAGTCGTTATGTGTTATACCCATCTACATGGCTGTCTACATCCATATTGGCAGGCATGTTACACATGTCGTGCACTAAGGGCTTATGTGTATATCTCTGGACTGTACAGGGTGTGTCAGAATGTCCACATATATTGGCCAATATCTCTGCTGCATTCGACAGGGCCATTACATGCTAGCAGCGGTACATTACAATGATTTCCTTAGGATGGCTGTCAGTAGCCAATGGCACACATGTTAGAAGCAGATGTGACCTTCCATACACACCATGTCTGTGAAGACAATCCCAATGACAGTAGGAATAGTGTACTAATATTCCTGCTATACATACCTGACATCCCCTTGCACTACGACTTTGGGACTATAGGGGTTGGGGTAGGGCTACACACCATGTCCAGGACATATGGTGGAAATATATGTACATATACTTATCCAGATAGCCATATATATATATATATATATATATATATATATATATATATATATAATTACACATGTGCAGTACTCTCAATTACAACTGTCATGGCAACCACCCACTATAAATCCCTACATCATGTGGGCATAGTCCTTTTACATTTCCTGTGTGATGGACATCCTACATGTGTGTGGGCATCAGTGTTACAGACAGCAGGTAGCACTATCTCTTACAGGAGAGCCTGCACACTCAGGGCAGCTACATATCCATAGGAGGTTCAGGAACTACAGAGATCCCTCATAAAATCCTCAAAAGCTAGTTACAAAAATAAAATTGCCAAAGATTCCAAAGACAACCACAAGGCATTCTATAGTTATGTCAAGAATCTAAATGGCAATGCTCAGATCTGCTCTGAGCTACAACAGAATGGCATTAAATATACTGATCCCAAGGATATTGCCAATATCCTGGCAGATCGATTTAGTGCCAACTTCACCCCCCTCTCACCCCCTAAAGGGCCCATCTCAATACCAAAAGATTGCCAAATTCCGATAATCACAGCCACACAGGTAGAAACTGCACTCTCCAAAGCTAAGAATACAGCATCCATGGGACCAGATGACATCCCAGGCTGTGTACTACATGAACTACAAAATGAACTGGCACCTCACCTAAGTGTCATGTACCTCAGGCTTCATGCTCACTGAGTGGTGCACAGCTACAGTTATCCCTCTCCACAAGGGAGGATCCACCTTGGATCCTGGGAACTACTGTCCAATCAGTCTGACAAGCCTGATCTGCAAGGACATGGAACGCATTATCATGGAACTTATAAACAAAGACAATGGCAACCTTCAAATACTGGACCCCACCCAGTTTGGGTTTGTGAAGGGCCGATCTTGTCTCCTGAATCTGATTGACTTCTTCAAATCAGTCTCCAGAGCTGTGGATGAGGGAAAGGTGGTCCACACAGCCTATCTAGACCTCGACAACACCTTCGACACCATCCCCCACTCTGGAATCATAGATAAACTTACTAAGCTGAGCATAAATCCTTACGTCACTTGATGGGTTGCCAACTGACTTACTGACAGAACCCTGACTGCAAAAGTAACCAACGCTAAATCCAGCTCCAGACAAGTGACAAGTGGAGTACCTCTGGGTTCAGTCCTGGGACTGCTCTTGTTTGGCATTTACTTCTCTGAAGTACAGGCTAACACTAAGAGACTCTGGCTAACAAAGTTTGCAGATGACTGCAAACTGGGAGCCATTATTGAATCCCCAAATGATGTCGATATTCTACATAAGGGCCTTACAGAAACAGATGCCTGGTGCCAGAGCCATGGGCTCAAGCTTAATGCCAAGAAATGTATAGTTATCCCCTTTGGAAAAAACATGTACCCATGAATTACCACATAGGTGGCAGGACACTAAACATCAAAAGTGTGATGAGAGACTGAGGGACACAGGTGGACAATGGTCTCACTTTCGATAACTACATCACCACAACAATCAGGAAATCCTTCTATGTGGCACACCTCATCACTAAGGGCTTTTCATCCAGAATAAAGGAGGTCATTGTCCTACTGTACTCATCCCTCATTAGGCCCATTATAGAGTATAATGCCCCATTTGGTATGTACCTCACAAGACATCTGCAACAGCTGGAAAGGCCACAGAAATGCCTCACTAAAGGAATCGCAGGCCTAAAGCAGATGCCCTATGCTGACCGTCTAAAAAAAACTCCTGCTATACTCTGTGGCATATCGTCTACTCAGAGGCGATCTCTGCTTAACATACAAGGCCATGTCAAACCCTGAGCTGTTGGAAATGCTCCACTTAAAGAAATCCCAATCCCTCAGAGCCATATGCTCCAGGGATCTAAACCTTGTCATCACAATGAACAAAACATGCTGGAGGGATAGGTTCCTGACCCAGAGACTCCCCATACTCTGGAATAGACTGCCCATACATGTTAAGCAGAGCACCTCATTGGCCCTCTTCAAAAGGAACCTTGATGATTAGATGGGAGATAGGAAATTCACCCCGGGGATCATGTCAGTCACCCTGCTAGACAGGGGTCCAGAGAAATAAATATTGTGGGAAGAAATATCCAGGGAATTGTAATGGCTAGGATTGCATAGGCTCTAGGGCCGATAGCCTAGTACCAACCTATGAACCCTATTAAATTTGGATTTTTGGGTTTATTTTGGTTTTTAACCTGCCATGTCATTTCCATGTTTATGAGGAATCCCCATCTGCAGGGTCATTTGCAGACTGGCAGTGCTGCCTTTGGTTTCATGTGTTAGCCACAGAATCTATCTGTGGACTGCAGAAGGTAGTGTGAGGATGCATTCTGTAGATGGTGAAGGCTGTGACAGTTACTGACTTCATCCCTCATAGGACATATGTTGCAACAAACCCTGTTACAACAGTAAATGTATGAGTATCAACACATTATATACTGGCCCTGTGTATGTGCTTCCAGCCACATCTGTCAACCTTTGTACATATGTGTGCATGAAGTGGTGCATATGCCATATACACCATAATTAGTGTCATCATATCTGATAACAAGCCAGTGATATATCAGACTGCTACACATGTTATGTACACTAGGGGTTAGATTTCATGACATAACCTGGATATTCTGTGGATGACTGTACAGTACTGAGGTCTGTGTACTTATGGTGAATGTCAGCAGTGTGTGTATTGCTAATATGTACTTTAGCCTTTGTACAGACTGTGGTAGTTGTTATTGTTCTAGCTCCCCTCCTATCTGATGTTACATGCTACCCCACTGCATGGTACTGTATTGGCATACATGTTCGTACAGCCATACACACACATGTCCCATACCACAGACAGCCATCAGACCAAACTGTGTAGCAGCCCAGTATATGTAGGGTCATTCTGTGAGTGGCACATATTATATGCTGGAATATTATGCTAGCTTACCATATGAGGCTGTGGCTGTGTTAACATTGGCTGTGGTTATGCACTTTCACACAGGTGTATCTGACCCTTTGCTGTGACATGCCTGTGGAGCCTGCTATATATGCAGGTACATGTGCATTCCCCATAGATGTAGGCCAGTGTGAGTCAGTCCACCTGTAGCTTGCACAGTACATTGTTACATGCCTAGCAGCTTAGTGTACTTACCAAATGCGGTGTCATTTGCAGATACTTGCCAGGTGTACTGCTGCAGGCCTCTAAAAGTAATGTATGTCAGACAGAGCAGTGGTACATGGCCATGGCACCCTGTACCAGCAGTCATTTTGTGTCAGGCCAGACAGGGGTGTGAATGCATAACCCTGGTGAAATGTATACAGTGTATGTGTTATACCCATCTACATGGCTGTACATCCATATTGTCAGGCATGGTACACATGTGTGCACTAAGGGTTATGTGTATACCTCTGGACTGTACAGGGTGTCAGTTCCACATATATTGGCCAATATCTCTGCTGCACTCACAGGGCATTACATGCTAGCAGTGCACTTACAATGATTTCCTTAGGATGTCTGTCAGTAGCCAATGACAAACATGTTAGAAGCAGATGTGACCTTCCACACACAACATGTCTGTGAAGACAATCCCAATGACAGTAGCAATAGTGCACTAATATTCCTGCTATACATGCCTGACATCCTCTTGCACTACATTTTGGGACTATAGGGTTGGGGTAGGCTACACACCATGTCCAGGACATATGGTGGAAATATATGTACATATACTATCCAGATAGCCATATATATATATATATATATATATATATATATATATATATATATATAATTACACATGTGCAGTATTTCAATTACAACTGTCATGGCAACCACCCACTATAAATCCCCTACATCATGTGGGCATGTCCTTTACATTTCCTGTGTGATGGACATCTACATGTGTGTGGGCATCAGTCTGACAGCAGGTAGCACTATTCTTACAGGAGAGCCTGCACAGGCAGCTACATATCCATAGGATCTGAACTACAGAGATCCTCTATAAAATCCTCAGCTGTTACACACAGCAAAGATTCCGACATCCACAAGGCATTCTATAGTTATGTCAAGAATCTTGGCAATCCTCATCTGTGAGCCACAGTGGCATTAAATATACTGATCAAGATATTGCCAATATCCTGGCAGATGTTTAGTGCAATACTACTAAAGGGCCCATCTAATACAGATTGCATTCAACACAGCCACAGGTGTGCACTCCAGCTAAGTACAGCATCCATGGGAGATGACATCCCAGGCTGTGTACTACATGAACTACAAAATGAACTGGCATCACCTAAGTGTCATGTACCTAGTCATGTCACTGGGGTGCACAGCTACAGTTATCCCTCTCCAGGGAGGATATTGTCCTGGGAACTACTGCCAATCAGTCTGACAAGCTGTCACACATGGCACATTTGGAACTTATAAACAAAGACAATGGTAACCTTCACACTGACCCCACCCAGTTTGGGTTTGTGAAGGGCATCTTGTCTCCTGAATCTGATTGTTCTTCAATCAGTCTCCAGAGCTGTGGATGAGGGAAAGGTGTGCCACAGTATCTGTCTACAACACCTTGACACCATACTCTGGAATCATGTAAACTTACTAAGCTGAGCATAAATCCTGTCACTGATGGGTTGCCATATTACTGACAGAACCCTGCTGCAAAAGTAACCAGCAACCAGCTCCAGACAAGTGCAAGTGAGTACCTCTGTTCAGTCCTATGCTCTTGTTTGGCATCCTCCTGAAGTACAGGTACACTGAGACTGAGCACAGTTGCAGATGTGTAAACTGAGCATTATTGAATCCCCATATGTCAGATATTCTACATGGGCCTTACAGAAACAGATGTGGTGCCAGACCATGGGCTCAAGCTTAATGAAGAAATGTATGTTATCCCTTTGCATGTACCCATGAATTACCACATAGGCAGGACACTAAACATCAGTGTGATGAGAGACTAGGGACAGGTGGACATGGTCTCATCTTGTAACTACATCACCACAACAATCAGAAATCCTTCTATGTGCATTCATCACAAGGGCTTTTCATCCAGAATAAAGGAGGTCATTGTCCACTGTATCATTCCTCATTAGGCCCATTATGAGTATATAGCCCCATTTGGTATGTATCACATCCTTGCAACAGCTGGAAAGGCCACAGAAATGCCTCTACTGTAATGCAGGCCTGCAGATGCCTATGAGTACTCCTGCTATACTCTGTGGCATATGTACTCAGAGGCGATCTCTGTAACACATACAAGGCCATGTCATGAGCTGTTATGTACTTAAAGAAATCCAATCCCTCAGAGCCATATGTCAGGATCTAAACCTTGTCACAATGAATGCATGCTGGAGGGATAGGTTACAGAGTATACTCTGGAATAGACTGCCCATACATGTTAAGCAGAGCACCTCATTGGCCTTCAAAGGAACCTATGATTAGATGGGAGTGAAATTCATGATCATGTCAAGACAGGGGGTCCAGAGTAAATATTGTGAAGTATCCAGGGAATTGTATGGCTAGGATTGTAGGCTAGGGTTGATAGTAGTACCAACCTATGAACCTATGACATAGTGTAATTTGTGTTATGCTTTTGTATAGCACTGTGTTACATGTGTATACAAACAACTATATTGGAATAAGTCTGTCTGCATAGCTCTAACTGTGGGCCTATCCTCTTGGTGCCAGAGGTGTGCCTATCATGTGTTGTCTGTACCACACAGGTCTTGTGTCATATGTCACTAGTGTGTGTGTGTTAGTGCTATACATCCATTTCTGTTATATATATATATGACTATATATGTTGCAGATATCCTGTAACACCAGCAACCTGCTTAGTGCATGGCAACAGTTCTGACATGTGTGCCTGTGTACATCTGTTCTCCACCTACATATCACTTTGCACATATGACATGCTGTGGCAGTGTTCCATAGTCTGAGTACATCACACTGCCATTGCTGAACCACATCTGTTGTATCACACATGGATGGGCCATATATGTGTGGGCATTACCTACACAATACATGTGTGCTCTTATGCACCCAGCCAGTGTATAAACAGTGGTATATGTGTACACATGAGTCAGGGGAGCACAAAAAATGACCTAGGCTGTTAAATTATGTTGGGGTATCAATGGTGAGTTGCCTTAAGGTATCCAGATGTACAGTACTATATACTTTATGTATATTTACATTACCACATATTTATTAATGTAAGCCTACAGCCTCCTGCCATACAGACTGTTCTGTTTTATGCATGTATGGTGTCAGTTATGCATTATTATGTAACAGTTCAACCCATTTGATCACATGTGATACTTATGTGTACATGTAGATAAGCTGCTGAACTATACACCCACATTACATACTGTTGATTGGTATCCTGTAGCAATGTCTGTCCACACTATTGTATAAATTGAAGGGCTTAGCCTGGACAGCAACAGTTGTGAACCTTTCCAGACTACTGTAGTAGTATAACTGTTTCACAGTTGCATTCCTCTAGTATATGGATGTCAGTTCGAACAGCTATATGACATGGCATATAGATCTGTAATAGTACACAATGAAAGGTATTACATTTCGGAAGACCTGTGTATGGTGTTGTTCCCTATGACCTCTCTGTGGGTATATGTTGCAGGCAATGAATGGCATTTGTATGTGTGTATTTATAATATGTCCAGTTGTTCAGGTGTAAACTGTATAGAGGCTGTTCCATATTGTGTGCATCTTCTACATTTGTATCGTACTGTTCATATATCTGGATGTGTATTTGTAGTTACATATATAACATATGTATATACATTTATATATATATATATATATATATATATATATATATATATATATATATATATATATATATATATATATGGGTATTAGATTATTTACTTTTGTACATGTATAACAGCAGTGATGGTATATCTCAGACATGGGAGCATATATGATACAACCAAGCAGGCACATATGTAGATGCAGGCAAATTATTATTGCATATGTGCCGCTATGCAGCCTGTTGTGTTGTTGCTCACTGTGTGACTGTGTTCTGCCAGCAAGATTGAAACATATAAGTGGCACACCCATACCTGTCACCATGTATGGTATGTACACCATGTCTGTTTGACACTCATGTGTGCTCATATGTTTACCTGTTGTGTGTTGGCATATATATACTGTGTCAATATAAGATATATATATATATACATATATATACATACATATATATATATATATATACATACACACATATACACATAGATATATACATACACATATACATATATATATATATATATATATATACATATATACATATATATATATATATACATATATATATATATATATATATATAAAACAGATATATATATACATATATATAAGGGAGGCATACATAAGACAAAACACAAAGAATAAATAATACAATAACAGGCAGAAAACACTACATATGTATATTGCACAGACAGTGGTACATGCACCACAGATACAGACCCACAACTGGAGCAGAAAAACACAGGAAGCAGTGGGTGGGGGGGCTGCAAAGCAAAATCAGCACAGCACTTAGGAACTCTGTGCACAGACAAAGCACAGCCTGCAGATCGTGCAGAAAGGGCCAGGAAAATGCCCAAAGGTAAACCCATATATGATATGGACTACAAGAACAATAACACAAACAAAACTGGGTGGTGGGGGGAGGAAAAGGAGCATGCAGGAAGGGGGCACACAGACACTGCAAAAGCCAGCAAATCCCATAACCATGACAATATCAGTGAATGTATCTGTGGAAGCTCCACACTGTACACAAAGGCAGGCATATACAAATATATATATATGCATATGCAGATTGCATATATGTGTATGCCTCTGTATCAGACAGTATATATATAGATATGTACAGGAAATCACACACATATGGCACACAGGAGCCATATAAATAAATATGTAAGGTATATATACAGAGGAAGAATAACAAATATATATATGTATGGCCATATATATATGGAATATATAACCCATAATAATATGGACAAATGTAATACAGAACACAATATATATTGAATAACTTTGATTATGGTCAATAGGTTAATATTTTTCACACATATGATCATAATGAATAATAATAATGTATAAACACATATATGTAAAATAATATACATATTAGAATTATAGTAAAGCCTGTCTGCACAATATGGAACATGATGGCCAACAGGACAGGTGCCATCCTGCACAGGTCATAGATGTGTTATTGCCCTCCTCCACACTGAAGAGGTGTGCAGTAATACTGGGGTTGCTATAACTCACTGGGTGGGGCTGTTGTGGACACATCCACCATTGTTGCAGGTACTGTTGCATCTATCCCCCCACGTAGCTGTCTGTAATACTGTACAGTGTATATCAGGTTGGTTAGTTGTTGTTTACACCATTCATAGTAATAAAGCACCTCACACCCTCCTAAGGGTAGGGCTATGCCACCGGTATTGGCACACCCATGTTACTGAGATGAGGATCGCAGAAGAGTTGGGAAAGGGACATACACCCTGCTGGTAGCATGTTCAATGTCATTCAAATAGAAGACTGCATATATATACCAATAGGTGGTTGTGCCTATCCTGTCTTGATGGGATTACATGGGCAACAGATGTGTTACCTGCATGGGGACATACCTCCATGTGTACAGTCTTTTATCTATCTGTACTGCATCTAAACCAAAATCTCTGTGTGTTGTACCCAGCTATGTCATGTGTACCACCCACTACACTTACTGGTGTCCACTGTAGAAGGCCTGCTGACACCAGTACACCCATCAGCCATGTGACACATGGACAACCACAACACAATCAGAATAGATAATGGTGAAAACAATACAACATTGTTAATTACAGCTATAACGCATCTACATGGCTGTCTACATCCATATTGGCAGGCATGTTACACATGTCGTGCACTAAGGGCTTATGTGTATATCTCTGGACTGTACACGGTGTGTCAGAATGTCCACATATATTGGCCAATATCTCTGCTGCAGTCGACAGGGCCATTACATGCTAGCAGCGGTACATTACAATGATTTCCTTAGGATGGCTGTCAGTAGCCAATGGCACACATGTTAGAAGCAGATGTGACCTTCCACACACACCATGTCTGTGAAGACAATCCCAATGACAGTAGGAATAGTGTACTACTATTCCTGCTATACATACCTGACATCCCCTTGCACTACGACTTTGGGACTATAGGGGTTGGGGTAGGGCTACACACCATGTACAGGACATATGGTGGAAATATATGTACATATACTTATCCTGATAGCCATATATATATATATATATATATATATATATATATATATATATATATAATTACACATGTGTAGTACTCTCAATTACAACTGTCATGGCAACCACCCACTATAAATACCTACCTCATGTGGGCATAGTCCCTTTACATTTCCTGTGTGATGGACATCCTACCTGTGTGTGGGCATCAGTGTTACAGACAGCAGGTAGCACTATCTCTTACAGGAGAGCCTGCACACTCAGGGCAGCTACATATCCGTAGGAGGTTTAGGAACTACAGAGATCCCTCATAAAATCCTCAACAGTTAGTTACAAAAATAAAATTGCCAAATATTCCAAAGACAACCACAAGGCATTCTATAGTTATGTCAAGAATCTAAATGGCAATGCTCAGATCTGCTCTGAGCTACAACAGAATGGCATTAAATATACTGATCCCAAGGATATTGCCAATATCCTGGCAGATCGATTTAGTGCCAACTTCAGCCCCGTCTCACCCCCAAAAGGGCCCATCTCAATGCCAAAAGATTGCCAAATTCCGATAATCACAGCCACACAGGTAGAAACTGCACTCTCCAAAGCTAAGAATACAGCATCCATGGGACCATATGACATCCCAGGCTGTGTACTACATGAACTACAAAATGAACTGGCACCTCACCTAAGTGTCATGTTTAATCATAGCCTCACCTCAGGCTTCATGCTCACTGAGTGGTGTACAGCTACAGTTATCCCTCTCCACAAGGGAGGATCCACCTTGGATCCTGGGAACTACTGTCCAATCAGTCTGACAAGCCTGATCTGCAAGGGCATGGAACGCATTATCATGGAAATTATAAACAAAGACAATGGCAACCTTCAAATACTGGACCCCACCCAGTTTGGGTTTGTGAAGGGCTGATCTGGTCTCCTGAATCTGATTGACTTCTTCAAATCAGTCTCCAGAGCTGTGGATGAGGGAAAGGTGGTCCACACAGCCTATCTAGACCTCGACAACACCTTCAACACCATCCCCCACTCTGGAATCATAGATAAACTTACTAAGCTGAGCATAAATCCTTACGTCACTCGATGGGTTGCCAACTGGCTTACTGACAGAACCCAGACTGTAAAAGTAACTGACGCTAAATCCAGCTCCAGACAAGTGGCAAGTGGAGCACCTCTGGGTTCAGTCCTGGGACTGCTCTTGTTTGGCATTTACTTCTCTGAAGTACAGGCTAACACTAAGGGACTCTGGCTAACAAAGTTTGCAGATGACTGCAAACTGGGAGCCATTATTGAATCCCCAAATGATGTCAATATTCTACATAAGGGCCTTACAGAAACAGATGCCTGGTGCCAGAGCCATGGGCTCAAGCTTAATGCCAAGAAATGTATAGTCATCCCCTTTGGAAAAAACATGTACCCATGAATTACCACATAGGTGGCAGGACACTAAACATCAAAAGTGTGATGAGAGACTGAGGGACACAGGTGGACAATGGTCTCACTTTCAATAACTACATCACCACAACAATCAGGAAATCCTTCTATGTCGCACACCTCATCACTAAGGGCTTTTCGTCCAGAAAAAAGGAGGTCATTGTCCTACTGTACTCATCCCTCATTAGACCCATTATAGAGTATAATGCCCCATTTGGTATGTACCTCACAAGATATCTGCAATAGCTGGAAAGGCCACAGAAATACCTCACTAAAAGAATTGCAGGCCTAAAGCAGATGCCATATGCTGATCGTCTAAAAAAAACTCCTGCTATACTCTGTGGCATATCGTCTACTCAGAGGCGATCTCTGCTTAACATACAAGGCCATGTCAAACCCTGAGCTGTTGGAAATGCTCCACTTAAAGAAATCCCAATCCCTCAGAGCCATATGCTCCAGGGATCTAAACCTTGTCATCACAATGAACAAAACATGCTGGAGGGATAGGTTCCTGACCCAGAGACTCCCCATACTCTAGAATAGACTGCCCATACATGTCAAGCAGAGCGCCTCATTGGCCCTCTTCAAAAGGAACCTTGATGATTGGATGGGAGATAGGAAATTCACCCCGGGGATCATGTCAGTCACCCTGCTAGACAGGGGTCCAGAGAAATAAATATTGTGGGAAGAAATATCCAGGGAATTGTTATGGCTAGGATTGCATAGGCCCTAGGGCCGATAGCCTAGTACCAACCTATGAACCTATGACATAGTGTGAGTAGATTTGTGTTATGCTTTGTATAGCACTGGTGTTACACAGTGTGTGTATACAAACAACTATACCTTGGAATGAAGTCTGTCTGCATAGCTCTCAACTGTGGGCCTATCCTCTTGGTGCCAGAGGTGTGCCTATCATGTGTTGTCTGTCCACCGCACAGGTCTTGTGTCAAATATGTCACTGACAGTGTGTGTGTTGAGTGCTATCAGTACATCCATTTCTGTTTCTGACCTCAATACCCTGACTAAGGGTATGTTGCAGACTATCCTGTAACACCAGCAACCTGCTTAGTGCATGGCAACAGTTCTCCACATGTGTGCCTGTGTCCCAACCTCTGTTCTCCGCCTACATATCAGGCTTTGCACATATGACATGCTGTTGGCAGATGTTCCATAGTGGGCTGTGAGTACATCACACTGCCATTGCTGCCAGCTGTCCACATCTGTTGTATCCCCCACACATATGGTGGGACTGGGGACATATATGTGTGGGCATTACCTACACAATACATGTGTGCTCTTATGCACTCCAGAGGCCAGTGTTTGAAACAGTGGTATATTGCCCTGTATTAATGAGTCGGGGGGAGCATGAAAAATGACCTAGGCTGTTAGATTATGTTGGGGTATCAATGATGAGTTGCCTTAAGGTATCCAGATGTACAGTACTATATACTTTATGTATATTTACATTACTTACATATCTTGGGTTAATGCAAGCCTACAGCCTCCTGCCATACAGACTGTTCTGTTTGACAGTGTGCATGTGATGGTGTCAGTTATGCATTATTATGTAACAGTTACAACCCATTTGATCACACGTCTTTGCCACCTACTTATGTTGTACAGAGTGTAGATAGAAGCTGCTGAACTATACACCCATATTACATACTGTTGATTGGTATCATGTAGCAAAGTCTGTCTTCACCATTGTACAAATTGAAGGGCTTAGCCTGGACAGCAACAGTTGTGAACCTTTCCAGACTACTGTAGTAGTATAACTGTTTCACAGTTGCATTCCTCTGAGTATATGGATGTCAGTGTCTGAACAGCTATATGACATGGCATATAGATCTGTAATAGTACACAATGTAAGGTATTACATTTCGGAAGACCTGTGTATGGTGTTGTTCCCTATGACCTCTCTGTGGGTATATGTTGCAGGCAATGAATGGCATTTGTATGGGTGGCTTATACAGTGTCCAGTTGTTCAGGTGTAAACTGTAGAAATAGAGGCTGTTCCATATTGTGTGCATCTTCTACATATGTATCGTAC
>NC_056733.1:1650625719-1650630719 GCF_019279795.1 Protopterus annectens
ATATGTATTGCAACTTGTAGTTTGAAAATCAGCGAATCTGCTTTTCGATTTGCTGAGTTTTGAACTTCTGTGCAATTCAAAATGATGGATTTGTCCTTTCGGTTCGCAGAAAGGGCCGTTCAGAGAAATGATTGTCTCCCTTTCAAAGGTAAACCCATAAATATATATATATAGGTATATATGGACATATATCCGCTGTGGTGCAGCAGTAGTATTGTTGCTTCACAGCAAGAGATTCTCCCGTTTGATTCTTGGCTGGAGTGTGGGGAGTGCCTTCTGTGTGGAGTCTGCATGTCCTCCCCTTGGTTGGGTGGGCATTTGAAAGACATGCATACATGAGCGTGCCTTCATTGAAGCTGGCACCTCGGCATTCATGAAAATCTACTGCCAATCATTAGCGGACCAGTGTTCCGCTGTGGCGACCCCTAACCAGGAAAAGCCAAAAGACAACAACAACATCTGTAGATGAAATTGGGAACAAAACCAACACATATATGTCCATATGCACACTTAATGGGTTTGAGAGACCCAAACAACATACATCTGGCATAGATAGGTATACCACCCTCTCCCCCACAGCCAAACACATCTGGCCTACAATACACTACCAACCTTAGCAGATCCCATAACCAGGATCTTACACAACAAGGGCAGTACATGCTAACAGTACTCCATCCCACCTGTATAATGTCAGGCTGGCATTACTAACATATCATGCAGTACAGTCAAGTGAAGTGTCATGCTTGGGGGAACCTCCTGGGCAGGCTCAGTAAGTAGCTGGGATCCCTCATACGATCCAACAGGCCTACACCTGACAATGGATTCACCAATGTTGGCACAGACAACCACAAATCCACCATGTTAGCTGGGAACTACCACCCAGTAGCCTGAGGAGCCTGGTCTGCAGGGACATGGAACATATCAACAATGAACCCATGGCCAATGTCACTGGTAATCTTAAAATCCTGGACCCCATCAATGTTGGACTTGTCAAAGGCAGAGAATACAACCTGAACCTGGTATACCTCTTTGACGCAATCATGACAGGTGTAGATGAGGGTTAGGAGGTTCACACAGCCTATGTAGATCATAACAGGCTTTTGTACACCATCCCACATGTAGGAATGTGTGTAGATGTTAAGGGATCTATCTCTGTTCACATAATATGTTTCCCCCAGCACTGCTTGGCAAATGCCAACATCCCACAGGTGCCATCCCCTGGACATACAGTCCTTCACCGGTCATAGATGTGTTATTGCCCTCCTCCACACTGAAGAGGTGTGCAGTAATACTGGGGTTGCTATAACTCTCTGGGTGGGGCTGTTGTGGACACATCCACCATCGTTGCAGGTACTGTTGCATCTATCCCCCCACATAGCTGTCTGTAATATTGTACAGTGTATATCAGGTTGGTTAGTTGTTGTTTACACCATTCATAGTAATAAAGCACCTCACACCCTCCTAAGGGTAGGGCTATGCCACCGGTATTGGCACACCCATGTTACTGAGATGAGGATCTCAGAAGAGTTGGGAAAGGGACATACACTCTGTTGGTAGCATGTTCAATGTCATTCAAATAGCAGACTGCATATATACTAATGGGTGGTTGTGCCTATCCTGTCTTGATGGGATTACATGGGCAACAGATGTGTTACCTGCATGGGGACATACCTCCATGTGTACAGTCTTTTATCTATCTGTACTGCATCTAAACCAAAATCTCTGTGTGTTGTACCCAGCTATGTCATGTGTACCACCCACTACACTTACTGGTGTCCACTGTAGAAGGCCTGCTGACACCACTACACCCATCAGCCATGTGGCACATGGACAACCACAACACAATCAGAATAGATAATGGTGAAAACAATACAACATTGTTAATTACAGCTATAATGCATCATGGCTGCACAACTACACTTTCCAGGATGTTAGCATTTCACTTTACTGCTGACAACATGCTACACAGCATTCCAATTCTACACTGTTGTACAGTCACCCTGTGCATCACCACCATGTTAGCCTGTCCCTGCATGTTACGAATGACAGGATGTTGCACAGATCTCATCATATGCACAGGATGTGTTGTTGGTTTGCCAGAGGCCTAGGCTGAGCCATACAATTGACAATGTGTGTGTGTGTGTGTGTGTGTGTGTGTGTGTGTGTGTGTGTGTGTGTGTGTGTATATGTGAGGGGGATGATTAGTGTTATGGGCCAATGGTGATGTTGTGTGTTTAGGTATGTGGTTGCTCTAGGTTTGTTGGTTATGTGTGTATGTCTGCATGCACATAGTTCCACCATGTGGCTGCCCTATACAGGGATCTGTGAGACAGCTGCAGACTGTACCTGGCAGGGTTTGCAGTTCACCATCTCTGGCCATGGACACGGGACCTGTGCCTGGCAAGTGTGCCACAGGCAGTATCAGGTACAAAGCCAGATAGGGCACTGTCCCCCAAGATTGACAAATGTCCACTGGATCCAGGTCCCTCCTGGGACTGGCCAGAGCCACGTGTACATGGTCTGCTACAACAGTCTGTGGACAGCACCCCCCCACAGTGCTGGGACTGGTGCTGCCACTACTGGAGTGGCTGTGAGTGGTGAGACATCCACGGTGACCTCCAGCTGCTGATGTTGCTGGCATATGTCCACGTGGCCATCGCAGCCATCCTGCCCTGTCCTGACACATGGACATGACATTGTTGATGAGATCCAATGTCTCACCCCACGGTCTATACATGACCTCAGTGTAATTATGAATGGCAGCAGCTAGGTCAAGTATGCTGTCATTTACAGAGGTCTGATGAGCCCTCTGCGCCCTTAGACCCTGTCTGGTGTACCGTTCCATTCATGCCTGTGCCTCCATGACAGCCTGGAATATGCGTGTGGTAGATATACATGTGGCACATCTGCTAGGGGCATGATGACCAGCAGTGCTCCGATGAGCACCCCCGAACATCTGCCTATGTGGTACCCCACTGGACATCTGGCTATGGCTGCTGTGTCCTGACACATGTGCCCTAGATACCATACTGTCCTGGCCAATGCCAACCATAGACTGTCCCTCAGCTAAGGCCAAAAGTGATGAGGTATGTAGAGGCAGTGTGACTGTATGCGTGGATGGAGTGGATACTTACTGGATGTCAATTGTTGGCACAGCGGCAGCCCCTGACGACCCTGCCTGTGCCTCAACACATCTATCCTCATGGTCACTGTCTGTATCAGTGACATCAGATTCCCTGCAGGGGGGACCCAGCCTCACCTCACCAACTGTGAGGGGGAAAAAAGGGAACAAACTTTAAGACCTGTACATCACCACTAAAAAGTACACACACACACACACACACACACACACACACACACACACACACACATACACACATGCAGTCAACATACATGCCAACCCATACACTCCACTAGACAGCACTTACAGACAACTCCATCACCCCCATAACACACACAATACCTGGTGATGGTGCAGTACATTATCACACACAGACTTGTAATTACACACGTCAGTATGCATGTGGTGCTCAACAGCATGCAGTGCAACTGTAGACAATCCCCATTACCAACATTATACATGGCTGTGATGCATGGCTTCTGTTAGTAGGTGATGGCCCTCCCCCTGGAACACACTGCACCCATGTCCACAGCATTGCTGTGTATCTGTTCAGCACCCTGGCATGTACTGTGCACCATACCTCACAGGTGTACACACCATTACAGGATGTGTATCTGTGTGTCAGTTATGTTTCCTCAGCTGCTCACAGCCTCTGTGTGTTTCTGGATTATATGTGGACACGTGTTTTGTGAATGCCTGATGAGTGTTCACAGATGCCATCATCAGTGGTGCATGTATGAGTAACAGAATACCATTAGATCAACCACAGACACAATGTACTGTACCTATGGTGAGTGTACAGACCATTATTGACACAACACTCTCTTCCATGACATGCCATGTATGGTAACACTACACATACCTGATATGTGACATATGACCTAGGCAGTCAATTGCATTACAAGTCATATGTGTCAGTTGTGCAGATGCTGATTGTGATGCATACCATTTGTGAGTGCATATGTGTGCACACAGATATAATGATGGTGTGTAGCAATAACTGCTATGTGTACTACTGCGGTCACAATACCTGGCAGAGGTATAGTAGCATGGGCCATCATCATGAGCCAGTAGTTGGTCAGTCAGACCTGCCAATGTTCCCCAAATCTGCATGTTTGCATGCTAAACATGTGCACAGCCCTTGGATGTCATACAGTACCATCACTAGTGCCGTGGGGTCAGGGTTATGTCTGCCACACTTCATGACCTTGACTGTGTGCAGATGCAGCCATTCACAGTGGGTTTGTTTCTCCCCTCCAGTGCACTGTTGTGTTTCAGGATGACACACCCTCACCATCTCCTGCTATATTGGAAATGCTCGACATCTGTGGCCTACACTTGTGTGTCATATTGCAGTATCCCAAACTAGGAACACCATGTGTACTGGCATATATCCTGCCAATGCAAGGCAAACATTCAGGTGTACAGTGGCACTAGCATTGTACAGATGGGGTGTTATCCCGGGGTTGGGGTGAGGTGTGGATTGTGCAGCACATGTATCATAACTGCAACTTCCTGGACTTTCCCAACATGGTGCTGGTACATCAGAACACATTTCAACACATGGCTTTGGCAATGTCCCACCATTATGCAGGTCATCTCTGTATTGAGCCCTGGCTGATGTTGCCTGTGGTACACATAGGTTCATAGGTGAGTACTGGTCTATTGGTCCTGGGACCTACATAAGCCTAGCCACATGGGTTCCCAGGCATGCACCACCCAATAATGTTATTCCCCTGTGCCTTTGTCAGGCTGTGGCACAGACATACTACACAGGGTGAATTCCCCATTTCCCATCCAGTTGCCAAGTGTTTTTGTAAAGAGGGCCAATGAGTAGCATTGCCTGACATGGATGGGTAGTCTGTTCTAGAGTGTGGGA
>NC_056733.1:1650635719-1650728219 GCF_019279795.1 Protopterus annectens
GTCAGTGTGTGGTACACAGTGTTCCTTGCCCTTGTACAGCCTTTTATGGGGGGTGTTCAATGCCATTAATCTAGGCTGTGACACCTTTTCAGGGATATAAGTGTTAAGACAAGGGTCATTCAGTGTGATAGTGTGATGTTAGGTTAAGTAATGTTATGTATGAGATACTGTGACATTACCACAAGTGCTACATTTCCCCCTAGGGCTTGACTACAGGGTGTAACTGGAGGCTGCTGAACTACATCTGTAATTGTTGATTGTTACTTATCTGGAAGGCAAATCCTGTGTCTACTGTTGTACTAATTAAAGACCTTGGCCTGGACAACATAGTATGGTATATAGCCACATTGCTTGCATCTACTGTTTTGTGTGGACCTTGCATTCATCACTGATTGCATATTTCAAAATTTATGTGGTGTAGGTAATGGCATACATTATTGTATAGTACAGAAATAAAGGTTTTCTGTGTATGCATACCTGTGTGTTTTGCCATATCCTTTGAACTGTGGGTGGGTATATGTTTAATGTAAGTATTCTCATTTGTGGGAATGGTTGCCACACATTTCACAGGTGCCAGTTACAGAGCTTGTGGCTGAGGGATATACTTTGCACCTAGTACATCCACACTACTTCTACATATGTATGGCTACTAATACCTTTTGTCTGTGTATATGTGTATGTACCTATATATATATATATGTATCTATATATATATATATATATATATATATATATATATATATATATATATACATATACATATACATATATGTGAACATATTTATATGTCTATATACAATTGATGTTACATGATTATTTGTGAGTTATATATATATATATATATATATATATATATATATATATATATATATATATATATATATATATATATATATAGCTGTCTATCTGTCTATATTTACAGATATATATCTGTCCATATGTCCATGCATGTTCAGCTTATATTTTGTCCTGTGGCTCATTCTCTTGGCAATTGACATGGATGATCGCAGCATTGAAGTCAGTAACTAGTGCCGACACTTTTGTGTTTCAGACTTCATCTCCTTTTACATATGTGTTCTAATACATATAACTGTGTAACTAGCAACATTTTAAGTGTATTAGAGCAGTAGCTGACATATATCCCTTTTTATACCCACATTGTGGCACACTTTGTCCAGACTTCTTGCAATAACAGGTTGTGTGGTATGATATTACTACATTTCCTGTACTGTGGACTGATTGTGCTGTATGATATCTTTGTGAAAACATGAGGGTTATGTATATCTGCCATGGTTTAGTGGTAAATCACTTTGTGTATGGAGTTCAGGGTCCTGGGTTTGAGCATTGCAGAGACAGTTTATTTTGTTGCTGGGCAGAACACGAACAGATACAGAGTGATTAAGGCACTTTAAAGCAGTTGTAAGCGGGTTTGCGCGGGTTTGCACAGAGGTAAGCACTATTGACTTCAGGTTACAGTTTCTTATACTCTGTTAGCTTCTAAATTGCTTAACCTGTGTAGGCATAGCTTACCCCTGCACAAACGGGTTGAAACTCGCTTACTGCTGCTTAAAAGTGCCTACTCGCTTAACCTCGCACTAATTTCTTTAAAAGAAAAGAAAAAGGGGTGATAAGAAAGTGGTGAAAAAGGGGCACAAAGAGGAAAAGAAAGTAGGCAAGATAGCTAGGGATGTGCAGGGAGGGTGTAGGGAATGTCCATAGCTGCCCCTTTCTTCTACAGCAACAGCTGTGCGTATGCAATGAATTTGGAGGTTCATTTGAACACTCCAAACCCTGGGAGAGGAGTGAGGACAAAAATAATATGTTGTGATGCCCAATTAGACCCGATTACCAGATTACATGTGTCCAGTGGACATGTGTGCAAAATGGACAGCTACGTATGGGGTATTATTATTTTGGGGGGAACAGATTGCACTTTTTTTTAAGGTGATAGTGGGATGTTGGAGGAAGGAGAGTAGGTATGCTCAGGGAGGATAATTTGGGTAGGATGACAGACAAGACAGCATACAGGGGCAGTATATGACACATGTTGTGAGAGAACACCTTGAATGTGGAGGTTGTTTGTAAGTCGCAAGCCCATGAGCCCCCAAATAGAAAGAATGGGACTGAGGTCCCCACCCATGGGCAGTCACCATTGCACCTTCACGGCCCCAAAGGTGGCTGTGCTGATGGCTGTGTAGGAGGTGCAGGCTCACCCTCTAATTGCACCACTCAGCCCTCAAGATGGCGTAGCCAGTCTCGAAACTCCATATCGAGCTCCCTATGCACCACAGCCCAGACCTGACGATGGGTGACATGTTCCTATCGGCGTCCGCTCCTGGGAGGGGTGAGCCCCATCCCCTGCGGCAGTTCCACCTGAAGGTGGTGCAGGGCCAACAGAAGAGGAGGTCCTAGGCTGGGCCCCAGTCATGCTGGTGCCCGGTGCCATGGCCTGTTGAGGTGGGACAGGTGGGTCCACTGGGACTGGCCTTCTCATTCGAGCTATGTTGTAACAGGTTTATGACAGATATGGGTTAGTATTAGTCAACAGCATTTGGGATTAGTTATAACAACATGCATAGGTATTGCCATTAACCCAAAACACCAGATTTAAAACAGTTGAAGAGCAAGTAGAACACATGCATATATGGAACAACAGTGGTCATTACAACAGCATGCAAGTTTCATTGATGGCAACAGGCTACCAGTATGGGTGTATTTTAACATGGCACATGCATAGAAATAAATGTGAATATTTATAAACCATTAGGACATATGTCCCAAGATAAGTTTGGAGTGCACACATACCGATTGAGATGTGTCATTGGGTTATTTTTGGACATATGGTAGTGTTGAGAAAGAGAGTTCAATTAACAACTGATATACCCTTGTAGTTTTCACAACATTCTTAGTCACTGCAGTGATTTGTCCCTTGCATGTATTATTGCACTACCCAATGGCCTTATATTGTACACTGGTATGTTTATAGATTATTATATATGTGACCTATGTCTTACATACAGGCGTGACAAGATCCAGGTGTTAATGCAACATATGTTGAGAATTGCTCTCATATACTTTGGGTGAGGTGCTAGAATGACAGGTTTGTTTTAATATACATTATCTGAGAATGTACATGTCTGACTATCAGTTATATGTCATTAACAGCTGCCTACATTCCTTGGATCATAACACAATTTTTTCAGGGGAACAGGGTACCAGTCTGGTGATGTGGGCCATTTATCTGGACATGCTGGGCAGATTGGAACATTGTGGGATATGAATATGCATACAACTTTCTATCTGAACTTTCTAGCAAATTCTGTACAGTTGGGTGTAATTATGCATACAGCTTTCTATCTGAACATTGCAACAAAATCTGTACAGTTGTGGGGTATGATTATGTATTCAACTTACTAGCACTCCTGGGATTCAAACCCCTGCTTTGTGTGACAAAAAAATTACAGTTAACATCACAGTACACTGTGCTATCAGGGAATTGATGTGAAGTTTTCTACTGTTTTCTGTGTAAGTCTCCTACACTTGTACAATATGACTGACCTCTTAGCACTTCCAACATTGTTATACAGAACTTCATACACATTTTATCTGCATACCACAGTGTGGGTAACACTGCTTAATACAACAGTACTATTTATAGTATGCAACAGTTCAAAAACATATGAAAGAAGAGTAAACAGAAGCACTCCGGGGGTTATACATTTATTCACAGTATATTGCACATTTATTTCTACCAGTGCGACACTTTCTAAGGCTCTTATGTTTATTTATTATGACAGTACATGCTGAATAATTACAACCTGCCTCACAACGCAACCTTTGCAACCTAGCATCATGGCCTTGCTGGTTTGCATCCCACTCATCTGCAGCTGTCAGAGAAATACAGTGATATTTAGCCATACCTATCTATACTATACACAAGCTAGGCAATTATTAGCTACTTAGTAGAATGGGTACTTACTCAGTACTCTGGCATTAGGCATCTGCCAAGACTCCTGGATCCACTGTCCCTGTACATCCCCCCCTCCACCACTTCAGGTCAGCATGGTGGTGCCTGACCTGCTCGCCAGTCTAGGGGGATACCTGTGACACTGGTGACGTCACGTGCGAGACTATCCCAGGCCTCCATTTTATACTGCGAGCCCTGGTACTAGCCCATGCAGTAGGCTTTGCTCATTGTGTTTTACCAGGAGCCATACCATGATTTTTGACTCTTGGATGCCCCAGCGCTGCACTCTAAATTGAGTGCCTTCACCCACACCAGCCATTCTGCCTGCAGTAGGGAGCTACAACCAGTCATGGGAAGTATTCCCACCTGTGGGGTTTAAATATGGCCAAATTCCTGCACTTTCCATGACTGGCCGGTTTTGAAAAGGCTAAGCTATGGGCACACCTGCTTACCTAAGGTTGGCAGTGCTTAAGGAGATATGCCAATAGGCTGATTGAATCAGGTGCTCTACACATTGCTTACACTTAACAAGCTAAGCTGTGCAACGGTTAGCATTGCTTAACAGTTACTTAGCATTATATTTGCTTTTTTGGCAGTGATTTATTATTCATTACAGGTTATATATGTGTCTGGTAGCCATGATTCATGTCTGCATACTCTGTATGGGGTCCTGGGTACTTCTACAATTTATTACAATAACACCTCACATCTGTGCTTACTGCAGTACTCCACTTCACATATTTATGTGATGTAGCTGCGTATACAACATAAGGCTGTATAGAATGTCCTTTCACATGTTCAGCTTGTTTTCCTATGGAGAGGTTTGTTTCTTAATACCTCACTCTTATGCACTGTTGTGTTGGCTTAGTGGTTAAGTACTGTGACTGTAGTGTACAGGGTCTTGAGTTTGAGCCTTGCAGAAGCTGTGTATTTTGTTGCTGGGCAGAACACACGCCATTGGCTACAGAGTGATTAAGGCACTTTAAAGCAGTTGTTAGCGGGTGTGTGTGGGTTTGCATGGAACTAAGCAATGCTAACCTCCAGTTAACACTCAGCTTCTACTTTGCTGAATCTGTGTAGGCAATGCTTTCCCCCATGCAAACGCATCTACACGCGCTTACTTGTGCTTATATATGCTTACTACTGCTTATTTGTGCTTAAACCTGCTTACTAGTGCCTTATTCGTTATGACACTGATACTTCACATGTGCATTTAATACAGTACTCCAGTTCACATTTAAATTGTATTTAGTAGGTTATACAGGAAAAAAAAAATGTTCATATACAGATTTCACATGGAAAATGGAATGTGCTGCAGTAGGACTC
The DNA here is from genome assembly GCF_019279795.1 of Protopterus annectens. Taxonomy (NCBI): domain Eukaryota; kingdom Metazoa; phylum Chordata; order Ceratodontiformes; family Protopteridae; genus Protopterus; species Protopterus annectens. Next base: position 1,650,641,013 of record NC_056733.1, read on the forward strand.
AAACTGGGAATGCCTGCTCGTTAGGCTGATGCTCTGCCCACTACACTATTGCTGTGCTGCATATATCTTCCTTGTTCAGCCTTTTAAGCTGTTTTAACCGTAGCTAAGCGATGGGCACACCCGTGCACCTACAGTTAGCTTTAATCGGTGTTTAAAAAAAAAATAAAAAGGTTTCTTTATTTACTTTTTCAGTACTGCTGCTGTTGTACACATAGGGAACTGTTGGTGGGGATATGCGGACACCTATGAGCAATCTCGCTCATCTCTTAACACTTTCTGCTTTTCTACATTGCAGGGGTGTGTTTATTCTGACAGCCCTGCTCTCAGACACGCCCCTGCACTCGTACATGCTCCGTGTAAGCCTGGGAGCTTGGGCAGCACGCCCTCATTAATATACATGGTGCGCTGCCATCCTGCTCCTAAACGGACGCTTCTGTGCAGAAATAAACTAGTCCTGCATGGAAGATTAGTGAATCTGGGCAATTATCTTTAAAAAATTTGAAAATAGTTGTTAAGTCTCCTCTAACTAACCTATATTTGTTAACAATGGTAATGCCTTAAGCCTATCAAAATAACTCATACCATTCATTCTACATGTCTTCCTAGTGATACCTTTGCATTGTTTCCAATCTGCCCAACTGCATCCTGTTGTACACATAAATGGAGCCAAAATATTCAATAATAGGTTTAACTATGGTTTTGTAAATAGGATGTAGAACTATTTATTCTCTGCTAGTGATGGTTCTAAGATAACATTCATTTCACAATACCATTGTCCAACCATTTTCAAAAAATAAGAATAAAAGCTAAGGAGTTATCAATTTTTATACCCAAATATCTTGCAGCCTTAACAACTTCTATACTAAAGTTTCCAGATCATGAGGATAATTCAGATTCCCATCTGCAAAATGCATAATGCAAGTTTTACTGACATTAAACGTCATATATTTTTCATGACCCATTTAAATAGCATATCCAGGTATATTGGAAAACAAAATGAATCCCCTCCCCCAGTCATTGTCATCCACCTCCTTTTCCCATTTTCTTTATTGAGTCAAGATATCACATCAGTTATCGCCTTCTCTCTGTTTAATCCTACTGTCATACTTTTTTTGTCAGTCATGTCTGACAGTTGCAGGTCTTCTCTCACACCATTCATTCATCCATCTCTTAGCTAGATGCACTTATTTCCACCTATGCTCTTCCCTTGTGTCCCAGATTATTTTCTCCAGATTTTCTCTTACTTTCCTGAACTTGTGCTTGAAGCATTATATAGGTTCATAGGTTCATAGGGTCATACTAGACTATCTGCCCTAGGGCATTTATAAGCCTAGCCAGAGTGTGTTTGGCTTTCGCCACCCATTTTAAATTAATGTTGCTATGCCCTTTTTCGAGGTTAGTATACTGTGCCTCTGTCTAACAGTGACACAGAAGTGATACCCGGGGTAAACCTACGATCCCCCATCCATTCATCAAGATTCCTCTTGAAGAGAGTCAATGAGGGACTCTGCCTAACCTAGACTGGGATTTTATTCCAGAGTGAAGGGAGCCTCTGGGTTATGAATCTGTCCCTCCAGCATGTCCTATTTATTTCAGTGCTGAGGTTCAAGTCTCTCGAGCGCTTAGCTTGATGGGATTTGGATTTTCTGAGGTGCAGCATGTCCATTAATTCCGGATTGGACATTGCTTTATACGTCAGGCACAGATCGCCTCTGAGCAGGCGGTATGCCACTGAGTAGAGCTGGAGTTTCTTTAACCGGGCAGCATATGGCATCTGTTTGAGCCCTTTGATCCTCTTGGTGAGGTACTTTTGGAGTCTTTCCAGTTGCTGCAGGTGTCTGGTAAGGTACATCCCAAAAGGGGCATTGTACTCAATTATGGGCCTGATGAGGGATGAGTAAAGAAGCACGATGACCTCCCCTGATCTAGATGTGAATCCCTTCATGATTAGGTGGGCTATATAAAATGTTTTTCTAACCACTTTGGCCACGTGGTTATCAAATGAGAGACTGCTATCAACTTGGGTCCCCAGGTCCCTAATTACTTCTTCTGTACTTAATGGATTACCACCTATGTGGTAATTTGTGGGCACTTTGTTTTTGCCAAAGGGGATGACTATACACTTTTTGGCATTTAGCTTGAGGCCATGGCTCTGGCACCAGTTGTTTGTTTCTATGAGGCCCTTTTGGAGGATGCTTGTGTCGGCTGGAGAGTCAATTATGGTGCCCAGTTTGCAGTCATCTGCAAACTTGGTCAGCCACAGTCCTTCCGTGTTGGCCTGTACCTCCGAGAAATATATACCGAACAAGAGAGGTCCCAGGACTGAGCCTTGTGGGACGCCACTTGTAACTGGTTTGGAGTCTGACAGGGCTCCATCAATTCTAACCATGTGGGTTCTGTCCTTGATCCAGTTTGCAACCCATCTAGTGACATAGGGGTTTATATTTAAGCTGGTGAGCTTATCTATATGCCCAAGTGGGGTATTGTATCGAAGGCTTTTGCGAGGTCCAGGTAGGCTGTGTGGACCACCTTCCCCTCGTCAATGGCCTTGGTGACTGTTTCAAAGAAATCGACAAGGTTTAAGAGGCAGGATCTACCCTTAACAAAGCCGAACTGGGTAGGATCCAGTCTCTGTAGGTCCCCAATATCTTTATTTATGAGGTCCATGATGATCCTTTCCATAGCTTTGCAGACCAAGCTAGTCAGGCTTATGGGGTGATAGTTTCCAGGATCTGTTGAGGCACCACCTTTGTGGAGAGGGACCACTGTTGCTGTACGCCACTCTTTGGGTACATATCCTGTGGTAAGGCTGAGATTGAACAGCAGTTTTATGTTTGGGTTTAGCTCTTCTTGGAGTTCATGTAGGACGCAGCCCAGGACACCGTCTGGTCCCATTGATGCTGTGTTTTTTGCTTTGGAGAGGGCAGCTCTTACCTGAGCATCTGAGATGTCAGGGGGGCAGCATTCTGCTGGGATATATATTTGCCCTTTTGGTGGGGGGGGGGAGAAGTTTGCGCTGAACCTGTCAGCTAGGATGTTGGCAATGTCTGTGGATTTGGTGGATTTTTTGTCATTTTGGACTAATTCTGAGCATATCTGGGAATTCCCACCCAGGTTCCTAGCATAACTAAAGAAAGCCTTGTGATTATCCTTAGTGTCCTGTGCAGTTTTTCTCTTGAAGCTGGCCTTAGACAATTTTATGAGTGCCCGTAGTTTTTTGCTAACACTGATCAGAGATGCCTTCCCTTTTTGGGATTTTGCTCTATCATGTAGTAGCTTCCTCCTTCTATTGTATAGTTTGTTTATGGCTGGGGTCCACCAGACAGGACGTCTGCCTTTGGAGGATTGGGTCTTGGTTTTATTTGGGATTGCATGATCCTTGCATTCCTGAAGGTGTTCATAGAATGCGTTTATAAAGGATTCTGCGGTCTGGGCCGTATTTTCCACAGGCCTGGGGCTTTGAAGGATTCCACCTCAGTTTTGAGGAGTGTGAAATTTGCTTTAGAGAAGTTTTTCACTGTGGTTTTCTGGGCAGGGGGTGGGGTCGGGATGTGAATATCCAGTGAGATTAATTTATGGTCTGATCTTACCAGTGAGGGATACACTTCTGGTCTGGGGCATAGAGTCCCCATGTTGGTGATGATCAGGTCCAGTATGTTTTCCCCTCTTGTGGGAGTGGCAACAAGTTGTTCCATAGCATTTGAGTTTATAAATTCTAGGAACCTTTGGGCTAGGGTGTTGGAGCTAGAGTAATGCTCCCAGCCTATGTTTGGGTAGTTGAAGTCACCCAATATAATGGTGTTTGGAGAGACCTTCATATTTTCCAGTGTTCTCAGGAAGGCCGAGTGGGGTTCCTGGGTTTGAGAGGGTGGTCTGTAGCAGGCTATAAACTGGAAGGCAGTTTTACCCACTGTTAGTTGTACATGGATAGTCTCTGATGCTTCGTGCTGTGCCACCAACCTAGAGGTGTGGGTATCTTTGATGAATAATGATACTCCCCCTCCATTTCTGGTTCGGTCCAAGTTTTGGGGCCGAAAAGCATGGTATGAGGTATAACCTGGTAGTGTTGGGGTGCTCTCAGGAGCCTTGAACCAGGTTTCTGTTACTGCACAGATATCGATGTTCTCCATGCTAAGGAGAGTTTCGAGTGCATGCATCTTGAGGTTTAGACTTCTGGCGTTGAGTAGCATTGCTCTTAGTTTCTTATCCCTTGTGATGCCTATGGAGGTGGGTTTGTCTTTTGAGCCTTGCCTAAAAAAGGCACTATGGGGGTAGCAAGAGCCTTTACCAATATCCAAAAGCCCAGGGGTGACAGGTGCAAGCCATCCCTAGCGAAGCATCGTGGCTTGTTGAGCATGTCATCCCAGGCTATTTTGTTTTGCCTTATCTGCAATTGGAGCTACTTAGGCTACAGTTCTATGGTCCTCTTTTCTTCTCTCCCACAAGGTGCATCCTAAACCCATCTCAGGATTTTCATTTCTATCACGTCTACCTTCAGCAGGTCCATTGTGCTGCATCCTCATCTTAATCCAAACTACCCAATTTCCTGTCTTATTATCTACTACTCTGTGTATTTTATCAATCACTCTCTCTAAAACATTTTTGCAGAAAAGAGTTTAATACTTCTATACTGCCTACACTAACTCTAGAATAATTATTCTCTAGTCATCTGGGATATGCCTTTCTCTCTATACCGTTACATATATGTATATATGTGTGTGTGTGTATGTAGATATATATATATATATATATATATATATATATATATATATATATATATATATATATATATATATATATATATATATATATATATATATATATCTGTAAAGTTTCTATTATAAATAGAACTTTGGCATACTCTCCCTATCATCTGCCTGCCTCATGCAAAGCAGGTTGGTGTAGTGCCTGTAGTGCTCTGTCCCAGCAATCTCATTCCGGAAATCAGCGTTATATAACAGGCTATCATAGTCACCTATCAGGTGATGCTAATAGTCACTGTGCATGATTCAAAAAGATCTTACTTTTCCTACTTTATCAAACTGGAGCTTTGCTGAATCCAGCACCAAATGAGGCCATGTACATTCTTTCTGGGTTCACAAGGAGAGAAGTGGTAAAACATCTACAAATTTTTGGAAATCATCTGATGCACCTCATCAAGAAAAAGTGGTGCAGTACAGTTTCCATTACTTGCATAATGTTACAAAACTACAGGATTCTCAGTCGCTGTATAAAACTCTAGTATGTACATCTGTCACAAAAGCTCTGGAATGGAATGGATTAGTGCTGTCTGGGAACGAGAGTGCAGTGTGTCAATGATTCATACATGAGTGAGATGTTACCTCATTATCATATTTGCTAAGCTCCTAAACCTATTTTAGTGATGTACAAAATGAGTGCACCACATTGTGAAAGACCATGTAAAGACAAGAAAACCAGAAGTAGGAATTCATTGTTGAACATTTAGTACAGTGACAAAGGCATATTGAAAAAAAAAATCAGTTAATAATGAACCTTCTCACTGTTCTGCACAGCTGTAGTGCATCGTGTTAATAAAGAATATATGGAAAAAAGGACAATGGGTGACGTAACATAACCAGCAAACAACCATACGCTCTGCAAGGATGGCATGCAGGGTCAAGCCAACAATGTAAACCACCAACGACCAGCAAAAAAGGATAGTGAACACGCAGTAATGAAGAAATAATGATTATTTATTTATAATTCCTTCAAATCCAGACCGGTTTCGGCTATTCAGCCTTTATCAATGAATACAATAAAGTAATAACTACCGAGAATCACCCAGAAGCAAAAAAACTAATGTTCAGTACCCTTTAGACATACAAACAAGCGACGAGGGGGTCGCAAGCACAAATATAGGAATAAGACCCAATTCCATGGAAGGGCTGTTACAAACAATGTTGAGTTGACAGAATTTGAGTTTCATAAGTTTTTGAACCTTTCTAATGTTCACCTGACAGATGTACAAACTAAACTACTTAATAAAGGACTTGGTTTTATTCCTAGTTTTTTTTATTAATGAACATAGCATTGTTAAGGATGTTTTGTCTTTCTGTCGTAACCTGAATTTGAAATTATTCTTTTCAGACAACACATCTCAAAGATCACTTGATTTCAAATTTTTGAAATCACACTTTCAACCGCCCATGAACAAACATGTCTCTATTTTCCAACAATGTGTTCTCAGGGATTTACATTTTCATCATAATAAATCATACATTCTGGGCCAGAATATGTCACCTATGGAAAAGGCAGCCTTGGAGGAATTAAAGCATAATCGCGACATTGCCATTCTACCTGCAGACAAGGGTGGTGCCGTGGTGGTTATGAACGTTGGGGAATACCTTGATGAGGGGAAAAGACAGTTAGCTGATACTAGATGTTATATGCAAATGTACATTGACCCGACTGGGGTTTTTAAAAAAGAAATAGACTCTTTTCTGAAACTAGCTGAGGATGAGGGTATCATAACAAAAAATACTGTTAAACATCTTACTGTAAAAGACCCACAGAAACAAATCTTATATCTTCTCCCAAAAATACATAAGTCTATTTCAAAACCCCCAGGTAGACCCATTGTATCAGGGATAGGGTCCTTGACGGAACCACTATCAGCATTTCTAACACAGTATCTCAAACCCCTTTTAACATCAGTTAGGGCCCGACTACAGGACACCATGCACTTTTTACAAATTTTGGAGGATACACAGCTAGAACCAGACTGGTTAATGTGCACGTTGGATGTTAAATCTTTATACACAAGTATTCCACACTGGTAGGGATTACAATCCCTGCAATACTGGCTTGAGAGAACAAACTTATATCCTCCAGGCTTCAACACCTTACTTGTCTGCATGGCAGAACATGTATTAAACAAAAATGTCTTTTATTTCCATGGAGAATGCTTTTGGCAGCTACAAGGGACAGCAATGGCAGCTTCCTTTGCACCCATTTATGCTGACTTATTCATGGCCTATTTTGAAGAATGTATGATATATGACAAATCGCACAATATTTACATGGTGGAAATCGATATCTGGCGACGATATTTGGATGATTGCTGGATGGTGTGGAAGACGGATGAAGCATATCTAAAGGAATTTATGGAGTACCTGAATGGTAACATTTGGGGTATTGAGTTTACGGTTACATGTAACAGGAGTACCATAGATTTTTTGGATGTTACTGTTTACCGTAACGCAGATGATACTCTGAGTACCAAAACATTTAGAAAATACCCTCAATACAATACCTTGTTACACGCATCCAGTATGCACCTGAACCACACCATCCGCAACATCCCTAAGTCTCAATTTATGCGTATCAGACACATTTGTTCATCTCATGATGAATTTGAACATGCCAGACTTGATTTATACCATAGATTTCAGGACAGAGGATATAGAGACATAGATATATATCAAGCTAGTTCATGGAGCAAAACCATAGACAGGAGAACATTGTTACAATACAAAAAATCAGAGCATGCTCATCAGGATTCTGTCTTGAGATTTGTCACCACATATGGCAGGAACCAACCTATTGTCAGGGATATACTTAATTGCAACTGGAAAATTCTTTTGGCTAATGACACTTTAAGGTCAATACTAGGCCCTCAATGTCAAATGTCATACAGAAGAGGCAAGAATTTGGGAGGGCTATTTTCACATTACAAAAACAGAGAAGGGGGAGGTGCAATATATCATCAGACCACTATCAGTGGTGATAAACTAATTGGTACTTTTCCATGTGGTCACTGCTGCTCCTGTTTACAAGTTAGTACACTAAAAGAATTCACCAGTGCCAACACCAATCGGGTATTTAAAACCAGGGTGTTTGGTAATTGCAGCAGTACATGGGTTATTTACTTAGCTACCTGCCAATGTACAGCTTTTTATGTTGGTCAAACTTCTAGGTCTCTTAGAATAAGGATGACAGAACATCGTAGTGACATGAGGAACAAAAAAGAAACAAATGCTTTATACAGACACACGATACAACATCCCAATGCCCAGTTTATGTTCATGATCATTGACAAAATTCAGGGGGATAGGAACAACCAACAGGGTTGGCACACCATTTTAAACCACAAGGAACAATATTGGATAACCAACCTTGGATGTTTATTCCCCCCAGGTCTGAATGACCATCTGTGAGTTTCACTGAACACTGGAGGATTTCATAATCATGGTTACAACAACAAACATTCATATAGATCAAGAATTAGTACGAACCATACAATGGTGGTTAGGCCTACCAACGTTCATATTATACTCTATAAAGCATGATAAAAAATTGTTCAGGATACGAATATGTATATGTATGATTTGGTATTCGTATCTGGTATGTTGGTGTTAAACATTGAGTATTGCACAATTACAATGTTGAACTTGTATCATCTACAAGCATATTATTTCAATTTATTATAATCTATAATATAGCTGAGAATGAGGCCAATATACTCTTTTTGCCTTATTTTGTAATATATTATATGATCAGTACTTGGTTCATTATTATTCAGTTCTTTTGAACTTGTGGTTATCACCCTTCAAAATATATATATATACTAGTGATATATATTTTCTGCTTTTTTACACTACGACATGCATTCACAAATAGTGACTATGGTATTGGTCTATTACCTTGTAATATGTATGTCATATAATGGCTTACTTCCAGAGCTTTGATTTTTATCTTTAAAAATATGACTTAATATCTACACCTCTGGCATTTTTATGTCACTGGTCATATGCTTTAATCAAGAATGAAACATGCACTTTGTTACTCCAGCCACTGGGTGGTGCTGTAATATTGCTTCCAGGTAATCAGAGACTAGTATAAATGCAGGCTGCTTCATTTCATTCAAAAAAAACTTTATTGTATTCATTGATAAAGGCTGAATAGCCAAAACCAGTCTGGATTTGAAGGAATTATAAATAAATAATCATTATTTCTTCATTACTGCGTGTTCACTATCGTTTTTTGCTGGTCGTTGGTGGTTGACGTAACATAACACAAGACCTTTAGAGGCTCAGGTTCTGTTGGGGTGCTCATCAAGAAAGAGATCACAGGTCTAAGTTAATATCCAGATGGAGGAGGTGCTGCTTCTACACTGTGCACAAGAACTATAAGATATGATACAGGAAAATCAATTGTCTATCTGTATACATAAATCATAAGATGCCTGTGTGTACAAGTGAAGGTCACAGACACTGATCTCATGATTAAGAAAAAGTCTTTAGCACCACTTTTCAGTGAGCATTTGAAAAAATGAGGAATCAATCCATGTGGACAACTGAACAGAATGCAGTCATCATTTTATTTAGTTATTAACTTTATAGTTAATTTATGGACATACATCAAAGAGACTATACCTATTCCTATTACTTTCTCTGTTGCATTTGAATAGTTGATTGAACATGCTCACTCTAATTATTTTAAAATTATATTATTGAAAATTAATAAGGAACAAATTCTTATATATTATATTTTCATCTTAAAGTTCCTCATTTCTGATATTACTTAATATAATTTTTTGTCTTCATTGACTTAGAAGGATAAATCCTTGACTATAATGCTGGAAGCTTTTTTGACTCAGACACTTATTAGAGGCAGTGTGGGTGAGAGAGGAATACTTAGACAGCTTGCCTCTCTTCTGGAGGAGGAGGTGATGGAGGCTCTGCTTGGGGGCACTCTTCATGGTAGGAACCACTTTCAAGACCAGGGATGAGACTGAGGTATTGATTAACAAGGTGGGAGCAAAGCCATTACATATATACACATGCAGGGGCATGTATGTAAATCCCAGCAGTTGATTACAAACCGATTTTTGAGTACTCTTAGCATGCAGAGAGAACACTAGAGATTAACTGCAAAACTGCTATCCTTAATATAGAAATAATGGCTTTCCCACCGTGTATGTTCTACTTACCTCAAGAGAGTGGGTAATAAGAATCATGGAAAAAATATGAAGCCATAACAGTGTATCTCTAACATTCTGCACTATCAAATATCATTAGAATTGACATTTTAACATATGCAATTATAATTAGGGAGCACTGCACATTTGACCAAATAAATATACTGTCATCAAGGAAATAAATAAATGTTTATTATTATATTTTGCAATCCTGAGATGCATTTGAATGCATCTGTTAAGAAAGATGTGCACCACCAAATTAAGTAATGTATACAGAAAAGGTAAGACTTTATATCGTTAATTGTCATCTCTGTACAATATCTAAAAGTAGTAATAATAGCAACGTGACTGTAGCAATGCCACTCTGCAGTACCATAAGGCAGGTACTTAACAAAAGTACATTATAGTAATACTATTGCTATCTCTCATTAGAATATTGATGGCATGTCTGAAGGAACTATATCAATATGATTGCAGAAGGGTTTTATATTGCCGTGGTAACAAATTGCAAAAAATCATGAAATAAGTGCAAAGGAAAAGTGTTCACTTTTAAAAAAAGTATGTGAAGCCAAAAAGAGGAAAATAATTATTGCTTTCTCTGATAGTGATGCTGTGTCATGAAAACACATTCAGTATTTATCTGAAACATAAGAGCATATGTCATGCTATTGTTTGATATTAGCAGCCAAGAAGCAGTTGTATTGTGCAGTATACAAAACTAATGAGTATAATGTGGCCACTTTTGTTTAGTGTTATTGTGTTTAGAGGCCATTCCACTCACTTTGCTTTGTATACCACCGATCTTTTTACAATCTGTCATGCTTAATAATGGTTATAAACAGTTGTGATGCTTTTGAGATGAAAAGAACATTAGTTAAACATAGAATTCACAGGAAAATTTTACCATTTGGCAAACAAGGTTTAACAGCTACAGTGTGCATTAACCTAATATTACCAGTCCACATTCAAGCCACAGCTGCCAGACAGAACACAGACAAGTGTGGCACAGAATAGTGATCAGAAGTACTAAAACAAGAAATGAGTGGTACCATGGTTCATTATACAGTAGCAGAAAAACAATATAAATGTATCGTGTACAGCAAACAGTACATCATAACTTCTTTGAGAAGCCATTATGCACTCATATTACCTTTTTAAGACATACATTTTGGCCTCAACTGAATGTCTATTTCATGAATCTTCTGTCTATTCTGAACCTTTGCACAGCTACAATACCTTTCTCTAGTCCCAGCCACCACCCCACCTCTTTCCTTTTCCCATATGTGACTACTCCACATTTCATTTCCTTTTATCTCGCTATGACTCCTGCTTCTTTTCCCTTCACACTTCCTGTCCTCCTTCACCTGTCTACTGTCTGCTGATATTCTTCTTCATAACACACTTTTCCTCTGGACCTTCTTACTGTTAAACTAAATACTTTGTTTATAATTGTATCTATCACCAGATTTGTGATATTACATTTGGCATATGTCTACTGTATTTTGAAATGAACATGGCGCATTTTATGCATATACTGTATGGCATTATTGCGTTTCACACTACCCCTAAACACTATTCTCATGTTTGCAAACTGTAAAGTTCTCATGTACATATAATTATGATTTTACTTCTTTGTAAATGTAATCTACATCTGTGTATTATGTTTAATTTTTTCTTTATCATACTATACACTACCTCTGGCATGGTCTGTGGCTGAAAAGGGTCCACAGAACAATCCACCTACTTTCTTACAATGATCTATTATTTATGTCCAAAATATCTTTTGAAGATCTAATCATATGACTCATTTGTTAATTATGTATGATCTTGTATATTGTATCTATATGCTTAATGTGATTAAAAAAATAAGTGGTAGTGTATTGCTGAAGAAGTTCTCCCTGCATAATTTATTGTTTCCATGTAAATATTACTTATTTAAAACAAATGTTCATCAGGATGAGCTCCTGATGGGCTAAACTTTTTGAGTTGAATGTTAGAGACTCAAAGTAATAGCAAAAAAACAAAAAAAAAAAATGTAGACCGGGGTTACGACATCTCTAAACAAAGTCAAAATAATAATATTTGCAAGGCAAAATGCACCAGGATATTGCTGTGTTTCTACTCCTGAAGTACAACAGTAAATGTGAGACTAAGTGCCAATTTAACGCCTCCACTGTGCAGGTTTGCATCTTCTATACAAAGTTTAAAATATGGAAGGTAAGATATGTACAAGAAACTCGGTTAATTTAAGATCACTATACAGTAATGCACTTATCTCAGTAGCATCAGACTGATAAATATTTGATCAGCTTCCTGTGAAAGGAATGAAAACACTCATTATGAACAGTATCATTACTAAGTATTTATGGTTTTCAAATTCAGGAAGCGTTTTCCTAAAACACTAAAACAGATCATAGCCATAAATGTATATTAATTGTGATTATCAGCATGTATTTAGACTTCTACAGAAAACATATGTTGTATTTTTGACATCATTGTGGACCAATATATTTAAATAAGCAGCATTACTTTAATAATATGTATGTTAACTGAAGGACCCTGCAAAATCACGAGTATTACATAATGGAGTTTTCAGATAAAGGAAATTTGTCATGGCTACTTGACATAGCTCCGGGTGTAACAGATACCGATGTAACTTATCAAAAACGTTGGTCAGACTTAATGATAGGTATGTCTTTCCACAAGAGAAAAAATAGATTAAAAAATTACTGCTGCTGCATTTCAAAATTAAGTGAACAGTATAGACTGCACTACCACTAATACAGATGCTCAAACATAATATATATATATATATATATATATATATATACTCAGTTAAACAGCATTACCCCAAAGTGACATCTGATGTTGAACTGTCATGAATTCATGATGACTTAAGTTGAAAGGCTAAGGCTTGTAGGGATGCACCTTTGCAAATTATACTCATGTTTCGGGCAGAAGTTCTACCTCAGGCATTACTCAGGAAATTTAAAGAATACATTGGGGTTTAGCATAATAGTTAAGGTCTTTACCTCATAACCACAAAATGCAGTGTTTAATTCTCCCTTTGGGTATTGGCTAGTTTTAAATGGACCTTCAAGGCAGTTAACCCACCATTCACCTACAAGGCAGAAGGCAGTCAGCCTAGTATTCACCTATGAACCTAAAAAGGCGCACCCAGACTCTGCTACACTTTGCTGTATGGGAAAGGTTAGTTTACATTTTATTTGTTGTAGTTTGTATTACTTTATTGCCTTTTTCTATTTTGATTTGTTTTCTTTATGTTGTGTTTTACTTGTATTCTGCTTTTAACTGCATATTAAAACTTGAAAAGAGACCACAGCTCTGTCTCTTTTCAGTAATCCTCCCACGTGGTTACTGTTGTGTTCTTAAACACCACTATCTTTCTAGTTGCCTGCCCCTTATGTTAATTTGATCATATATCTCATTTCCTCTCTGCTTTTACTGGCTTGTGTGAGTAAGCCCAAAATTATCATTTTGTAAAATCACTCCCCTTCAACTGTTTAAATTTATTGGCCATCCTACTGTATTCCATAGTACCAGAATACAAAAGTGACCACCTCCTTTCAATCTATCTTGCTGTTTTAAAAACAGTGACTCTCCACTAAAACAACGTTTTAGACAGGTAAACCTTAAGTTACCTACTTTCACATCTAACTCCTCTAGTGCACATTGCAGTGTTTAGGATAAACCATTTTTTCATCTTACCTTTAAGAATCCCTGTGAATAGCACTTGCTCTAATACCTGCTGGAAAGCACTAGGAAGCCTTAAACTGATACAAGCACTCAGCTGTCCTTGTTAATAAAAAGAAATTAATCATAGGCACTAAACAGCCTATAATTGCAAAGTACCTTGCTAAGGTAAGGGAAAACAGCTCCTGTACTTTACTAAAAAAGCACCCAACCAGGCATGTCCAAGGGTCAGCTTTTGGTGACTTTTTTTGTCCACCTGGTAAATCTGGGCATACTGGGGCAATACAGCAATTGCCTCATGTATACAGATAACCCTGTCATCCTACCATCCAACACTACAACCTGTGAGAGATACACTTACATAACCAAACTGGAAGCAAAGCTCTCTCCACCCAAGATAGTGCTAGACAGTCAAGAGGAGAAGGTTAACACCCACACTAGACCTCAAGCAACACATAGCCCTTCTAAACCCATACCACCAACACCCTCACATAGCAAAACTAAACCCTCATATGTGGAGGTCCTTAACAGTAACCTGCCCAAGCAACAAGGACCTCCGAAGCTGAAATGAAAACAAACACCGATCACAACCAAAGTGTCGCATACCTCATAACACCAGTGTGCCACCCAACAACAGCCCATAAAGCAAGACAAGATACCCAACACTTTAGTCATGTGTAACTCTATAGTCAGGCACACTGATGTCCCACTCACCAGGCTGAACAAGGAGAAAATTAAAGTCAGCTGCCTGTCGGGTGCTGGGATCTGCCACATAATGCATACACTCAAGTCACTCCACAACAAGTGCAACTATGACTCTGTCATCGCCCATGTTGGGTTGAACGACTTGAGACATACCTCCCTGGACAACATGAAAAGAGACATGGAAGAGCTTTCAGATTATGTTGTCTGCCAAGTATGACCCTAGCCCTGAGTAGCATCCTGACCTCACCCAGAATGATACCACAGTATAAGGACAAAATGATTGACTTCAACAATTGGCTGATCTTCTGGTGTCATTCAAAGGAGATTCAGTATCTGTCTGCCTGGGATGACATGATCAACAGACCACAATGCTTTGCCAGAGATGGTCTGCACCTGTCGCCCCTGGGATTCAGGTTATTGGCTAAGGCTCTTGCCACCTCTATTGTGCCTTTTTAGCCAAAGTTGATAGGACAAAAACCACCACCATAACAGGTACAAGCACGCAAAATCTGAAGGTAATGCTACTCAATGCTAGAAGTCTAAACCTCAAAATGCACTCTCTCGAGGCACTCCTAAAAATAGAGAACATTGACATCTGTGCAGTAACTGAGACTTGGTTCAAGCTCCAGAAAGCAAACCTGCAATACCAGGCTACAACTCTTACCACACTTTTTAGCCACCAAACCAGGACCAAAACACTAAAGGTGGAGGAGTGTCCATATTCACCAAGGATATTCACACCACCAGGCTAGTTGCCCAAAACAATGCATCTGAAATTCTCCAGCTGCAACTAACACTAGGTAAGACTGCAATCCAAATTGTAGCTTGCTACAGATTGCCCACCATGCCCCAAGATTCTCATTACACCTTTCTAAACATACTGGAAATATTAAGATACAACCAAGCACCCTAATACTGGATGATTTTAACTACTCTACCATTAACTGGGAAAACTACTTGTGTATCAGCACCTTTGCCCAACGGTTCTTGGAATTCATAAATTCCAGTGCCCTGGATCAACTAATCCATTGTCCCACAAGGGCTCCAGTATCCTAGACCTGGTCATCACCAACATGGGAAATTGATGCTCCACACCTATGGTCACTCCCTCGTTGGTCAGGTCTGACCATAAGCAAATCACCCTTGACAACCACATCCCTCCCCCATCCCCCAGTAAGGAAACCTCCATAAAAAAACTTCTCCAAAATCATCTTCATGCTACTCAAGTCAGAAGTGGCAAACTTCATGACACCCATGCAAACAGTAACTGAAAGTTCGACTGCTGAATCCTACACTAAGGCACTGTACAAGCACATCCACTTCTGCATGAATTGTGCCATCCCAGATAGAACTAAGACATTCTCCTCCAAAACAAGGAAGACAATCTGGTGGTCCCCTGCCATAAACAAACTTTGCAACAAAAGGAAGAAACTGTTGCAGAAAAGAGGAAAATGCCAGGATGCAAAAAACTCCCTTACCAGCCTTAGTAAGAAGCTGAGATCCTTCATTAAATTCTCCAAAGCTAGTTACAAAAATAAAATTGTCAAAGATTCCAAAGACAACCACAAGGCATTCTATAGCTATGTTAAGAATCTAAATGGCAATGCTCAGATCTGCTCTGAGCTACAACAGAATGGCATTAAATATACTGATACCAAATATATTGCTAATATCCTGGCAGATCAATTCAGTGCTAACTTCACCCCCTCTCACCTCCTAAAGGGCACATCTCAATATCAAAAGATTGCCAAATTCTAGTTATAAAGGCCACACAAGTAAAAAAAACTGCACTCTCCAAAGCTAAGAGTACAACATCCATGGGACCAGACAACATCCTGGGCTGTGTACTACATGAACTACAAAATGAACTGGCACCTCACCTAAGTTTCATGTTTAATTATAGCCTCACTTCAGGCTTTGTGCCCACTGAGTGGTGCACAGGTACAGTTATTCCACTCGACAAGGGGGCATCCACCTTGGATCCTGGGAACTACTGCCCCATCTCTCTGACGAGCCTGACCTGCAAGGCCATGGAACATATTATAATGGAACGTACAAACAAAGACATTGGTAACCTTCAAACACTGGATCCCACCTAGTTTGAGTATGTGAAGGGCCGATCTTGTCTCCTGAACCTGACTGACTTCTTCAAATCAGTCTCCTGAGCTGTGGACGAGGGTAATGTGGTCCACACAGCCTATCTGGACCTCAACAAGGCCTTTGACACAATCCTCCACTCTGGAATCATAGATAAACTTACAAAGTTGGGCATCAATCCCTATGTCACTCGATGGGTTGCCAACTGGCTTACTGACAGAACCCACACTGTAAAAGTAGCCGACTTCAAATCCAGCTCCAGACAAGTGACAAGTGGAGTACCTCAGGGTTCAGTCCTAGGACCGCTCTTGTTTGGCATCTACTTCTCTGAAGTACAGGCCAACACTAAGGCACTCTGGCTAACACAGTTCACAGATGATTGCAAACTGGGAGCCATTATTGAATCCCCAAATGATGTGGATACAAAAGAGCCTTACAGAAACAGATGCTTGGTGCCAGAGCCACGAGCTCAAGCTCAATGCCAAGAAATGTATAGTTATCCCCTTTGGGAAAAAAACATTTACTCATGAATTATCACATAGGTGGCAGTACACTAAACACCGAAAGTGTGACAAGAGACTTAGGGACACAGATGGACAGTGGTCTGTCCTTCGATAACCACATTGCCACAACAGTCGGGAAATCCTTCTATGTGCCACACCTCATCATTAAGGGATTTTCATCCAGAAAAAAAGGAGGTAAATGTCCCACTGTACTCATCCCTCATTAGACCCATTATAGAATACAATGCCCTGTTTGGTATGTACCTCTCAAAGCATCTGCAACAACTGGAAAAGCCACAGAAATACCTCACTAAAAGAATTACAGGCCTAAAGCAGATGCCCTATGCTGACCATCTAAAAAAACTCCAGCTATACTCTGTCGCATATCGTCTACTCAGAGGCAATCTCTGCTTAACATACAAGGCCATGTAAAACCCAGAACCAATCCCAGTCCCTCAGAGCCACATGCTCCAGGGATTTAAATCTTGTCATCACAATGAACAAAACATGCTGGAGGGATAGGTTCCTGACCGAGGGACTCCCCAGACTCTGGAATAGACTGCCCATATATGTCAAGCAGTGTCCCTCTTTGGCCCTCTTCAAAAGGAACCTTGACGATTGGATGGGAGATAGGAAATTCACCCCGGGGATCAAGTCAGTCACCCTGCTAGAGAGGGGTCCAGGGAAGTAAATGTTGTGGGAAAAAATAGCCAGGGAATTGTTATGGCTAGGCTTGTATAGGCCCTAGGGCCAATAGCCTAGTACCAGCCTATGAACCTATAAAGAGAAAGCATTCTTAAAAGAAAGTAACAACACCTTATACTCAATAACTTGCTCTGATTTTCCATCAAATCCATATTTTTCATATTTAATTTTAATGTATGCAGTGGTGAACACTTGTTTTATTAAGTGACATACAGAAGTATATTTAACTGCTCATTTGCTGTAAATGCAACATTGTACAATTATATAGTATGTGCACTAAATGCATTTAAAAATGTCATAAAATGCTTCCTTTTATATATGAGATATTGTCTTGCAAAATGAAATAAAGTTATTGATTACTTTAGAAGACCTTGTTAGAAATTATACTAGAAATGGTGAATGGGATACTTCAGAAGACAGTGAGGGATTCATCAGAATCAGTGATAGACTCATGACAGGCAAATTCCAGTGTAAGGATAGCACACAATTAATTCATAACTCAGCCTGTACCCCACAGCAGGGTTGTGATAGTGAGGAAAAAAGTGAATTCAGACTGCAGCTGCAGGACCTCCTAGAGAAATCAGGTCAGCAGAAGTTGGAGCTGATAATAAGTGATCTAAATGTGCATATCTGGACAAACAGACAGACAGAACAGGATAAGATAATTGCCTGAGTCAACACTGGAGGGGCAACTGGAATAAAGAAGGAGAAGTCAATCTAGACTTCTTTCTGGCAAATAGCTTCATGTTGGCCAATACATGGTTCAGCAAGAGAGAGACAGTTACAATATCACATACAAAAGTAGCCAAAATTCAGCTCAGATAGACTTCATCCTAGTAAGGAAAGGGAATTGGGGTAGAATTGCAGATCACAAAGTCTTTCCCAGTGAAACAGTAGCTCCACAGTGTAAACCACTGGTTGCTACAATCAGCTGGAAGCAGTGGTCAGAGAAAACTCTGCAGTCAAGAGAGACTAGGATAAAGACCCAGAAGCTGACAAATAAAGAATACACAAGAGATCAAGGAATTATTTAGGGCTGCAATACCTCAGGAAGAAAATGAAATAGGTACACTTGAAGGTAAACGGCAACGCCTCGAAATAACATGTGTGAGGACTACAGAACAGATATGCTGCTGAGTCAGGTATGGAAATAAGGTACATAAGGCAAGCTGGTGAAGGAATGCAGAAATCCAGGAAGTCATCAAAAGAAAGAAGTGCAAGAAAATGTGGGAGACAGATGAGATGGACAGAGGTTAAGAGAATAGTTACAATAGCAAAGAGCAATGCATAAATAGGCACTCCACCATCTTCTGGAAAGTGACTCAGTAGATTACCCAAATAAATGCTTATTTATTTATGTATGTATGTATGTATGTATGTATGTATATATGTATATATTGGTATTTGATTACCGGGAAGGTCCACTGGGCCAAGGTAAGCTCATTTTCAGTGGAGGCCTAGGGAGAAAAGCTTCAGGTATAATCAAACTCACATAAAACTTTGCAAAAAAAGTTTCAAGGGGGAATCAAGAACATTACAAGAAGAAAAAAAAAGAAAAAAAAAATAGAAAAAAATAGCATTATCAGGTTGCAAGGCAAAAACTGAAAGATAAAGAAGACAGTCAGACAACATTATCTTTAGATGCCAGGAGCAACCTGCTCACCAGTCCACAGAATATCAAAGACACATGGAAGATGTACTTCAAGCAGCTTCTGTGTTAAGAAAATGCCACAGAAACTGTACTGTCCCAGACACAGCCTATGAAAAAATAAGAGGACATACTCACACCCCAGGATTCAGTAAACTTCCATGCAGGAATAGCTTATTCCTGCATGGAAGGGACCGTTCCTGTGCAGCACGGCAGTGCGCCGTGCATATTCACGAAGGCATGCTGTTGTGCTGCAAAATGGACATGGTTCTGTGCATAAGTGCAGGGGGTGTGTCTGAGATCAGTGCTCTCACAATACACACGGTCCCTGCACACCAGAATTGCCATTTGGCAATTTAAAATGAGCAAGAACACTCATAATACCCCCAACCCATCAGGGTAAAAAATCTGGTCAAAGCTATAAGGGACAATCATCGCTACCAAGGCAAAAGTTGATAGAGTAACAGATTTATCATAAGCACATACCTCACACCTCCCAACCTGTCAGAGTAAGGAATGTGGACAAAGCCATAAGGGACAATCGTCCCACAAAGCAGAAAGTTGATAAAAATAACAGGTTCCTCATTAGCATGGATATTATGAAGGGTACAAATAAAAAAAACACAACAAATACATTTTTTTATACATGCAATAAAGTTTAAGCATAGCTGCGCAGGTGTGCCCATTGCTTAGCTATGCTTAATCCAGCTTAAACAACACAAGAAGTTAAATAGCAAGAGACATCCAACATATATAATGCTGCAACAGTGTAGTGGTTACAACATACATTTTGCAAGCAGCCATTCCTGGTTTGACCCCCATTATAACCAATTTGCATTTTACATGTGAAAGCAGTAAATACACTTTTTTTTATAATTAACTACTAAATAACATATATTTGTTAACCAGAGTACTGTAGTAGGTCCAGATGTGAAGTGTCAGATTAATAAAGTTGTGAAACCCCCATTTAAACACAAGTGCTCCATTCAGTATAGTCACACATGAATAAATGTAATAAAAGCACATTGGGGATGTCAGGGACAGTAAACAAATTTATAATATGTAATGAATGATGAATCAATCCCATACAGCAGATAGTCTATAAAATAAAAAATAAGCAATGCTAAGCATTGCACAGCTCTGCTTACCAGGTGTAAGCGTTGTGTAAATATGACTGCTAAGCAATGTGTAGCTCAGCTAAGTGGATTTATTCACTGGTAAGCAGTGCTGAACCTGCCCCTTTAAGCACTGCCAACCTTAGCTAAGCAGGTTTGCCCGTAGCTTAGCTTAGCTCAGCATATTCAAAACCATCCAATCACAGCAAAGGGCAGGAAATCAGAATATTTAAATCCTGCATGCGGGAATACAGCTCATAACTGGTTGCAGCATCCCACTGTAGGGAGTATGACAGGTGTTGGTGAGGGCATGAACTTCTGGGTGCAGCGCTGGAGCACACAGGAGTCCAAGGTCATGGTAGGACCCCTGGTAATTAACCATGGTGAGAGACTGCTGCAGGGCCAGTACCAGGGCTCCCAATATAAAGCGGAAGCCTGGGACCATTTTGCCCATGATCTCACCAGTGCCACTTGTATCCTTCGGATTGGTGAGCAGGTCTGGCACCACTATGCTGACTTGAAGCGGAGGAAGAGGGAGCTCTTGGATGAGTGGGTCTAAGAAGCAAGGCAGAGGGGTGATGTCCCAGCAGTGTGTAAGTATTCATATCATTAACTGTTTACCAAAGTCCAGCCTGTGTATTTGATGGATAGGTATGCCTAAATATTTCTTTATTCCCTTTACAGCTGCAGCTGAGCTGGCTGTGAATCAGGGAGTCCATGCCAGTAGGTTGCAAAGGCTGCATTGTGAGGCTGGTGAGTAACAATCCTGCTTGTAGTAGTCATACTAAATAAAAACAAAGTAGTAGAAAGTAATCTGGCAGTATAAAAACTGTGTATGGGTTGTACTGAATAAACCAGACATTATGACAGTAATAGTCCCATATAGGTGATATTTAAATAAAACTGTAACTGCCTGGTAACAAAGTTCTAAATTCTGGACTGGTTGTGTTTACTCTGGTATTGCATGGCATTTACTGTTGCATTCTCTGAATAGTAATGTTGTGTTAACCACTGTTACCCACACTGTACTACATAAAAATATGTCTAGAATGTCTGTATAAGACTGCTGTAAGTACAAGATCAGATTGTACAACCAAGAGAGACTTAGACAGAAAACATGAAAAAAAACAGACAGCAGTTTCTAAATTGCTCACTCTGATGAAAAACAAGTTGTTGTATTTTTAGCACACACAGCCATGGTTCAAATCCTGGGAGCGGTAGTAAGCTGTATGCATAATCATACATTTCAACTGTACAGATTTTCACAGAATGTCGAGATAATTGGCTCATTTTTGGCCTATTCCTCTTTCTCCATGGCAAATCATTGGGATGATCTCAGAATTGTAGTCACTAAATAATGACATTCATTTGAGTTTCAGACTTCAAATCCTTCAGAAAATACATATTAAAACAAATTCTGTTACACTAGCAACTCTCTAAGTTTATAAGAGCAATATTCAAAATATGTCCTTATTTGTACCCCCATGTTGTTAAGCTTAATCCAGAGTTTGTGCATTAAGAGGTTGAGAGGTATAAGCATAATTTAACTAGGAAGCGGGGAGTATGTGTATAAACAGGTAGTGTTAACAAACATTCCCCCCACATGACTTTCAGATAAGAAAACTGTAACTGCCTGGCGATGATTAGAGCAATGATCATTAAAGTTGTGAGTACTGCAAGGAAATACAAGTTGTTAATTGACATCTCTCCCCTCCACCATATCTGCAGCAATAATCTAAACACACAAATCAATAGGCATGTTTACACCAAACCTACTGTTGGGACATATGTCCTATTGTTCAACAAATATTGAAATGTGTTTCTATTAATGTTCCATATTGAAATACTATCATAGGTTGCCTGTTGCTATCAGTGTAACCTGCATTCCATTATAATGGCCACTGTGGTTCCATATATGCATGTGTTCTATTTGCTATGTAACTGTTCCAAATATGTTGATTTAGGTTAATAGGAATATCTATGCATGTTGTTATAACTGATCCTGGATTGTGTTGACTATTACTAACCCACACATGTTCTAAAACTGAAACAACATAGCATGTTTGGGAAGGCCGGTCCCAGCGGACCCATCTCTCCCACCTCATCTGGCTATGACCAGGCCCCTGCACATTTGACACCCTCCCCGAGACCTCCTCGTCCACTAGTCCTGTACAACCTTCGGGTGGAACCACCTCAGGGGATGGGGCTCGTCCCCCCAGGAGTGGGCGCGGACAGGATCCTGTCACCTGAAGCCAGGTCCAGGGTTTGATGCATAGCGAGCTTTGAAAGGAGTTTGGAGATCTGCTACACCAGCTTGAGGGCTATGTGGTGCAATTTGAGGGTCGGTCTGCCCCTTCTGCTCAGCCCCCAGCACAGCCACCATTGGGGCCATGATGTTGCAGTGGTGACTGCCCATGGGTGGGGACCTCAGTCCCACTGTTTCCTTTTGGGGGCTCATGGACTTCAAATTTCTAAACACTCCTCCCCATCCAAGGTGTTCATCCCCCACATGTATCATATACTGCCCCTGTATGCTGTCTTGCCTGTCTTCCTACCCAACCTACATCCCCAAATATACATACTATCCTTCCCCAATATCCCTCTCTCACTTTAAAAAAAGGGCAATCTGTTCCCCCCCAAAAAATTGCTCCATACATAGCTGTCCATATCCACACGTTTCCACTGAACAAATGAAATCTGGTCTAATTGGCTTCACAACACATTTTTGTTGTCCTCACCCCTCCCTCAGGGATTTGTCCCAATCTACCTCCAAATTCAGTATATATACACAGCTGTTGCTGTAGAAGAAATGGACAGCCATGGACCTTCCCTACACCTGACCTGCACATCCCTATCTACTTTCCCTATTGTCTTTCCCTCTGTGTGTCTCGTTTTTTACCACTTTCCTATCATCCTTTTTTTCTTTTCTTTTAAAGAAATTAGTGCAGGGGTAAGTGGGAGTAAGTACGTTTAAGTAGTAGTAAGCAGGGTTAAGCCTGTTTGCGCGGCACTAAGCAATGCCTATACAGATTAAACACTTTTAAAGCTAACTGTCTGTAAGTATATTTAACCTGATGTTAGCATTGCTTACCGCTGTGCAAACCCACGTAAACCCACTTACAACCACTTAAAAGTGCCTTAATTACTCTGTATTCAACAGCCCTTGTTCTACCCAGCAATAAAATTATTTGCCTTGCCCAGTCTTGAACCTAGGACCCTATACACCATAGTCAAAGCAATGCACAACTACTTCATCAGAAGTGCACTCCTAAACATTTTTTTAATATATCATTCAATACAGGTATAGAATACTATGGAACAAACACTGTGGAACCAGCATGTTTATAATATATAAATACACAAATATAGATGTGTATGGTGATAGATACATATGAAAAGTGTATACATCAGATATATGTAGCTGTACATACGAAATTACACATAAAGAATATGTACATATATATCATGAAATAATATGTGTAGATATCAAATAAGAAATATACTGATAAACCAATAGTCATATATTAAAAAAAAAAAAAAAAATATATATATATATATATATATATATATATATATATATATATACATACAAGGATAAATATATGTTAACATAATGTATATATATATATATATATATATATATATATATATATATATATATATATATACATAAATATACATAAACAGAGATATCTAGATTTACACACACACACACACACACACACACACATATATATATATATATATATATATACAGACATCCAGACATACATATACATATATATATATATATATATATATATATGGGTAGGTACTAGGCTATCAGCCCTGGGGCCTATACAAGCCCAGCCAAAAAGGTACCCTGGCTTTTGCCACCCAAGAAAATTATTTTCCTGTGCCACTGTCGAGTAGAGCCACAGAGGTGATCCCTGGGGTGAATTTCCTATTTCCCAACCAATCATCAAGATTTTTCTTGAAGAGTGCTAATGAGGAGCTTTGCTTGATATAGATAGGTAGTATATTCCGGAGTATGGGAAGTCTCTGGGACAGGAATCTATCCCTCCAGCATGTTCTGTTTAATGTGGTGACAAGGTTTAGGTCCCTAGAGCGTGTAGCTCGGAGATATATACACGCACACACACACACACACACACACACACACACACACACACACACACACACACACACACACACACACATGAAATGTGTATATATATATATATATATATTTGTATATAACATGTACTACAGTTATACCCAGCACCATACCTCCCTGCCCCTAAGTGCAAGAGATCTGGACAAAGGCTGCAAAATGGGGGGGGGGGGATGGATCAACACTAGCGACACAGAGAGACAGGAGCCCCTATCAATTTGGTAGTTTTGTCAGGTAAAATTTCCCCATCTGTGTACACTGGTGGTGAAGAGTTTGTGGGAAAAAACAGAGTGAAAGGGGTTTGCATAGTTTATAGTAGTGTGCTGGGCTGGGCTGCTGCCTGTGTAATTGGCTGATTCTGATATATTTCACCTGCCAGCTGTGCTAGTTCTCCTTGATTGCCTTCCTACTGCTGTTTTCCCTTCCCATTCCCTTCCTGTTTAAGCCCGTGTGTGCTCCAAACATACTCATGCTCACATGCGAACTGAGCTGCTATTTCCTGTTTTTCTTTTTTGTTTAAAACCAGGTGTGCAGCACGGGCACCCGTTTAGGCAGGGAAAACAGTGCTCAACAATATGAGACACATCCCCCTTCCTTAGCTCTGCTTAGCCAAGAGCAAACACAGGCTGCAGGGTTCCAATAAGTTTACACCAAGCATGACACACCCCCTATTGAAGTCATCCTCTTGTCCGGCCTACATGGCTCCCTATTCCTGCACCTGCACGATTAGGTACAGGCTTCCAGTAGGTAGAAATCTATGATTCAGTATAGGTCCCTTCATTTGCATACCCCAGTCCCAAGCACACCCTTTCCCCTTGGCAAACAGTGCTCCCTTGTCTTTTTACATTCTGCCTGCCATTGACTATAATGGCAGAATGCATATTTCTGTTAAATGGCAGTTTTTCCCTTTTTTTTTATTTTTGGTACCCCTGTGTTTGCGTGCCATTGTCCTTAGCTTAAACGGACGAGATCGGCCAAAACACAAATAAAAGTTTTATTTTTACAAAAATTATGTTGCTTTTAATGCCATTGACCTTATATTTGGCCATTGGCGTGTCTGTTCTACATAATACATGCTTTTCATGAGCTGTCATGCCTCTGTTTTGTCAGATGCAAAAATGTATTTGGCTACTAGCCGAATACATTTTTGCACTGACACTTCCTATACGGAATCCGTTCAGCTTGCTGGATTGCAAAATCACCTCATTTGCATGGTTTACACCAGCATATAAGGTGATTTGCATACTGAATGAAATTCCATGCAAGAGCCGTATATGGCTGCTTGTGCAAGCGAAAACAGCCTTATCCTGGATCACACGGCGGCCATATTGCATGCAGCAGTGGCTATACTGTTCCTGCATGGAATTTGGCCATTCATGAATCTGGCCAACAGTAGAAGAAAGAACCGCACTAATAAAAATGAAGTCAGGAAAGACAACAGGCTCAGATGAGGTCACAGCAGATATGATCAAGATGTTGGATGTGACAGACGAGAAATTGTTTCAAAGGATACTCACATCAGTATGTTGAGAAAGATGTATCCTAAATGACTGGAGTATAAGCTTACTAGTGCCAGGGTACAGGACAAAGTGGCCCATCACAACTGCGGGCAGTACAGCTGTATCAAATTCCTGTTGCACTATATGAGAATCCTAAAGAATGTGATTGATAAAAGTTATGCAGAGTAAGAGAAAGTGAGATGGGAGATGGGCAGTTCAGCTCCAGATCAGGATTCAGCACAACAGACTCAATGTTTGCAGTGAGACAGATTGTTGAGAAGCTAGAGATAAGCAATGAGTCCAACTATATATTTCAAGACATGGAGAAAGCATATAACAAGGTCCAAAGAAAGTTGACTTGGGCAGTCCTGCAGTGGTTCAAAGTCCCAGAAACTTTTTCAAGGTTAGTGCAGGCTGTGTACAAGAACCCACTGAAACAAGTACAAACAGTATTCAGTCTCACAGAGAGGTTTCCAATGAGAGTATGTACATCATGTTTCAGCTCTGAAGTCCACTGCTGTTCATACTGGTGATGGACTATGTTAGCAAACAGGTCAGAGGGGGCAAATTAAAAAAGCTGCTGTGAGCAGACAATGTGGCTTTACAGGCAGATTCTGAGCAGGAACTTCAGCAAAGTTTAGATAAAGTAAAGCCGTGCCACCACAGTGGAGGTTAAAAGTTAGTTTAATAGACTCAAACTATAAAATCTATAAAAACTATGAAACTCAAGAGTAAAACTAAAATAAAAGTAAATACAAGTGGATAAGCCTTTTTGGCAGTTGTCTTATTCAGATCCTGTTTTGTTAGCAGAACTTCTTGGTTTTAAAAGAAATGATCTGTTAATCTCAGAGTCATCTCAGAAGTTTCCACCACTTGAGCAAAGGCTTTAAAGGGACTATCCCGCTCAAGCCAGGCAGCTTACCAGCCTGTAAGTCAGCAATCCATCCAGTCTCAATAATTTCTGTTCTGTTAAATAGATCTCTTCCTCTCAAAGTTTCTTCAATAACTTCCAAGGTCATGAAAGAAAACTTGTGATCAGGGTATTTGGCAGTATGTTGAGACAGAGCACTAGTTTTGTTGTGTAATCTGATGTCACTCAAGTGATGCAGAATTCATTCCTTAAAGGGTCTGTTGTACAAGATAGTGGTGCAACCAGTACAACTGTATGATAGAGAAATCTGGTCAGTGTAAGCAGAGAAGCTGAGGAAGCTAGAGATGATAGAGATGAAGTGTCTTAGATGAATGGTAGAATGCAGACAGTGGGACAGTAGAAGAAATCAGGGCATCAGTGAAGAAGCCAAAATAGCTTGCACAGAAGGAGAAAGTGAACAAATTGTGGAGGTTCAGGCACATATGCAGAAAGCAGAAGTCGATCTGGTGAGAAAGTGTGACAGACAAGAAAAAGCAAAAGCAAATAAGGACATCCAACATAGAGCTGGATGGATTGTGTGAGAGAAGACCTGTGACAGTCGGGCATAAGTGTTGAAGAAAGTAGGAAAGAGGCACTGAATTGAGACAGATGGTCACAGTTGACATGCTACACTGACCCCATGTAGAAAATGAGAAAAAGGGTGTTGATGATGATCTTGTCTGAAATCACAAATATTGTGGGCTAGTGTATAAAACTTGCTTACATCATGTGTCATGTTGAGAAAATATCAATACATGTTATAAATTAGCACTTTCACATGTCACAGGTGATGAGGTGTAGGTTGCAGCTGAGTAAACTTGTTTGGAAAAATGTTTGAAGTTTGCACTTTGCCTGACTTATGGCTATGATGTAATGTTTGGTAATCCAGTTAAACAGCCACCCACACTCTCATTTATATACCATAATATTAATGATCAGAACTTTAGCTAGGTCAGGGAGAAGGTCTTCATTGGCTTTGATGCAAACTGCAAGGTTCGACATTATTGCTATTGTGGAAAGAAGTATCAGCATTGCTGATTAGAGGTATTATTCAGTAACATTTTTACAATGCATTCAATGAAACAGATGTGGTTATTTAAATGAAAAATGTGTAAATAAGTATTTCAGAATGTTTAAGCAGCATTTTTTTGCACCTTATGACACCTATAGTCTAGTAAAATACAGCATGGCCCAGTCTGCATATTCTCTCTGCGCATTCTGCGAAAATACAAATATATTTGAAAAATCAAAGAGATACAAGAATTATGCAGCTAAAGTCAAATGTTGCTCACTCTTATTTTTATCAAATTCTGGAATCTGTATCAAGTATACACTAATAATGTGCAACCTATCTAGGCTATTGTGGAAGGCTCACATGGTTAAAGACATTACTGGGTAGATATCCAGAGACATGACTCAATGGCATGCCTGCACTACAGCACAGACAAAACCACATGGATGACATTATTAAAGTATTACTTAGTATAACACCATCTCCTAAAAGCTGTAGGCTAAGTCAACAATAAAATATATTCAAGGATGTAACTGAGTAAAGAAATGAGTTAACACCTGGAGAATTTGTTCAGTTTATCTCATAACATTTTGCAAATATAGATACTGTAAATCACAGATACAGTAACTATTTAGAATAACAGCTTGCCCTTTAGAAGTTGTAGTTGCATATAGTTGCCACATTTTATGGCATAGTTAGATATTGAAGCAAATATCCACCTCTTAACATTTGCAGTAACAGTATTTTTTGGTTTCACATACTGCAGTGAGAACTGTATACCACAAAAGTAGATATATTAATTATGTGTACTATGTACAGTAAAACATGAAGACTGCTGCTAAATTTGGCAAAAGAAGAATTATACAAATGCCAAAGTGTTCTAGTATTGCTTATGTCATTTCTCAAAGAGCAGCTGAAGTTTTGATTTTAAATATTATCTGTATCACATAAGAAGATAGGTGCAAATTATTACCATATATTGCACTTGGTTCCATTCTGACTGCTTTCAATGTCTAATACACAATTCAGTAAGAAGAAATTGAAAAAGTGCTACAACTCATTCTTAGCACATAGGCATGACATGTTGCAACCCTGGATCTACGCTGACTACACACACAAATTCACACACATAAATGCATGCTCATACCCATACACACACACACACACACACACACACACACACACACACACACACACACACACACACACACACACACTCAGACATCCCTCATGTTATATAGCCTACTTGATGGTTTTGTCTGATGCTTTCTCACTTCTGTCCTCTTTAAAATGTTTTTATAATTATCCAAACAGTTGTTTCATTACAGTTCTTCTCTTTCTTGATCAGTTCCCCTCACTGGCCTTTGTTGTCTTTTGTATCTTAAGGCTCTGTCCTTGAACCATTATTAGTTAACATCTATATCAACTCCCCTATTTGTATGCAAAAATTCTAACAGCATATTTCTATATGCTGATGACCTTATCATTTGGGAATCAGATATATCTTTTAAGATAATCTCCAATACCTGTAACAGTACCTTCAAAGATTTGTGTCAAGCCTGTGAGTGTAATACTCTCAAGGACAATGTAAATAAAATCAGTACATTTTTTTACTATCAGTAATATTTACACTTATGTATAGACAACTGGTCTGAATGGTGGCCCACTGAAAACAGTTTAACCTGTAAATTATCTGAACATTTGGTTAGAATCCTTATGGACCTTCATTTCTCCTATGAACAAGCTAAGTAATAAAATTACACCACTTCAGAACTATAGCCATTTTAAAAAGATGACATTGAGGACATATAGAGAGATATAACCCCCCCCCCCCCACAAATTTATTTGTTAAGTGCTTTCATCCTCAAAATAATACAACTTTGGTATTTGAATTTTCTTTCTAGTTAATGGTATATAAATTGATTTCCTGGTTAAGGTTAAATAGTTTTGAAGAAGTCTTATAATTTTGGAGCTAAAAGCCCTCAGCAAAAAAATCTGTTTCTTATTTTTGGCATTTTGGGAAGTTTTTTTTTTTTTTGCTTCTTGGTGCTTTTACTTCTTCCCGACTTGGTCTGCCAAAGTTTTCTTTAGTTCTTAGACATGTAGAGAAAGCTCACAAAGAAGAATCACTGCATTGGATTGTGTTTTGCAAATGTAAGGAAAGTTGTATCTGCTGAATATATTTTTTTTAAATCCCTGCTGATTACTGGTATAAATATAAAAGCATCACTGTGCTTTTGCAGCTGATAGGCTGTTGTGTTTTTTCCCCTCATAAACTTGATAAAGAGGCCATCTGAGTAAAACCATTCATACAGTGATGTACTTCTGAGCCATTTGCTTATGCTGAATGATATAACTGTTTTAAACTGAAATTCTGAAATAAAACCAAAAATTAACTCAACAGATGTATATGACTCAGGCTGACACTGGTCAGTAGATAAAGTGGTAGAAAAATATGGTAAAATGTTTTCCACAAAATACTTGTGATTTGAACCACATTCCAGATTGTTTGCCATTTACTGTCATTAAAGAGGGATGTGGTGAGATGGTCTTACCTGAAAGGTTATTAAATTCCCTCTAGGAATATTTAGTATTTCTAAGTACTGCTTTATGATATTTTAACAGGTAAGTAATTTTTATTTTGTTAGCCAGGCTCTAAAAATGTTTTTTTAGGAAAGAATAACGTTCATAGCTTGCATGGAAATTAATGTTTTTAAGTTTCACCCTGGTACTCTAAATCATACAAAATGTTGTCTGTTATTGGGGTAACCAAGATATGGGGTTGAGTTTGACTCCTCTGGTTATTAGATGACCAGCATTTATCCAGAAATTGTAGCCTAATAGTTAATAGACAGTGCTGCACTTATCTTGACTTAGTGCTGGGTATGAAGATTGGGGTAGAGAAGGGATGAAGGCTGCCAGCCTAGTCAAATAGAATTTGATACATAATTTTATCATTTGTAAATATAAATGTAAAATACAGGCTTGTTTCTTAAATGAAAGAAAACACTGTAAAATGTTAACTTCAAGATTGTAACAGTATCGCCATCTGCTGTAAGAGAAAACTAAGCCAAGCATTTCACATCTGTTCTTTTGAAGTTAAAATTATGTCTTGTATACCCTTTTGATCTAGTTAGTGGTGCTAAAGAGGCTAACTGAACACATTCTTTCTATTGTTTTAACTTAAGGGATAATTACTAGAGTGTTCATGTGAAATGTCTTTTATTGTTGCAGTTTCCTGAGCAGGTGTTAGATTATTAAATAATGTAACCTGTTGGCCAGGGAACTCCAGACCAAGTGTCAAAATGATGTATACTGGGAGGGCCCAGCAGAGATGTTGTTAGTGAGTTTAAAAATTATTGCTGTGAAAAACTATAAGCATTTTGATCTGACTATCTAACTCAGCACTGCCTTGCTCTATGAAAGTAAATTACTTTATAAGTATGTTTTCTTGTTGAAATAGCTAGGACTATAAAAATTAGACTTAAGTGTTTTTCTGTTATATCAGAACTTTCCTACTGTATTGTTTTAAGTTTCTGTGTGATCTCTGAACTCTTGGATAGCACTGTGGCGTGGTAGTATTGTCTTGTGTTTTAATTATTTATTATTAAATATTTTAAAAACCTTTTACCTGGGTCTGATTTGTGTAGAGACAAGTTAAGCTCTAGAGTACATCACATATTTATAGAGTTTATTGTACAAGGCCACTCTAATAAGCCTTAGACTGATTAGTCACACTTACCAATTGGATAATAATATTGCACAGTAATAATTGGACACCCTTTTAAGGGCCTTTGGGTAGCTGATAATTATTATCCAGTCATATATAACAGGCTGCTTATCAGATAGCCTCAGTGATCACTCCCCAACATTCCTACTCAAAAAATACCTATACCAAGCTAAACCTGTCATCTACCATCAAATACGTAAAAAACTAAACTTTAACCCACTCACATTCATCTTATCCCTCAAAGAATGTAACTGGCATCCTCTAAAGTACCTCAGTCTTGATGACGCAGTTGAATTTTTTAATACTACCTTCCTGAGCATCCTTAATTACCATGCCCCCATAAGACTTTCCAGAACCAAAGCACAACCCTCCCCATGGCTACAGAAAACCACTAAGTCAGAAATGAAAAACAGGGATAAAGCCTGACAGCACTGGCACAAAACCAACACCCCCTCAACCAGACAGAAATTCCTAGAACTACACAATAGGTCAAAAAGCTAATAAAACAGGACAACTTCCAATACTACCAGTCTGCCCTAGACTCCTCACAACACAGCCCCAAACAATTCTGGTCCTCCATAAACTCCATCCTTCACCCAGGTAAAGTCAGTACCCCTCCTCCTAGCATCCCTCACTCCTCAGAAAATATTGCTACATCATTCAACACACACTTCACACAAACCATACTATTACTAGCTAAACAACACAACCCCCCTCCCCTCCAACCCACACCTTCAACTAGTAATCTCCCCACTGCCTTCTCTTTTTCCCCTGTACCTACCTGCAACATAAAAAAAACTCTTAGCTAAACTTAAGCCCACCAAATTAGCAGCAGACAATATCCCAAGTGAATACCTACAAATCGCAGCTGATGCTCTGGCCTACCCAGTATCCATCTTGATTAACCAATCTCTGTCAGAAAGTTACGTTTCCACACTGTGGAATGTATCACATATAATTCCCCTCCACAAAGGCGTACCCTCCACAGAACTAACCAATTACCACCCCATAGCTATTCTCTCTGTCTTCATGCTCCAAAATACTAGAGAGATGAATACACTCTCAGGTCTCAGACTACCTCCTTACTAACAACCTCCTTTCCAATACTCAGCATGGTTTTAGACCAAATCATAGCACCACCACTGCTTTACTCTCCTTTACTAACCCTATCATTCAGCATAAAAACAATGGCTATCTCTCCTCTGCTACTTTCCTAGACCTATCTAAAGCATTTGACATGGTCCCACGCAAACAACTTATCTCTGTCCTCAATAACCTATCCTTCTCTCAATCAGTCACTAACTGGTTTCAGAGTTACCTGTCTGACCACCAACAATCTGTTGTATGGCAGAATGACATATCCCCCAACTACCTGTCTCTACAGGGGTTCCCCAAGGATCCATCCTTGGACCCCTAATCTTCTCTGTTTTCACCAATAATCTAGCCTCTGCCACCAAACATGGCACAGTCAAACAATACACAGATGACTCAACCATCATCTGATCAGTCCAGTCCCTACCCAAACTGCAAAAAGTCACACAGGAAGCCTTTTCCTCTCTTGAAACTTGGTTATCCGATGCCCAATTAATTTTCAACCCAAACAAAACTAAACTACTCATCTTCCAACCCACCAAACATACTCAAAACAACTCTCACTTTAACATCACAGCAAAAGACAACACCACTATATACCCAACTAAACACACCAAATTGCTAGGAGTGGAAATAAACAATAAACTAAAAGCACACCTAAAACATGCTGGCTATGCCCTTGCAACTCCCACTCTAATATCACCCACCACGTCCAACCACTACCTTTCTTTCCACTCCACTAACTACCTTGATTATAGCAAGCTCAGATGCTCATAAGCCTAGTACTTATTATACAGCAGGAAATTCTTATTGTAACATTTGTTAATGTCTGTTATGTACTTCACAGATAAAGATTCTAGTTGTCTACTGATCTACTATGTTCATCATATGTAAATATGTTGTACGTAATTGCTGTGTTAAATTGTTAATCACTATGAAATCCAATATAACTACTGTCTGTTTATTTTAAATGTGGAGTTTTCTCCCCGGGCCTTCGCTGAAAATGGACCTACGTCCATTCACACACTCCCAGTCAACAAATGTAAATAAATAAATAAATAAAATTAGCTGGTGGTGGCAGTAATTACTACCATACAGTCTGGGTAAAGGGGCACAGCTGGAGAATCTGTGTCAGCCTTTCCCAGGAGTGTCTGTGAAGTTGTATAAATACTTATCTCAAAGTGTGTGTGGTGTATCAGCTACCTGGGCAGGGACATGAAGCACTGGTGGGAAAGAGAGGGTACTGGAGGTTAGCTTGCCAGCTAGGCTAAGATCTGGACTCTATAGTTGTGCCAGTGGGGAGTTTTATTGGGGACCTGGGGAGCAAGGGAGCAACCAGCCAAAACTGACTGTGATATTTTTGTGCACTTAAGGGAAATTGTACTTTACTCTGTGTATTTGTTATCCTTTCCTCTTATATGAGACCCCCTCCCTGATGTTAGTGGTAAGGATTGAGGCTCCTTGATTGCTGGGCCAGGGCACAGCCGTCACACTGGGGATCAGTCTAATTTAGCTACATCAGTCCAAAGGAACATTAATTTGTCTGGCTTAATGGAATAATTCATTATAGTTTTGTGAAGTATATGAAACTGTTTGTCAGAAGAAAAATAAAGGAATAAAGGGATAACAGTGGTTGTTGAAGTATGGAGATAGAGGCAGTCACGATGCCCTCTGGTACACAACCCATCTAATAACATATACTTGTCAGAAATCTAATTTGAGTGGGTTGGTCTTTTTACAGGATGGATGAAGCCATGGTCTGAAAGGGAAGAAAATTGGGGAAAGTCATACTCAGGTTGCCAAATAAGACTGACATCTACCATAAGTGGTAATCTTTTAATAGTGAGTTTCCCAGTACTGTGCCAAGAAGATCAATCACTGAGTGTTTTGAGTCAGGAGAAAGCTGTTATGCAACTAGAGTTTACAGTCTGATAGCATTAAATAGTTACACTGTGACAATCCAATTAGGAACATGATCCATGATATTTAGAGTGGATGCGATGGGTAAAGAACAAATGTTGTTTTTAACAAGGATAAGTACACTCCCACTGTTATGGGGTACAGGTCATTGTCATTAATACATGGAAGAGTTTGCTATGTTAGGCTTATTTGTCTTGAGTCCAAATTTAAATACAATTGATTTGTTTTTAATGCTAGAACTATTTGTGTGTGAAATGTGGTAGCCCTTTATTCTGTAGTTTGTAGGTTAAGTAATTTGGATGGGCAAGACGTAGATGAGATCATGTCAAAGGGAAGGTAGCTGTAATATATACAACTGCCAGAGCATGGAACACAATCAACAGTAAGGCAATCAGTAGTCTGATGGGAGCAAGTTATTATTATTGTTATTATATAGTATGTACAATAAGGGTACGAAATAAAGCAATGCTGATGATGGAAATCAACCATTTTGGTATGTTATAAAAACAGTGTTATACTTTTGACTGCATTAACAGTGAATGCTGAGATAGAGTCAATGTACAGGAAGATGACCAAGGGTAACTTATATGGTAAAAGTTAAATAGTACCGGCTTGTAAAATGAGTGATCAATTTTACCTATAACAAAAATTCTCACGGTGTTACTGCTGTCTTATTACTGCTTTTGTGTCTTTACTATTGGATAGCAACCAACAGCATGGAAATCAAGACTAATTGTAGACAAGAGGATAGTGTCAATGTTGAAGTTACATGCACGTAGTTCAGATACTGTTGAAGTCGACTATGGAAGTTAAGAGTTATTGTTAGATAGTGTGTGGGAGTATATTTTAAAATAATGGGCAAGATGCCTCGGCATGTAGCTGGGAGGAGAGCAAAGGTATGCCTTCAACCTAACAGAGCCAAACTACCTGCACATGCAAGAAAAGAGAGTTCTAAGTTATAATATGGAAAAACTGAGCTATTTGGTTCATCTGACAACAGCAAAGTTATGGCAGAATTCTTTATTACCCAGAACTGCCATAGAGCAGCATACCCATGGTAGAGCTAGAAATGAATTCTTCCACTGGCGGATGGATGTTGAGCACTGCAGTTCCTGGAGGTACTTGCTAACATAGCAGACCTCGGATATTCTTCATCAGGCTGAATGCAAACATGAATATATTAATTACCATGAGTAGTGTAACATTGCAAGACAAGGCAAGTAGTGCAATAAAACATGGCAGTAAATCTAGAAAAGGAAAGCACAAAGTTGTATAAACACACAACCGCAAATGTAAGACAGTTACATATTTCATCCTACAAATTACAACATACTAGCTATTTTAAAATTACAGCAAATTATTCAGTATTGCAATAACCTGCTAAGCCTGAAATATAATGACTATAACCGACAAATATAAAAAAAACAAAATAAAAACAATAATCAAAATGTTAATAGTCAATTCAGACTAATATATCGGAATGATAAATGAATGACACATTCAGCAAATGCAATATAATGCCTATCCCAAATATTTTCCTGCTGTGTGTTCTGCTTTTGATTAACAGCCGAAAAACAAGTACAAAGCAGGATAACATGAGAATGAGTGACAAGAGAAAATGAAAAGGGACTGAAAGAGTCAAGTTACCACCCAAAGTATTTTAGCCCATTTAATGTTACATACTTTGCAGATATGTATTTACATAGTTAGATTTTACCTTGTAAAGTTCAACAAATAAGAATGAGTCAGTAATCAATCTAAGCTAAAGATGTTAGCAATGAAGTAACATATTGTGTAATTTGTTGTTCAGTTAACTAGATGTTAATATACATGCAAAACAAGTGGTTTTCAAAGAAATAGTTATTAACGTATTTCATTTTTAAACAAGGAGCCAGCCTAAAATCCTCTAAAATGTCACAGCTTGGGTAACTGACTTTTCAGAATTTTTGTAATAAAATAAGTTAGTTGTTATAAATTATTGCTTTATGAAAACAACTATGCATTATGGTCTTTACAAATGCAGTGATCTTTAACTGCAAACATTATTATAAGGAGATTTGGATAAAAATGATACATATTTGAAAGACTGTGAAATATTACATAGT
The DNA here is from genome assembly GCF_019279795.1 of Protopterus annectens. Classification (NCBI taxonomy): domain Eukaryota; kingdom Metazoa; phylum Chordata; order Ceratodontiformes; family Protopteridae; genus Protopterus; species Protopterus annectens. The sequence goes on from NC_056733.1 coordinate 1,650,677,861, forward strand.
CCCTACATTTCTATGCATGCGCTGGTCTTTATCACTTGCCAAGGGCCACACATTAATATAGACAATTTCATTTTCACCTTCAAATACATACATATGCACATACACCTACAATGAAAAAATGTAACACTGTACATGAAAATGAGCTTAAGCTAATTATCACTGTACGTTTTAACTTACTATTTACTAATGGATGTGTGATTTCACAGCCAAATGAACAAGCCATTATTTTCAAGCCTTAGATAGGGTATGTTAGAATTTGTAACATGATACATGTTAATAAATGTATTAGTTTTAACACAATTTGTATCTTAAAATATTCTTGCATTCAAGTTCTGAGTAAAAGATAGGAAGGCTAAAGGAGGAAAACAAATGTTTTGTTAGAGATACATTTATAAAATTGTATTTGTCATATTGTACAGAGAAGCCAAGGCTTAGCAGTATGACTGAAATCTTAGGCCCGGATTCAATAAAGCTTACACAGTCATTTATGACCATGTTTGCATCGCAGCATGATGTGCACATGGACGCAACAAAATTTGAATTCAGTAAGTGCCATGTAAAGGTGCACACCTCCGCGGACCAGTTAAACATGATGAGAACACAGGGTTGTCATACCCAACTGAAATCCATAAACCACAGAGCGAATGCAAAATATCCCAACTAACAAACTAAAATAATGAGTAAAAAGGTCACACAGAAAAAACAATCGGTTAAAAACCACAAAAAGAAAAATCTAGCAAAACTAGACTTTTCACTGTGTGATTCCTTAAATCTCTTGCATTAGAGGCGATATGAGATATATGCAAATTACCATTTAAGGACATCAGGTGTTTCAGCTAAACAGCAATTCTGAATGTCCATGACTTTTTTCTTTTAACTCTATTTATGGATTAATTCAGGCCAAAAAAGCCAAACCCTGGGTACAGCAACTCTGTGTTTCCAAATGTTAGCCAAACATTCCACTTATGCTGTGTTGATGATGCCATGAGAAGGCAGAAACATCCATGTCCACAGCAATTGCAACAGTTTAATTTAGAAGCCTGCATTCACCACTGAATAATTCCAAGAGGTCTGAGTAAAATGTATGCCGACATATGGCAATACTAACCCTGACCTTCATGCTTGATGGCAGGCTATATATTTGGAAACTAGTTTCCGCTATATTAGGCTACTTATAGAATATTTTAAAACTATGGAGGACAAAACAGCCAATTTGATTAAAGCTATGGATTTATCTGACTCCTGTATTTCCAGGTTAGAAATACTACAAAGTAGCCTAGATGTTTATGACACTATATTAAAAAATTATAAAAGCCAGAAACTTGCAAGAGACTTCTAGGACTTAAACAAAGAAAAATCTTTGATTGGCCCAGACAAAAAGATGAGACTCGTGACAAGAAAGTATTACAGAAAGAAACAGCTACTGAAACAGTGAAATCCTTAGGGATTAACAAACTTCAAACAAAGTGGGTAGCGGAAGATGTAATTTTAACTCTTTCTGCAGAGAGTCACACCCCTCAACTCTCAGCAAATGAATGCCTTAGATAATTTTATGAGCACTAAAACAATGGAAAACAGAGAAGAAGGCCGATGCTTGCTCATCCACTGATTCTACCACATGGCCCAAAGAAGGGGCTGTCCACATACCATCTTTTCAGCAATTACCAATATTAATAAAACATCAACAACCGCAGAAGTACTGATCTCCCAGTCAGGAAAGGAAAAGGAGAAAAGTGAATACCTAATAGTACCTTGTCAATGCAGTAAGTTAGTCATTAATATTTTGAAGTCTCACCTAAGTAACGAACAGATGAGTGTTCTGGAGAAGAGGTTGTCCTTTATTCCCTCCCTAAACTCACGGTTAAGTGAATCTGTAATTGATATAAAGTGCTTTGAGAGAAATGTGACTCTGAAAACTCTGTTTGGAGCTATTAATACTACACCTTCTGAACAATACAAACAACTGAGCAGTTTTGTTACTGTTCCACATCCAGCCATGGAGCTATTTGCATGACTTTGTATAAAAGAAGTAATGAAATTAAGGCAAACAAATATAAAAGGGGGTTATAGAAATATTACCTTTGTAGAAAGGAACACACTGCAGGATCTAATGGATAGAGGTGATTTATTACTCAAACCAGCAGATAAAGGGGGAGCCATTGTGGTCATGGATTCCTCTATGTATTCCCTTAGGATAAAAGAGCTATTAAAGGATGAAAACCCCTACAGAAGGATAAATAAAACTGAACTGAGTAAAATTGTTTGTACTGTTCATGAAACTCTCTTGGAAATGCTTGCAATGAGAGCTATCACACAGGAATTTGATTTTGTTTTCTAGGTAGAACACCCTCAAATACCACAGATAAGTGGCCTTTTGAAAGTCCACAAAGATCCAAATGTCCCCTCAATGCAACTAATAGTGGCAGGGAGAGGATAGATTACTGAACCTCTCTCCATTTATTTAAAGGACCAACTAAAATAGCGCCTGGTCAGAGTGCTAGGAGTACTAAAAGACACTTCTCATTTTCTTGAGTCCCTGTATCAGTGTATGGGATGTTATTCACACTTTGATAATATAATTATGGTAAGAATGGGTGTATGTAGCCTCTTCACAGTAATACCTAATGATTATGGAGTGAAGGCAGTGGCACAATTTATTTCTTCAGAAATGGAAGGACCAGCTTTATGAAGAATATGTATGTTATTAGAACTGGTGCTAAACAATATCTTTATTTATGGAGATGAATGCTATTGGCAAAAGTGGGGGTAGCCATGAGCACTTCCTGCGCGAATAGTTATTTAAATCTAGTGCTAGCCCATTGGGAAGAAATTTATGTTCTGAATGATGATAACAGGTGTAGAGATAGTATCCAATATTATGGATGTTTTGTGGATGACATATTTATGGTGTGGGAAGGACCTAAAGAGCCCATGTTGGAATTTATATCTTATCTTACTACCAACACTACATTCCCAAAATTTGAAACTAGTATGTCCACTACAATGATTGAATTTCTAGATGTCAGATCAACCCTAGATGAGAATCGAGGTATAACCATGTCCATATTTAGAAAAGAAACATGGAGGAATCACTTACTCCTTAAGAGTAGTATGCACCCCAGTCATATTTTTTCTAACATCATGAAAAATCATCTGGTAAGGATTTACAGACTGTGCACTGAAGACGATCTTAATAATGAACATCATGCTTTAGAACAACTCAAGAATAGAGGTTAAACAAAGAGAAAGTTTAACATGAACATGGAGAAGATACATGAAATAAGAAGCCAAAAAGGACCCTGCTATACTTAGAACATAGGATTAATAAAACATATCAAAAGCAGCAAAGGATGTTTGATAATTTTTGATGTATGCTAACTTACTGCAATGACACCTCGCAGAGCTGTCAAATAGTGAGAAAATATTGGTCGGTTTTAACTGTGGATGAAAATATAAAAAGTATTATAGATGAAACACCTAAATTTGTATTTAAGAATAAGAAAAATCTGAAAGGATTATTGTGTAATAAAGAGAGAATAAGCAAGAAGATTAGCCTCAAAAAAGGTACTTATATATGTGGCCATTGCAAAGCATGTAGTTGTATCAATACAATGAACTGTTTTCTTCATAGTTTTAAGCAGTATGCTGTCTGTAACACCAAAGATCTTATATACTTAGCAACTTGCCAAAACTGTTCAGCTTTTTATGTAGGTAAAACAAACAGAACACTTAAAGAACAGATTTTTCGTCACATGAGTGATATAAGGAACTGTGTGAAAATCAGTGCTCTAGCAAATCATATTATGGAGCATGTTGGCCATTCATTTAATTTTATGGTTCTTGAGACCTTTCAAGAAAATATAAGGGAAGATGATATACACAATAAAAGAGATATCAATGAAGTTAAATGGATAGCTGACTTGCGGGCTGATCAAAACCTGGTTTGAATGCAGTATTTCCAATAAAACATGTGCTAAAGGGGTGGCAAACCATTAAGAAGTGCTGAGTAGTCAGAAAGAAATTGTCCCATTCTGAAGCTTCTGATTGGTTGATTAACAATTTGCTGAAGCCAAACAAACTGAGGATCTGAAGAAGGCTATTAAGCTGAACACGCTTATCCATTTTCTCTGCTGAAGCTGCAACTTCTTTTTCTTTTTTTTATGGTTTTCAAGATGTTTTATTAAAAGGATTTTAGCTCCGTGGTAGTCAATTGTGGATATTTTGTTTGCTGTGTTAAAAAAAAAGTAGATCTCTCCCAAAAAGAAAAATTGTCCCATACATAGCTCTCCATTTTGCACACGTGTCCACTGGACATAAGCAATTCATCCAATTGGATTGACAATGCAGTTATGCTGTCATCACCCCTCTCTCTGTGGTTTTAGAATCCAAATTCTTGCACAAATCTGTCAAAGTGCACAGTTGTTGCTTTAAAAGAAATGGATAGCTCTGATTCTTTCCTACACCCTTCCTGAACATCCCTCCCAACCTTTAAATATGTTTCACCCCTGCATGCTCCCATTTCACCACTTTCCAATCTCCTCTTTTTGCTTTTCTTTATTTTTTTTTAGTATGAAGCTGTACGGTGCACCACATCTGCCAGCTTTGCTTAGCTCAGCTAAATAGAACTATAATGAATATATGTGTTTTTAACATTGTAACTCACATGTACAGAATAAACACCTTTGCCACATTTTGAACCCAAGACCATGACAACTGCAGCACACTGCATTAACCCAACATGCCACACAACTCTTAATTAAAGCAGGTGGTTTAAAACAACACAATAATTAGCAATTACAGTCATTAGGGGTGTTTCATCAGAGCCGTGTGCCACACCACACCTCTCAAACATACCTCTCAACCTGTTGGAGCAAGAAATCTTGACAAAGCCATAAATAAAAGTGGGACAAAGGCCCAAAAATAGGGACACTTTTTAATATTGCACTTACAAAGTTAGAAAGTTGTTAAAATAACATGTTTTGCATTAGCATGAGTTTTTGAAGGATAGGAATTCTGAAACTCAAATTTCTATCATTGTTATCTAACTTCAATCTTTAACGATTTGACAGAAAACCAAAATTTTATGAAAAATGGACCAAAAATATGAGGCAAAAATCTGGACATTCTGCAAAAATTTGTACAGTTGAGAGGTATGCTCACAAACTGGAATAAACAGTAATAGAAAACACTGGAGTGTATCTTAGATTCTCGTACACCACTAGATAGCCATGATATTGGATGTAACTGAGGCCTGTGATAAGAGGTAAATGTGCCCTTTTATTAACAAAATGTAGAAAGTCACCTGCCCAAGCATTCATGGCAGAATACATATCGAACTGTGACTCTGGTGCAAAAATACATCCATATAAAGCCATGCACATACTGATGGATGTAGACAATGTTTGTCATAGCCTGTATGTGTTTGTATGCACATATATCTTGCAAGTACATCTGCTGTAGCAGTGACTCAGTAGCTCAGTCTTTTAAATGACTTACATACATACATTTTGCCACAGACAGTCCTGGGTTCAAATCCAGTGTTGTGCTGCATTTCAATTACATTATTGTGAAGACAGTAATTAATGGATCACTAATACACTCTTTATCCACACAAAGCATTGCAAATTATATTATATGAAACTGCCCGCCCTTCAGCCTGCCTCTGGGCCCATCTCATTTGCTCACTCAACTGAGTGCAGTGAGATCATATTCTGATTTCAGGCACTCCTACTGTGTACAAAGAGAGCATCTGGGAAATAGAAAAAAAAAAAATTAAGCTTATTTCCTGCCTTTCTTGTTAAGTGGTACAGACTATTTGTAGGCTTCTGAGCCCCCAAGCCCTTCTGTGTTTGAGGGAAGCCTTCTAGCTTGTTTTTTTTCTTATAACTAGCCAGTTTTCTAGTTTCAGCACTCAAATCTGTTTCTTTGATCTCAGCACTTGTTCAGAAAAAAAAAAAAATTTCATCTGCTTTTACTGTACTTGTGTTTTACCTACTTCTTTTACTTTTGCATCATCTTAAAATACTCAATTGTATTTATTACTGCTTGGTGTAACTCATTCTAAGCCTTTTGGTTTAAACACTTGGGCTTCGGACCAGTTAGTTGTTTTGCACTGAGAGGGTTTGTGGTCTGCACTGTTGTGGCAGAACAGGTAGCTTACATCCTTCTAGGTTGAGAACTGCTGATTGAGGGCTCAGTGTCTGTTATTCTGAAAGTGTATTAATTCTGGTTTAAGCACTTGTGCTTTCAAGCCAGTTATTTTACATTAAGAGGGTTCGTGGTCTGCACTCTTGTGGGAGGAGAGGCTGGACTCTGCCCTTCTGAGCTGGGAATTTCTGGTTAAATGCTTATAGTGCATGCATATCTGAACTGTTTCTTACTGAAGTTGGTGCGCCTTGTTTGCTGTGGCATAGACTGGATTTGGGCCTGCTGGATCTAGCTTTGTTTGTGTAACTTGAGCACTAATCCAGACATTCTCTAAAGTATTCAATGGTATTTATTACTGCTTGGTTGTAACTTGATTAAAGTGTAGCTATCATTCAAGTCTTTTGGATTAAGCACTTGGGCTTCAGACCAGTTGTTTTACATTAGGAAGGTTTGTGGCAAGCACTGTGGTGGCAGGACAGGTAGCTTTCATCCTTCTAAGTTGGGAACTGCTGATTGAGAGCCCAGTGTCCAAGTGTATTAGTTCTGGTTTAGGCACTTGGGCTTCAGGCCAGTTATTTTACATTAAGAAGGTTCGTGGTCTGCACTCTTGTGGGAGAAGAGGCTGGACTCTGCCCTTCTGAGCTGGGAATTTCTGGTTAAAGGTTTATAGTGCCTGAATATTTGAACTGTATCTTATTGAAATTGGTTCACCTTGTTTGCTCTAGCATAGACTAGATCCAGGCCTGCTGAATCTAGCTTTGTTTATATGCTTGTTGTTTGTTTGCTTGTTATTTCCCTGGAAGCTAATTCCACCTAATACGCAACTTCTCAGCTTCTGTGGATCACTAGTGATATCTGCATTGCTTACTGTACTTATTTCCTTGTTTCACTTGAAAGAAAGTTACTGTTTGTCGTTTTGCATTTAGTTACTTGTAACACATTGCACTCAAGTTACCTGGCACTTGCTCACTAAAGCAATTATATAAGTCAGCACTAAAAATTAAAAGCACTACACCCTCACTCCCCACTGGCCCTTGTTTTCAATTAAGGAATTCCCAATATTATTCTAGCATGTCCAAAGGTCAGTTGTCAATCTTCTCTCCGGTCCAGCTGGTGAATCTGGGAATCTTGAGGCAATGTTATAACTGCCTCATGTACACAGACAGCCCTCTCCTCCTCCCACATAACACAAATACTTGAGAGATGCAGCTATTTAGCCAAACTGGAGGCTGAACTCTCTCAACTCAGGACTGGCAAGACCAGACAGGAGGAGAAGGCAACTACACACACCACAAAACCAGCCTCACATAATGCTACCACTCCACTGAATCAAACACATAAACACACAAAGACATACTCAGAGGCTCTGAGTAAAATTTACCTAAACAGCAGAGGCCTCCAAAGCAGACACCCAAACAACTGCTACCTCAAGACACCCCACAAGCAACACATAAACCACAAAAGCAGTGTGCAAAGCAGTCACAGCCCTTAAGGCCAAATACAACACCAAACATACTTGTCATAGGTGACTCCATAGTCAGACACACTGACGTCCCACTCACCAGGCTGAACAAGGAGAGGGTCACAGTAAGCTGCCTATCGGGCGCTAGAATCCGCCACATAACACAAGCACTCGGGTCACTCCACGGCAAGTACAAATATGACACAGTCATTGTCCATGCTGGTGTGAACAACCTGAGACGTACCTCCCTGGACTACATGAAAAGAGACATAGAGGAGCTCTCTGATTATGTAGCCCAGGCAGGTATGACCCTAACCCTGAGCAGTATCCTTCCTTCACCAAGAATGATGCCACAATATAGAGACAAGATGATCAGCTTTAACAATTGGCTTAATGTCTGGTGTCATTCAAAGGGGATCCAGTGTCTGTCTGCCTGGGATGACATGCTTGACAAGCCACGCTGCTTCGCAAGGGACGGCTTGCACCTGTCACCCCTGGGATTCCGGATATTGGCTAAGGCTCTTGCCACCCCATAGTGCCTTTTAGGCAAGGCTCAAATTCTAAACCTACCACCCTAGAAAACAAAAATGGGAAGAAACTGAGGGTAATGCTGCTCAATGCCAGAAGTCTAAATCTCAAAATGCACGCACTCAAGGCCCTTCTCAGTATGGAGAACATCGATGTCTGTGCTGTAACTGAAACCTGGTTCAAGGCTCCTGAGAGCACCCGGCACTATTAGGTTTTACCTCATATCATGCGTTCGGCCCCAAAACCCGGACCACACCACAAAAGGAGGGTATATCCATATTCATAAAGGATACCCACACCTCCAGGTTGGTGGCAACTCACAGCTTCGGAAACCATCCAGGTGCAACTAACCATAGGCAAAACTGCTCTACAAATTGTAGCATGCTACAGGCCACCCTCTCAAACTCAGGAACCCCACACAGCCTTCCTGAAGACACTGGAGGGTATAAATGTATCTCCAAACACCATCATATTGGGTGACTTCAACTACCCGAATATAGACTGGGAATATTACTCAAGCCCTAACTTTCTAGCCCAACGGTTCCTGGAGTTCATAAATTCAAATGCCATGGAACAGCTAGTCACTGTTCCCACAAGAGGAGAAAATATACTAGATCTCATTGTCAAAAACATGGGGACAAAATGCTCCACACCGGAAGTATATCCCTCATTGGTGAGATCTGATCATAAACTAATGTCACTGGAAAGCCACATCCCGCCCCGACCCCAAACAAAAGAGACCATAGTGAAGAACTTCTCTAAAGCAAACTTCACACTACTCAAGACTGGTGTGGTATCCTTCAAGGCCCCTGAGCCAGTGGAAACCACAACCCAAGCTGCGGAAGCCCTTACAAATGCCTTCTATGAACACCTCCAGGACTGCATGGATCAGGCAATCCCAAATAAAACCAAGACTCTTTCCACAAAGGGCAAACGTCCAGTCTGGTGGACCCCAGCCATTAACAAACTTTACAATAAGAGGAGAAAGCTATTACATGATAGAACAAAATCCATAAAAGGGATGTCACCCTGATCATTATTAGTAAAAAATACGAGCACTCATAAAATCAACTAAGGCCAATTTTGAGAGAAAAATTGCCATGGATTCAAAGGACAATCATAAGGCCTTTTTCAGCTATGTTAGGAACCTGGGTGGAAACTCCCAGATATGCTCAGAATTAGTCCAAAATGAAACAAAAATCACTGAACCCACAGACATTGCCAACATACTGGCAGACAGGTTCAGTGCAAACTTCACCCTCTCCCCTAAAGGAGAGATAACTATCCCAGCCGAGTGTAGCCTCCCGGGCATCTCAAATGTGCAGGTGAAAGCTGCTTTCTCTAAAGCTAAAAACCCAGCATCAATGGGACCGGATGGTGTCCCCGGCTGTGTGCTACACGAGCTAAATGAGGAATTAAACCCACACATAAGGCAGCTGTTTAATCTCAGCCTTACCACAGGATACGTGCCCAAGGAGTGGCGTACGGCAACTGTGGTCCCACTCCACAAAGGCGGCACCTCTACGGACCCTGGTAATTACTGCCCCATAAGCTTAACAAGTCTAGTCTGCAAAGCTATGGAGAGGATCATAATGGAGCTCATAAACAAAGATATAGGGGACTTGCAGACATTGGACCCGACCCAGTTTGGCTTTGTTAAGGGAAGATCATGCCTTTTGAACTTGGTCGACTTCTTCCAAACAGTCACCAAGGCCATTGATGAGGGAAAGGCAGTCCATACAGCCTACCTTGACCTTGCAAAGGCTTTCGACACAATACCCCACTCGGGTATTGTAGAAAAACTTACCAGCTTAAATGTAAACCCATATGTCACAAGATGGGTTGCAAACTGGCTTAAGGACAGAACCCACAGGGTTAGAGTTGCTGGCGCTGTGTCAGACTCCAAGCCGGTCACAAGTGGTGTCCCACAGGGCTCAGTCCTTGGCCCGCTATTGTTTGGCATCTACTTCGCAGAAGTACAGGCCAACATGGGAGGACTTTAGCGGACAAAGTTTGCAGATGACTGCAAACTGGGCGCCATAGTGGAAAGTGCATCGGACACGGATATCCTTCAGAAGGGACTCACGGAAACAGATAGCTGGTGCCAGAGCCATGGCCTGAAGTTAAACGCCAAAAAAGTATAGTCATACCCTTCGGGAAAAACAAGGTAACCCCAAGCTACCATATAGGTGGTAATCCACTAAGCACAGAAGAGGTTATCAGGGACCTGGGGACCCAGGTTGACAGTGGCCTTTCTTTGACACTCACATTGCTAAAGTGGTTAGAAAGACCTTCTACATTGCCCACCTGATCATGAAGGGATTCACATCCAGATCTAGTGAGGTCATTGTTCCCCTGTACTCTTCACTTATCAGACCAATGATAGAGTACAATGCCCCATTCGGGATGTATCTCACCCGACATCTGCAGCAATTGGAGAGACCCCAAAAGTTCCTCACCAAAAGGATAAAGGGACTCCAAAATCTGTCATATGCTGCCAGATTGAAGAAACTCCAGCTCTATTCAGTCGCATACCATCTGCTCAGAGGTGACATGTGCCTGACATACAAGGCCATGTCCAACCCGGAATTAATGGACATGCTCCACCTCAAAAAATCCAAATCCACCAAAACCACTAGAGCAAGCGACTTAAACCTTAGCATGGATATAAATAGAAATTGTAAAACACCAACTGTGAAAAATCAAATAAAGCAAGCCTCGGAGTATTCCACAAACTGCTAGAACACCAAATACAGTGCTTAGATTGTACCAGACAGCAATCAAAACGATAAATTCAGTGCAGCAAGTAAATAATCCAAAAATGAGTTTTATTTTAAGCGCTTTTCGTCTGCTACTAATGGCAAACTTCTTCAGAATAAACTCATATTCCATTCCTACCCATTTATACAAAAAACATAATTGGTTAATTAACCCAATTCAATATTCATTACACATTTAAAAAGGCAATGGCTAAAAAATACCAATTTAAAACTCTACATTATGTTAATAAAACAGTTTACACAAGTTAGATAGAATAAACATGTAAACAAATACATCTTACAGTACTGTCTCCATTTTACTTATTGAAATCATGACCATGTGGTAATAAACCAAATTAGAAAACGGGCCATATTCTCAATATGGAAAACCTAAAACTAATATAAATTGGATATTTGTGTGTAACCCGCTATTCATTAAATTATGATACTTCATTTTCATATGTAAAAATAATTTTGTTGTGTAATTACATAAATTTCAAATTAATACAGCTATATGAATGTATTGTTGGAAACTTTAATTTGAATATTCATATAACATTAAAAATCTATCTCTTTAAACTTAACATACTGAGAAGGCAACCTATAGAACATGCTTCATTTAAACCAGGGAGATGATAGGATGCCAACCTGATTTGCCAATAAAGTTCTAAAACTAGTAGTTTTAATGAAGCAGGACCTCCTCTAATATCGTTGAAAACTTGATCAATACCAATAAATTTAAATTGGTGATTGGGATTCTCTGAAACGTGTTTAGCCAATGCATTTGTAAGCTTACACTTCCTAATAGCGTACTGATGTTCATAAATTCTTTCTTTAAATTTACGTTCAGTTTTCCCTACATAGTGGGCAGTGCAATTTTGGCATTGGGCTACATATACTATCATCTTTGAGTTACATGTAAATCTGTGTTTAAGTTTAAATTCACCCTTATTGATGTAAAATCTATTGGATTCCATTATGAATCGACAGTAATTACAGTTGTGACATCTAAACATCCCTGGAGTTCTGACTAACATATGTTTCATTTCAAACCAAGATTTAAGGTTCCTACCTTTTTTGTAAGTCACTAAAGGTGTGGTGCCTAACTTGGTTGATACTGTCGAGTCTACTCCAAATAACTGCCAATTTTTCTGAATGATAGACCACAAAGTGGTACTGTCTACTGCAAACATAGTAATGAATCTAGGAATGTCCATCGTGTCTACTCTTCTAAAACCCACGTGGATCAGATCACTCACTGGGCTTAAAGATGTCAACGTACTCTCCCTTTCTCTCACTTGAAGAAGTGGCACATAAAATTTACTATTCCTTTTGGTGGTGATCTCATCTATAAGTTCCTCAACTAAACAGTTGGGGTATCCTCTACTTAAGAACATTGATTTGAGTGTGTTACATTCCACAACGAACTCTTCGTCTTTACTGATAATTCTCGCTGCTCTAACAAGCTGCCCTTTCACTACTGCACGCTTTTGTGTGTAAGGGTGACAACTTGTGAAATGTAGTAAAGTGTTAGAGTATAGCGGTTTCCTATATATCTTGGATGTAAAACAAGACATGTTCTCATCTTTAGTTAGAAGAATGTCAAGGTACGCTATCTCGTTACTACTGAAAGTTGAAGTAAATGCTAAAAATTCTGTAGAATTGTTCAAAAAATCAATGAATGAAATAGCATGTGCTTCACTCCCGTTAAAAAGGATGAAAATATCATCCAAATAACGAGTATAGTAAACTAACTGATCAGAAAGAGAAGGGTTGTTGAGAATGAATAGGTGTTCCCACTGGGCCATAACTAAATTGGCCACACTAGCTCCATAAGGTGAGCCCATCCCAACACCAACCGTCTGCAAGTAATAGTTGTCACCAAACATGAAAAAGTTCCTTGATAATGTTAAATCAAGTAGTTCTGCTACCAATGAGATGTCATAACTCTTAGCCCCTCTAGCTCTTAACCTGTCACAAACCCATTCAATTGCTGTTTCCTGGGGGATACAGGTGTATAGATCTTTGACATCAACTGTAAGGAGGTTGTGATGCTGTTCAAAACTTAATTCATTAATTTTGGAAAGGAAAGTCCATGAATCTTTGCAGATCTGTGACTCAAAAGGGATGTACTTCCGTAAAATGCGATCCACTACCTTTGCACAAGCGTAGATTGGTGATCCACGACTATCAATGAGTGGACGCATGGGGGGATCATTAATGTTCTTATGTATTTTCGGTATTCCGAATAAGTACGGAGTCCTAGGATGTAACGTGGTCATATAGTTGTGCTGCTCTTGGTTTATCCTCCCTTCAATGTACATCTCTTCTAAGTGGTCTTTAATCACTTTGTAAGCATTATTAATTTCATTCTTAGAACTCAAAGCGTAAGCAGAAGTGTCTAAAACTGATGCCATATGATTAAAATAATCACTGTTATCGAAAATCACAACTTCCCCACCTTTATCTGGTTTACATATACGCAAATTATTCATTTGAAGAATCCGAATATTTTCTATTTCTTCCATGTTACTGTGTGAGATCGTGTTAATACGATTCTTTATATGCCTCCTGATGTCAAGTTCACACATTAATTCAAACATAGCTAAAAGGGGATGAAGAGGGGGGTTAAAGGTACTGGGGATGTGTAACTGGTTAGTATCACCCAAGTATGCTCCCCCTCCCATCATTAACCTAAAGTTGAGTTTCCGCGTGAAAATTTTGACATCGATTAAGGCTTTAACCAGATCCATGTGGTGGTGTGGAACATAAGTTAAGCCTTTAGCCATTAAGTAAGCCATTTCCATTGATATATCAACATTTGAAAAATTATACACTTTAAAATCACCTAATGAATTGGTGATAATAATAGGTCCTTGATGTGTATTCTCATCACTTAACTCTACTTCCTCTGTTACAGATGAAAATTCTTGGTTACTACATAGACTTATAATCGATGTTAACGGTTGTTCCTCAATGGGTTGGGATGGTTCTGCCATTGGCGTTGTACTTTTGGTCTTGCTCCTAAAAAAGTGCCTTGAACATTGTGGTTATGGTAACTGTCAGTATTGTTCTTATTCTGCAATCTTTCACTCCTACGTAATTCATTGGGGGGCTCAACTCTCTCATTGCCTTGTACCTCATTCTGGTTCCTACCTACATTTATATTAGGACGGGACATGTCACTAAGGACATTACTATCATTAGATGGATTAGAATTGTGTCCATTACTATGTGTAGGAACGTTTCCCCTCCAAACCTGACTAAGAGGAGTTTTGGGATACGCTGTCCCTTCCTTGTATGCCTTAGAATCCCTATCATGTTTCTTAGATTTAACAGCTTGCAATTTAACCAGTTGTTCATCAATATTCTTGAACAATTTAACATATTCAAATCTGTAACTGTCAAACATTGCATCAGCTTTAATTATGTTATCCAATACTGTTATTACTGTCAAGGAACTTTTTCATGTTTGGTGACAACTATTACTTGCAGACGGTTGGTGTTGGGATGGGCTCACCTTATGGAGCTAGTGTGGCCAATTTAGTTATGGCCCAGTGGGAACACCTATTCATTCTCAACAACCCTTCTCTTTCTGATCAGTTAGTTTACTATACTCGTTATTTGGATGATATTTTCATCCTTTTTAACGGGAGTGAAGCACATGCTATTTCATTCATTGATTTTTTGAACAATTCTACAGAATTTTTAGCATTTACTTCAACTTTCAGTAGTAACGAGATAGCGTACCTTGACATTCTTCTAACTAAAGATGAGAACATGTCTTGTTTTACATCCAAGATATATAGAAAACCGCTATACTCTAACACTTTACTACATTTCACAAGTTGTCACCCTTACACACAAAAGCATGCAGTAGTGAAAGGGCAGCTTGTTAGAGCAGCGAGAATTATCAGTAAATACGAAGAGTTCGTTGTGGAATGTAACACACTCAAATCAATGTTCTTAAGTAGAGGATACCCCAACTGTTTAGTTGAGGAACTTATAGATGAGATCACCACCAAAAGGAATAGTAAATTTTATGTGCCACTTCTTCAAGTGAGAGAAAGGGAGAGTACGTTGACATCTTTAAGCCCAGTGAGTGATCTGATCCACGTGGGTTTTAGAAGAGTAGACACGATGGACATTCCTAGATTCATTACTACGTTTGCAGTAGACAGTACCACTTTGTGGTCTATCATTCAGAAAAATTGGCAGTTATTTGGAGTAGACTCGACAGTATCAACCAAGTTAGGCACCACACCTTTAGTGACTTACAAAAAAGGTAGGAACCTTAAATCTTGGTTTGAAATGAAACATATGTTAGTTAGAACTCCAGGGATGTTTAGATGTCACAACTGTAATTACTGTCGATTCATAATGGAATCCAATAGATTTTACATCAATAAGGGCGAATTTAAACTTAAACACAGATTTACATGTAACTCAAAGATGATAGTATATGTAGCCCAATGCCAAAATTGCACTGCCCACTATGTAGGGAAAACTGAACGTAAATTTAAAGAAAGAATTTATGAACATCAGTACGCTATTAGGAAGTGTAAGCTTACAAATACATTGGCTAAACACGTTTCAGAGAATCCCAATCACCAATTTAAATTTATTGGTATTGATCAAGTTTTCAACGATATTAGTGGAGGTCCTGCTTCATTAAAACTACTAGTTTTAGAACTTTATTGGCAAATCAGGTTGGCATCCTATCATCCCCCTGGTTTAAATGAAGCATGTTCTATAGGTTGCCTTCTCAGTATGTTAAGTTTAAAGAGATAGATTTTTAATGTTATATGAATATTCAAATTAAAGTTTCCAACAATACATTCATATAGCTGTATTAATTTGAAATTTATGTAATTACACAACAAAATTATTTTTACATATGAAAATGAAGTATCATAATTTAATGAATAGTGGGTTACACACAAATATCCAATTTATATTAGTTTTAGGTTTTCCATATTGAGAATATGGCCCGTTTTCTAATTTGGTTTATTACCACATGGTCATGATTTCAATAAGTAAAATGGAGACAGTACTATAAGATGTATTTGTTTACATGTTTATTCTATCTAACTTGTGTAAACTGTTTTATTAACATAATGTAGAGTTTTAAATTGGTATTTTTTAGCCATTGCCTTTTTAAATGTGTAATGAATATTGAATTGGGTTAATTAACCAATTATGTTTTTTGTATAAATGGGTAGGAATGGAATATGAGTTTATTCTGAAGAAGTTTGCCATTAGTAGCAGACGAAAAGTGCTTAAAATAAAACTAATTTTTGGATTATTTACTTGCTGCACTGAATTTATCATTTTGATTGCTGTCTGGTACGATCTAAGCACTGTATTTGGTGTTCTAGCAGTTTGTGGAATACTCCGCGGCTTGCTTTATTTGATTTTTCACGGATATAAATAGGACGTGCTGGAGGGATAGATTTATCACTCAGAGACTCCCTATGCTGTGGAATAAAATCCCGGTCCATGTGAGGCAGAGCACCTCGCTGACTCTGTTCAAGAGAAATCTAGACCTGTGGATGGGAGATCGTAGGTTTACCCCGGGAATCATCTCTGTGTCACTGCTGGACAGAGGCACAACAAACTAATGGGCACAGTATTTTTTCATATAAGGGGTGGCGTAAGCCACAAAAATTTGGGCTAGGCTTATAAATGCCTTAGGGAAGATAGCCTAGTATAAACCTATGAACCTATGAACCTATATAGTCGCTTTTCAGTGCATGACATCAGAGGCCTGCAGGTAGGGACACACTTCACATATCCCTATAGCAGTACAATACATCACCTGGTACTTTGTTATTGATGTAGTTGCCTAACATCCATACCTTAAACACATGCCTTAATTGAAGTGTAAAGGGTACCCTCACCCTGGCACTGCCTCTACAAAGTGTTGACACAGTTGACACAGATTCAACTATAGCTTGTTGTCCTCCAAAGTGTCTACACTCTCTGGCTATGTCTACTACCTGTAGTAGCAGCTGCAGCCTGTGGTCCACACAGCTCTATGTAAAGCTTTCTGCTACAGACCTACCCTCTATGACAAAGTATTGTCCTCACCCCAGTAGTGTCCATACCAACAGATAAGAAAGGGGCCCAGGTCTACATAAAGGACTTATATATTGCACAGTGCTTGCATGTCATTGGCTAATGATAGTGTATTTCAGCTGCTTTGGCTGCATTTAGCATTTCAGGACCACAGATTGGTTTAGAAGTAATCACCTGTCTAAAAGGCAGGCAGCTGGCTATGGGGAACCATTCTGTATGAGACCTTACTCACACAGAGCATGTCTTTGTGAAACTTTGCCAGACACACAGTTCAACAGAAGAGTGCTGCACTCTAGCAGGTATGTAACTTTTTTTTGTGTATAAGAGGATTCAGATAGGAGGCTAGAGGTATGGGGAATATGGATTACAGCAGTAAGCCAGTCATAGACCTGTGTAATTTCATGCCTTTGATACCCTGCTGACTGGGCAGATCTCACCACAAATCAGTCTCATTTGAAGTAACTATCACACCTGACCCCCTCCAGCAGCAGCAACTAAACTAAAAAAAAACTTCTTCAAAGCAGATTGTAATCTTTTATGGTATGGTATAAATGGCTTCACTGCACCTCCCCCCTCAGATGGAACTGGCAACTATGCCAAGTTCTACACCAATACTTTATACAAACACCTGTATAATTGTATTTACTCAGCTGCACCTGATAGGAATAAAACAAGCTCCTCAAGGAGGAGCAAACCTGCCTGGTGAACAACTACCATTAAAATCTTTACAATAAGAGGAAGAAATTGCTGTCTAAGAGTAAGAGGGAGCGAGCCCTAAACTGGAAACATTCCTTCCTTAGCTTAAATAAATGTATAAGACTCCTTGTGAAGTCCTCTAAAGCAAACTATGAATCCAAATTAGCTTTCTCAACAAAGGGCAACCATAAGGCATTCTTTAGTTACATACATAACTAAAAGGAAAGGTCCAGATTTGTGCTGAACTGATAGCTGATACCACATATACTGTGCCTGTGGACATAGCTAACCTGTTGGCTGATAGATTCTGTAAAGACTTAACTCCCCTGTCCCTGCCACACATAGCCCATTAAATCCCTACCACCCATCCCCTACCTTGCCTCTAAAGAGCAGATCGTAAATGCCCTCTCTAAAGCCAAAAACACAGCATCTATGGGATCTGATAACATCCCAGACTGAGTCATACATGGGGTCCGACAAGAATTAGCAACACCATTGGATACTCTTTTCAATCACAGTCTAACCACTGCCGTCTTTCCAGCTGAATGGAAAAAGGCCACCATTATTCTCTTGCACAAAGGTGGTGTTTCCAGTCTCCCTGGGAACTATGCACCTATTACCCTGACTAGACTTATCTACAAGGCCATGGAGTGAATTATCATGGACCTTATCAACAAAGATATACATAATCTCCATTCACTTGACCTTACTCAGTTTAGATTTGTTAAAAGGATATCATGCCTGTTAAACCTGGTGGACTTCTTTGAGACAGTCACCAAGGCCCTGGATGAGGGGAAATGTGTGCATACAGCCTACCTATATTTAGCCAAAGTGTTTGACACTATCCTCCACCTAGGCATCACTGACAAACTCATCAAACTATGTGTCAACCCTGATAGCATTAGATTGGTCACTAACTGGCTCACTGATAGAGCCCACATAGTAAAAATATGGGAATCCACCTCCAACAGCAGACCTTTAACCAGTGGTGCTCCACAGGGATCAGTCTTTGGACCTCTACTGTTTGGAATCTATTTATCTGAAGTACAAGCAAAAAACTAAAGGTCTGTGACTGACAAAGTTTGCTGATGACTGCAAACTGGGAGTGATCATAGAATCTCCATATTATGTCGACATCCTACAAGAGGGTCTTACACAAACAAATGATTAGTGCCAAAGTCATGAACTTAAATTCAATGTAAAAATGTATTATCATCCCTTTCAGTAAGCAATGTTCTTGAAAACTTCCACATCAATAGCAACACCTTAAGGACACACTCAGTGGTGAGAGACCTGGGTACACAGGTTGACAGTAACCTTACCTTTGATCATCATGTCTCCACAGTTGTAAGAAGGGCAGTCTATATTACTCATCACATAAGTAAAGACACTGCCTCCAGAAAAAAACCTCCCTGTACTCTTCCTTCATCAGGCCAAGAACTGAGTACAACACTCCTTTTGGTATGCACATTTCCAAGCACCTACAGCAATTGAAGATGCCACAAAGGTTCCTCACAAGAAAAATTCAAAGTCTTCAGCATCTGTCCTTTGTGGATCATCTGAAATCACTGTCACTTTATTTTGTTTCATGCAGACTAATCAGAGGCAATCTCTTGCATACAAGGCGATCTCTGACCCTGCTTTGTTACTCTTGTTACTCTCCTTGTTTTGCATTCTGCCTATTGTTAGCATTTCATATCTCTAGCCTGTTTTATGTTTCTCCAATGGGTAAAACTGATTGGCTACCTTTTCTGTTTTATCTGGAAGCAGTTATTTTGTAGTGATGTGATATTTATATGTGTTGTACTTCTGTTGTCTTTTAGGACACCTGCAAGTATGTTACTCAGGCATGTCGATCCATGGAGAATCCCCTTCACTGCTGCTGAAAATCAAGTCATAGTCAATGGGTTTTAACAGCACAATGCTTTTCTCCTGGAAAGAGGACCATTAGATATGGCCCTTAGGATGTGAATATGGCAACAAATTGCTCATGTTATCAATGCTGTGGGTGGCAATGGCAGAACATATGAACAGGGGAGCCACAGTGCCACTGACATGATAACATCTTCAAGGAGGTGAGCAGCTGAAGTGGTCCATGAACAAATGGTTACAGGGAGAGGGTCTGCTAGGGAACTACCACTAACACCCAGTGAGGAGTTCCTGGCCAACCTGAGAGATCCATTCAAATCCCAGGAGAGTGAAGTACAGTTTGTTCTGGATGTGGGTACAACAATTTCTAACCCAGCAAGCACATCCCAGGAGGAGTTTTCAGGTAAGCTTTGATATCTGAACAATTGAATACTGCTGTATAGTAAAACAATTGAAATCAGTGCCTTGTTTGGGGAGGGGGATTGTATATTGCTACAGTTATAAGCTTAGTTTGGAGTCATCAGTCATGTTCTTGTTCAAAGTACCATGAATGCACATATACAGGGGTAAATGTATTAGCCCTGTGTTACTGTTAATTATGATGATGTTCCCCTTACCTCTTGCTTAACATCTTCCTGGACCGCCTGGAGTACAGTGCAGTACACATTCAGAAGATGGTAAGCCAATTACTTTTATGTCAGTAGTGCTGAGCAAATTAAAGAAATATTGCCGTTTGTGATTTTGATCTCAGGCCTGTTGTGTGTATCGCTGCACTGTCTGTAATAGTGGTAGCACTGTTACTTTGTTAGCATATATTACACAATAGTAGTGCAGGTATTAATGTATTCCTGTGTTTCATCATCACAGGTGATCATTAGAGTGGGAGTGGGAGCCTTTGCCACCTGATGTCAGTAGATCCGCAGACTCTGATGATGATGGTGGCCAAACTGAGCCACAGTCAGGGGCGCACAGGTGGAATATGACACAGAGGTTGGCATACAGCCATCCCCTGCATTTATATCAGACACAGCCAGTAGGCCTATGCCTACCCAGTCCACTGAGCCCACAGATACTGGGCAGGTGGAGGGCATGGACGTTGATCAGTGAAGTGGAGCTGCTTTGGCTTCAGTGCCTGTTGAGTCTGTCGGTGACCAAAGTGTGGACAAGGTGCCACAGAAGAGGATTGACAGGGGTGTTGACAGGTGGCCTGTTGTCCCTCCTTCACCTGGTGCAGGTGTCACCTCACGTGCCACTCAAAGTATGTTTAGGGCCATCATGGAGACACAGGTATGTTCCCATAGGTGCTTCAGACAAATGATCAGGGTTGTGGATGTGGCACAGTCTGACATGAGTGACTGCCTCCACCATGTTGCTGATTCACTGGATTGGATGAATGACACATTGGAATGAGAGGTTGCTGTAATGGACTGAGTGATATCTGTCATGGAAAGAGCAGTGTCTATGATGGAACATGTGCTGGAGGGGAAAGGCATCCTCATGGGCATAAGTCAACCATATCATCTGCTGTCAGCCAATGTGGCAGTGACCAATCACGCACCCAGAGTGGCAGAAGTTTCACTACTACATCTATGAATCTGCTGTCCACACCCAGATGTGGCAGGCTATAGGGCTATAGTCCTGGGTGCCCCCATGTAGGGAGCTCATCCAGCATATGTCAGTCACGTTCAGGTAGCAGCACTACATCTGACCATGTTAATGGACACGTCAGTGCAACTTCTGCTAGATCAAGTTCTCGTGGTCGGGGAGAACAACAATGAACTGCCACCTCTACAATGCATGGCTCACACCTGTCTGACAGACCTAGACATAGAGCTAGCACATAACTTGGGTGTGTTCATGCAGACACTCACACAACAATTTCACCTGGAGGAACCCTACAGACACACACACACACACATACACTCATGTGTGCACACACACACACACACACACACACACACACACACACACACACACACACACACACACACACACACACACACACACACACACACACACACACACACACACACACACCAATTTGTCTCAATGGCCATTTGTTGTTTTATTCCAATGTATGTCTTCTTCTCCTTCCTACTCACACACACTCACCGACCTTCTGTGTCAACCTAGCCCCCTCCCACCCCACAACACCCTGTGCAAGTGATTATAACTATGACATATCCCTGTTTTCTATTTTTTGGATTCAGAGATTCAAAAGCTGTGCCTGATGCTCAGAGTGCATACCGAACTTAGTGCTTAGTATATCTGCATTTGTTTTGTTGAACTGGTCATTGTACCATTGACTTGTATTGGCCTTTGAAAGTTAGACATTTGATAGCATGCAAATTTAAAAACATTATAGTGAATGGTCTTGTAAGGGTATTCATGTCAGAAACTACAATGTGTACCATTACTTTCAAGCTATCTTTCTTTAGTGATCTTCCAAGACAAATGTTTGGTGCACATTGTAAAGTCACACCATCATATTCAGATCTTAGGATTGTATGACAGTACTGTAGTCGTACCTTATGAGAATAGTAATACAGTATAATGTTCTCTTTTGTAAGTATTTCTACAGACACATTCAGCAGTTGGTGAGATCACAGGACTTTTTCAGGAAGATAACACAGGACCTACAAACCATGGCATGATGTATGTGGATAGAGTAAAAGTCGTGTCTCTGTCATCTGTCTGGTATAGGATGAAGTGATGTCTGCCTGGCCCCAAGGCCAGTGTCTGATCATGCCCTGGTGGGATGACCACATATCCAGACATCTGATATAGCTGATAACATCAGCAGTGTCTGTTGAGAATGTGGTAGTAACTGTGTCCCCCATGCTGCAGTAAAGGTCTGTCTGTAATGTCATGCAAGAACACACACTCACGCACAGTTGACTGCAGTGAGAATAGCACCCCACCTATCTAATTACAGAGACTACAGAACACAGTATGCAATGCAAGTGCCATGACAAATGTCTGACTTTTGCAAGACTGCAGCTGAACTTATAGTACATGACAGCAGCAGCCCATGTGTATTACAAGAGGCTGGCAGGTGTGCATAGGTTTATAGCTTCATAGGTTAATACAAGGTTAGTACGATAATGGCCCTAGGTTCATATTACTAGGTTAATAGCTCTATGGACTTATCATGCCTACCCCGTTTATGATATTGTTCCCTTACAAACCAAGATATGCCATCCACATTTGGGAATCCATGATCAGCAGTGGTTGACCATCCAAGTTTCATTTGAATTGTGACTTTATTCCATAGGAGTGGCAATCTATGGGAGACATATCTGTCTCTCCAGCATGACCTGTTGATGTCGCAGGCTAGGTTAAGGTTCCTAGAGCGAGTAAGTCTTGTCCTATGTGATTTGTGGAAGTGCAGCACTTTCATTAAGGCAGGGTTTGAGACTGCTCTGTAGGTCAGTCACAAGTTGCCTCTCAGCAGTCTATATGATACAGAGTACAATGATAGGGACTTCAGTCTGTCCATGTGGGTAATGTGTTGGAAGTCAATAGATTTTCCTAGTAAAAAACCTCTGAGGTTTCTCCAGCTGCTGCAGGTGTCTGGTGATGTACATGCAAAAGGCAGCATTGTACTGTATTATTGGTCTGATGAGGGATGAATGCAGTGAAGTTATAACATCCTTAGTCTTGGATGCTATCTTATGAGGTGTGTAATGTAAAGGGCCTTCATTACCACTGTGGACACTTGATGATCAAACATGAGGTTGCCCTCAACCTGCATTCACAAATCTCTGACCACTGGGTTTGGACATAGAGGGGTATTATTAATAGTGTAATTGGCATAGACTTCTCCTTTGCTGAAAGGGGTAAGTCTGTAGCTTTGGCAACAATCATGTATGTATGTAAGTACATTATGTACTATGATGACATTGTTTGGGGATTCAGTGATTATGCCCCGTTTGCAGTCATCAGTGAACTTGTTGAGCCACAGGCCATCTTTTTTTGCCTGATTTTCTGAGAAATACATTCTCAACAGTAGGGGGCTCAGCACAGACCCTCATAGGACTCCACTGGTAACAGGTCTGCTGGTAGAGGTGGAATTCCTACCTATGACTCTATGTGTTCTGTTGGCGAGGCAGTTGGCTACCCATCTAATGACATATGGGTTAATACCCAGGTGGGTGAGTTCCGCAATGATGCCTCATTGGAGGATTGTGTCAAAGCCTTTGGGCAAGTCTACATAAGCAGTATGTACTGATTTGCCTTTATCCTGGGCTTTGGTGATACACCCAAAGAATTCTACTGCATTTAACAGGCATGGTCTGCCCTTGATGAAGCCAAAATGGGTCACCAATATCCTTGCTGATAAAGACCAAGATGATTCTCTCCATGGCCTTACAGGCAAGGCTGATCAGGCTTATAGGTATACAGCTCCCTGGGTCAGTTGAGACACCCTGTCTGTGCGAGGGTATTATGGTTGCTCTTTTCCACTTGGCCAGGACAAAGGCAGTACTTAGACTGTGGTTGAAGAGAGTACCCAGTGGTTCTGCTAGCTCTTGCTTTAGACTGCTTAATAAGCATCCTGGGATATTATTTGGTCCCATAAAGCTTGTGGTTTTGGCATTGCTGAGTGTGGTTATGACTAGTTATTTGGAGATAATAGGTAGAGAACTGTTGACAGATATGCTATGGGGTATGATCAAGGGAGATAGGGGTATGAAATTGCTGCCAAACCTGTCTGCTAACAGGTTGGCTATGTCCTCAGGTTCAGTAAGCGTGGTGCTGCCAACTCTGAATTTGGACTTCCCTTTTACATTACAGGCATAGCTAAAGAATATATTGTGATTATCCTTAGCTATGGATACTAATCTAGTTTCATAATTAGCTTTAGAGGACTTTATAAGATGTCTAATTTGCTTGTTCACGCTATGGAGGGTGTTCTTCTGCTGAGACTGTTCCCTCTTATTCTTGGGCATCAGTTTCTTTCTCCTGTTATGTTATCTGTTTATGCTAGATGTCTACCAGGGAGATTTTTATTCATGAGCAAGTTTTGATCCATTCTGGTACAGCTAAGTCTATACATTTGTAAAGGTGTTTATGCAGAGTATTTGTGTACAACTCCATATAGGAGTCTTTACTTTCTGTGGTGGCAGTAGGTTTGAAACTATATATGCCATCGCTTAAAATTCTGTAGTTTCCTTTGCAGAGATTTTTCCACCTTTTGGATCCTGAGGTGGTGTCAGGTACAATTGTTACACTGAACATGATTGACTTATGGTCAGACCTTACCAGGGAGGATCTCACACATGGGGTAGTGCAGTCATCTCCCATGTTGATCAGTACTTGGTCAAGGACATTCAAGACCCTTGTGGGTGTGCTGGCTAACTGTTCTAGAGCATTCTTGTTCACAAAGTGCAGGAATCTTAGGGCAAGCATGTTTGATATATGTATCCCAGTTGATGGAAGGAGAGTTAAAGTTACCCATGCCTAGGTGTTTGGCTGTATTATGACTGACATAAGTAGATCCAGGATGGCACTTTGTGGTTTTCATCATTCTTGTTGGTGGACTTGTAGCTAACAATGAGGTGGAGGTGGGTTTCTTCTACAGTTATATAGACTTGTAGTAACTGTAGGGAGTCATAATGCTAAACCAGTCTTGAGGTGTATTTGTCTTTTATCAAGATGGATACACCTCTGCCTTTGGTTCTTTCATGGTCATTTTGTGGCCTGAATGTGTGGAAGGCATTACAGCCTTTCATAGCTGGAGGACTTTCTGTGGCCCTAAACCATGTCTCTGTGACTGCACAAACATTGACATCTTCCCAAGTAAGAAGCATCTCCACTGAGTGTAATTTCTGATTTAGACTCCTAGCATTAAGCAGCATAAACTTGAGTTCATCTTTTGAGGATATTTTTACATCAGGAAGTTTGTTCTTATGGCATTGCCTAAAAAAGGCACTGTGGGGGAGGCAAGAACCTTGGCTAGTAACTAAAAGACAAGAGGTGACAGATGAAGACCATCCCTGGAAAAGCAGCATGGTCTGTCATCCATAGCATTCCAGCCTGACAACTACTGGATCTCCCTGGAGTGACACCAGTAGCTAAGCCAATGTTGAAGTCAATAATTCTTTTATTTGTATTGAGGCATCACCCCAGGTGAAGGTAGAATGCTGTTTAGTGCTATGGAACTACCTGTCTGGGGCACATAATCTGAGAGGTCAGTCATATCTCTCTTCATATAGCCCAGTGAGGTACATCTTAGGTCATTTACTCCAACATGGAGTATGATAGAGGTGTAACTGTGGTTGTTGTTGAGGGACTTGAGTGCATGCCTGACTTTGAAGATACTGTCACGTGACATGCAGCTTACCATGACTTTCTCCTTGTGCAACTTGCTGAGGGGGACATTTGTGTGTTTCAATAACTTTATTTAAGACCAAGACATTGGTTTTGAGGTGTTTTGCCTTAAGGACTTAATGGATGAGACACTGATATGTTTATTTTTATGTTTAGTGTATTCCATTGGGACTGTCATGTGTGCAGAAGGTTTGCATTTGTGAGGTCTTTGCTCTTTCGGTAAGCTTCTAATTACTACCTCTGCATATGTGGGTTTATGTGCTGTGCACTTGATTTGTTGAGTAGGTGAAGTGTGTGTGCTGACAATTTGTTTGATATCTGGTTCATTGTTACCTGAGAAAGAGACAGCATTTATTCTAGATTCATTGTATACTTGCATCTCTCACATATTGTATTGGTAAATTTTAGAAGTACTTGGTTATCACTATACATGAGGCAAAAGAAACCTAGATGTGTAAAAACACAAGTACCCTTATTAAGCATACTTAAATGGTCACTACTCGCAGAGCGATTTTGTGAGCAGCAAGAACTTGGACCTTTCTATGAGGAAACTAGGTGACACCCCAGAGGCTGAAACAGACTCCCACTGTGTGAAGCAGTGCTCCTCACTGACCACGTTCAGTCACAACCTTGATTACCGGTTGAGTGATTGCACAGTCACCTCTGAGCTGGCACCAGTATCCCTCATGGACAGGGCCAGCTGGTGCTGCTCACAAATATGCTCTGCTGCAAGCAACCATACAACTATGCTCAATAAGGCTACATGTGTTCTTACACAGCTAGGCTTCTACACACCATAGTGCTATTAGGCTAGTTGCCTCATATGATACTAGGAAGCTATGTGACTATGCAGCCCTCACAACTTGTTGTCACCCACATGGGCTGCTGATGCCATCTACCATGCTTTCACCTGCACTCCTGTATACATTAGACTTGTGCCATGGCGCTTGCTTTAAGGATTGTGTTCTGTAGTCTGTGTCCTTGGATAGGGATTCTGTTTTCACTACAGTCAACTCTGTGTGAGAGAGAGAGTGTGTGTGTGTGTGTGTGTGTGTGTGTGTGTGTGTGTGTGTGTGTGTGTGTGTGTGTGTGTGTGTGTGTGTATGCGTGTGTTTGCGTGTGTGTGTGAGCTGTTGCTTGACATTACCCAGATATATTTACACCAGCATATAGAACACTGTTATTAGGATATTCTTCTCACCAGACAGTGCTGATGCTATCAGCTATAAAGTATTGTCTGACAAATTACAAGTCAGACTTGAGTTGTGGTGCTAGCATACAGTACAGTGTTTTGTAGTCTGTGTATTTAGATGGATAGGGGTTCTCTTCTCATTGCAGTCAACTGTGTGTGTGTGTGTATGTTTGAGCTGTTGCTTGATAATACAGAGAGCATATTACATCAGCATGTGAAACAGTGCTATCTTGTCCCCCACAGACATTGCAGATCTCATCAGCTATATTACATTTCTGGATATGCAGTACTTCCACCAGGGCCAGGGTCAGAGACTAGCCTGGGGGCCAGGCAGAGGTCACATCATGAATTGGAACATTCGAAAAACCCTTCCACTCGATAAAGCCATAGAACACTTTAATTCTACTTTCCTAGATGCTCTAAATTCCCTAGCTCCACCAAGGAAAAAAGAATAAAAACTATAACTGGCCCTTGGCTAACCAAAGAAACAAAGCAAATTATGCATCAAAGAGACAAATCATGGAAGCTTTACCAAAAGAATAAACTTTCTGAAACCTTGTCCAATATACACAGCTCAGTAACTTTGCAAAAAAACAAATTTACAAAGACAAAAAATCCTACTACACTAAGTTTCAGTCCAACCATCCTCAAAACCCTAGTCTTTTTTGGAACTCCAGCAACTCACTCCTCAAGCCAGGCTCCAAAAATAACCCCTGTCCGGACCAAGAAAATCTGACCTTGAATTAGCCTCACTATTCAACTCTTTCTTTATAGAGTCAATACTCAACCTAACGAAAACCTTTTCCAACAACAACCCATCTCTCCTATATTCCACCTCATCTAAGTCCCTAAATAATTCCCTACCTATGATTGAGCTTAAACCTGTCTCTACTAACTAAATAAAAAGACTTCTATCCAAACTTAAACCCTGCTCCAATGCACCTGACAGCATTCGCTCTTCCTTTCTCAAGTCTGCTGCCGATGGTACAGCTCTCCCAATTAGTATCCTAATTAATAGATCCATAAAGGAATCCTATGATTGTTTCCCATAAGCAACTTCTAAGTCACAACTCAAACCTAAATCTCTCCCAAAACACCTTTTCCTGGTTCTCAAGCTATCTGTCAGATAGATCCCAGGCTGTGAAATGGAGAAAAGGCACCTCACCTTTCTTACCCACCCCTACTGGAGTACCACAGGGGTCCATCCTCGGACCAATGCTGTTTAATATCTTTTCAAAATCACTTGCTATTCCTAATGCCTAATGCCAAAGTCATCCAATATGCAGATGACTCTACACTTGTCTACTCTGCCTCTAACCTCCCTGAACTCCTATCTAAAACTCAGACTGCCTTCTCAACTACTGAGATCTTGTTGCACCAAAATTACCTTTCTCTCAATGCTACCAAATCTAAAATACTACAATTCACACCCTCAAAATCTTTCTCTTTTGATAAAAATTTTCCTCAAGTCATCCTTAGCCAACTCTGATACTCTGATGTTAGTTGTTCTGCCAAACTGTAACTTAACTATGATATAACCGAACACCTCAAGTTATATCATCATATTCATCAAAAAATAAAAAAAAAAAAGTTAAAACTAGTTATGCTATACACAACCACTCTTCCTCTCTACTTCTACCAGGTATACTCCTCTTCTTTCCACCTTCCTCCCCTTCTGTATGGTGCTATGCTAACTTATCTATCCTCCTTCCATCACTTCCAACTTTGAAAGCTTATAAAGCTGTTATAAAATTATTCCAAGCCAAAAAATTATTCCACTCATATCTCAAACTGTTAAATCCCTCCAAATCCTCTACAACTTATTATTTTTAAATTTTCTGACTCTCTACAGCACATAATATTTAATCCAACTAAATAATAATTAACCAAACTAACCAAATTCCCCTCAAAATAGAACTCTCTCGTAGATCTGACTCTCAAATCTACTGTCCAACTGCAAACCTGACCATCCTGCAACACATCCTCCTCCTCTCCTTCTCCTCCCTCTCTCCTTCTCCTCTAAGGACCAAATGGAACTCTCTCCTTCACTAAAGTCAAACACAAACAATTTCAAAACTCAGCTTTACAACCTCCTCTCCTCCCAATGGAGGAACTTTTTAACAAAAGCCCCTGGGAGGGTATTCTCCTGAGTTCCTAAGCATCTTATAGCTGGCTATAATCTTCTATAGCTAATTCCCATACAATCTCTCACACTCTGTAAAATAGCTAAAGCTTTTGACTTTTTTTTTACTTAACTGTGTTGTCAAAATGTCTACACAATATTTTTGCACTATGGGAAATATTGCTCATATTTGTATTATATTTCTACTATTTCTACTTGTACTTTTTATTTCTAATCTTTACTATCTTTACTGTAATCTGTTTCATGGAGCTTTTCCCCGGCCTCCCCACTAAAACGGCCTCTGGGGCTTCAGCGGACCAGGACACTTCAGTAAAATCAAATAAATAAATATAAATAAAATCATCCTACAATTTACAGTGATGTGGCTTATCATCATCCTATCTAGTATGATGTATGTCATTGTAGTATATGCCCTGTCGGTCTAAAAGCCTCAGCTGCTCTCCTCAGCTGCTACATGCATCTAGTGGAGGTACATGTAAGAGTATTAATTCTTATTGATGCTTTTGTAATGCTGTTTATTTACAGTCCTGTCATACAATCCTACTTATAATGTGCACTGATGTGTATTATAGCAGTTTGGACATATATACTCAGAAATATAGTTTGGAATCTATAGTTGGAAGGAGTGTATTCCCAATATACATTCCTCCTGCTTGCCTCACTGGGGAGTTTGCTGATAGCAGCTGACAATGCTGTGATTAACATGGAACTCTACTTTTCAGACAGACATTATATTTTTCCATTTTATTTTATTTGTATGTGTGTGTGTATTGGTTAGATTGTGTTAAATGTGGTGTGCTAGCCTCCTGTACTATGTTATTGCCATTAATGGACTCAATGATTGCACACAGTATGCAAGAATCAGTAAACTTGGCAAGCCAAAGGCCATATACATTAGTCAGAACTGTTGAGAAATACAGTTAAAAAAGTGAAGGACAAAGCACAGATCACTGGGATGTGCCAATTGTGACAACTTTACTGGTACAGGTTGATTCACCAACTGTCACATGGTGTGTTCTGTCAGTGAGCAAATTGTTTATCCATCAACTGATGTAATGTTTAATCCCCAACTTGGAGGTTTTCTCAATGATACCTGCATGTGTGAATGTGTCAAAACCCTAGGCCAGATCACAATAAGCAGTATGCACTGTCTTACCTTCCTCCAAGCCTATCACATAGAATTAATGTGTAGTGACAATACCATAGATCAACTATGACATGACCCTGCACATACACCTTCCTGATAAGGTGGAATACACAGTTCAGTACACCCTCCACAGGGTCTATGTTCCCCTATAAGGGTGCACATCAGCATGCATCCTGCTGCATTTGGGGGGCCAGCACCTGATGCATGCATGTATATAGATATCCTGACTCTCCTTGACTGTGAGATAAACCATCATGTCTTCATGGACCTCTTCTACATGTATACTAGTAATATTCCATGTGTATGCAACAGACCTGTGTGAGTTGATACTGCTACATCAGGTCTGTTACATCTGATGTCCTCAATGAGGTTATTGAGGGCATGCATGATGACAACAGTATCATTCCATGGAACTTGAATGGTTGAAGGCATTTGACAAACAGACACACTGTAGTATTCAATCAACACTGTCACATGTGGCCATAAACAGCTATATCACCAAATGGTTAGACCTGTGTATGACATATGTGGCATCTCACTATGTTGAAATGTGTGATGTGATAGATATCTCAGGTCCGGTGATCAGGTCAGTATATCAGAGGTGTCTTGTAGGCCATTGCCTATCCCATAGTTAAGTGATGGACATTGCAGATGACATACACATATTGTGCCAAAACAGCTGCTTGAAGGACTACAGCTTGTGGGCAATCCTTGACTACAACTGTGATATTAGTATAATACACACAGTATCAACACATAATAGAGACTGCTGCCACGGCCATGACAACACCTGCATTGACAAGACACGTGGAGGAATGCGGTGTTTCAGGAAACAAACACTACACCCAAGTATAATGTGGACATCACACCGTATAATCAGACTAATAGGTATGTGACCTGTGTCCTGGGATAGAAGGTAAGTAGCAGATTGACCACAATGTGGTCATAGTGCTGACTACTCCATTGACTGTAATGCAACTACTGGGTATGTGAAAGACATGCACATCAGAGGGCATGCTAATGTCATGGTTCACAGTCTTCATCAGACCAATAACTGAGTAACATGCACCCTACTCCATGTACCTCCCTACAAATGTTCCAGTGATGTGTAAGTGAAGTGTACCACCTTTGTCACAGTGCGCTGTCACACAGCTTATTGTTCATACCTAGTTATTCTTTTTGTGGAATATACATGACTGTCTGATGGTGCAGAATAACAATTAAGTTGTTACACCAGATGCATATCTGCTACCTGTTTAGCTTATGCACACACAACATACATAGGTGTTTGACAACATTAATGGCATGCATATCATTTGTGATAGTGTGAATTGTGCTGTTGATATATGCACTGCACACAAAGCAACTAGCCTGTAGTTCCCATACTGTCACATGCACGTATAGCAGTGTCCATCCTAACACCTCCTG
Source organism: Protopterus annectens (assembly GCF_019279795.1). NCBI lineage: Eukaryota > Metazoa > Chordata > Ceratodontiformes > Protopteridae > Protopterus > Protopterus annectens. The sequence goes on from NC_056733.1 coordinate 1,650,709,640, forward strand.
CAGATATTACAGTACCAGGACAGTGTGCATGGTTGCCCTCATAGAGTGTGGAGTTGTTCAGTGTGAGTGCAGGCTCATCTGTTATCACTCCACATCACACCTGTTATGTTAGAGGCATAGGATTAGTGGTAGTATTATTCAGATATTGTCCATGATTGTGTTCGGTTCTTGTAATGTTTGCCATGATACTTTACCTGCAGCCAACATACAGGTGACCTCTGCTGAGAGTACAATCATATTCAAGTATATCAGTTTGCACAGCTTCCCAATATGCACCCTATCTCAATTGTATGGCAGATCCTTGATAGATATCCTCTGCATTATTCATGTAAAGATGCTTATCTCACACACATCCTCCCTATTGTTATGTCACCTTGTGTGTCAGTCACAGACAACACATATATCCTGTACAGTCCACACTGTACCATATAGAGATGTACTTGGTGTGGCTGCTATCTACATCCAGGAGTTTCACCTGTACTCTTTCCCTGAGTTCATTCCTAGAATTCATCTGTGAGGCCCTATTCAATACACACAGTTCTCCTGAGTGATCATTTTACATGGCAGTGCCATGTCCTGTTACAGATCATTAACACATCTTCAGTACAGAATGGCAGGAATGGGCTATCACAATACTCAGCACTGTTGGTACACTATCCTGTACTGTGTTTGGCCCATGTACTTCACATTCTTGCACCTCAAATGCCCAGATATTCCCAGGATGTCCAGATATTTTCCTTATCAAATAGGTGACTTTCTGTCATATCACTGGGATGATCTTTGGACTGCTGTGACTTAATAGTACCGACATTTGGGTGCATAGCGCCCATCTGTCCTGATCTGTGCAGAATGTTCAGTTTTTGTCTCATATTTATGATCTTTTCCTCATAACATTTTGTTTTCCTGGAAAATTATTGGCATGTCTTTGCAGAGTGCAGTCAGCAACTGATGACTGACATTTGAGTTTAAATTCATGCTCTTCAGAAAGGTCAAATTTTGTTGTGGAATATTAACAATCTCTCCCTTTTTATGGACCCGTGTATCCCCGTTTTTATTTCTTTGTTCACATTTCTTGTTATAAGAGGTTTACAGAGTTACATTCAAACACATTCCCATATGACATCTCTTGTCATATACGTCGCTATTACTGGTTATTTGTCCTCTTATTAAGTTGGCCTCTGTGCAGATATGTTGCACTAATAGAATGACAGCTATTTGAACAGCCATACCTCTCAACTGTACAGATTTGTAAGAATGTCCAGATTTTTCGTCATATTTATGGGTCTATTTCTCATACAATTATGTTTTTCTGGCAAAACATTGGTAAATTATTGAGGATTGAAGTCAGAAAATAGTGGAAGGCATTTCAGTCTCAGACTTCATGCCCTTCTGAAAAATCATGGGAATGCAAAACCTGCCATTCTATCAACTTTTGTAAGACATTTAATAAGTGTGTCCCTAGCAAACCTCTCAACTGTCCAGATTTTCACACCATTTCCAAAGTTTTGCCTTTTATTTTTGTCCAGTTTCTCATACAATTTATGGTTTTATGACAAATCACTAGTATGATCTGAGGATTAAAGCCACTAAATAATGACATGCCTTTGAGTTTCAGACTTTGTCATTCAGAAATTGCATGCTACCACAAATTCTGTTATTCTAGCAACTATAAGAGCAATATTTAATATGCATTCCTATTTTTGGGCCTTTGTCCTCACATTATGTCATGCTTTGTCCAGATTTCTTGTGACATGAGGTTGAAGGATATGGTCAATAGTTCTCATCCTTTTGTCTCCACAATATTTATGGCTTTTGTCCATTTTTCTTGCTCACATCTGAAATGTGTAGCCCTGATGATCATTGTGGCATTCCTCACAAATCTGCGGACCTTATATGCTCTCCTTTACACAGAATTCATATCCATGTTAGTTTACAAGATTTTGCAGCCAGAAATGCTGTTGCAAGCTGCAAGACTTAGGTTATACATGTCACGCATCATTAATATGCATTGCATGCTGCCACATGCTGACACCATTGCGGTCACAGTTACACTCCTTGTAGGCTCTGCATGTTGCCTACATGGAGTTTAATGAATCCTGGGGTTAGTCCATAATTTCTCTTAATTTGCAATTTTTAATTTGTAAATCCAGATGTTTTGACAGTAATATTGCTCTGTGACTTAAGACCATAACAGTAAGTGCATAACAGCAGGATATGTAGATATGCGTTTGTTGCATCTATAAGCCCACCAGTGAAGGATCTTCCCAACTGTTATAATCTTACTGATGGCTCAAAAGAAGACAGCACCACAACAGACATATTTCCAGTGCCAGATTCATAAATGTTTAGCTGTCCATCTGAGCCAGTTCCCCAAATCCTTTGTGCAATACATAACCCCATGCTCTATAAGTAACGTATAATGTTTGGAACTACAATTATGTCAATATGTTCAATATGGTTTGTGATGTATAATGTTTGCAACTAAAATTATATCAATATGGTTTGTTTTAATTTATATAAATGTATGATTGCCTGTGTCATACATGATAATTTAATACAAATATTTCTTGTTTTAAAAAATATATTTTGTCTGATGAATGTTGCTCTATTTTTGGTTAATGTCAGATTCTGTAGAAAAACAAGAGCAGTAAATACTCCTGAAGTCACATACAAAGGAAAATGAAATCAAGAGAAGCATACATGAAAGAAGAGATAATAAAATGATAATCTGATGAATGGATGATGACTAAGAGAAGATGTGAGATTTGTATGAGAAAAGTATAATGCTTGGTGTGAGATTTGTATGAGAAAAGTATGATGCTTGAAATGGGGAATGACACCTAATCTGTATTACAAATTAATTTGAGTAAGATCAGCATGAGGTAATTTATTGTATTTATTTATTTATTTATTTTATTTTACATTTGTTTACCAAGAAGGTCCGACTGGACATAGGTCCATTTTCAGTGGAGGCCCAGGGAGAAAAGCTCCAAAATGCTAAGCAAGGAAATATAATACAAGACCATATAATAAAATACAATACAATGTAATACATGGGAGAAAAGTGAGAATAGAATACATATCAGAAAGTAAACAATAAAAGCTGACAATTCATAAAGTACATAAACCAGACATGCAAAAATGTATTTTGTTTTAAACCTGAATACAGGAGTGGGAGTAGTAGATGTGAAGGGTAGAGTAAGGTAAGAGTAAAGTTTGTTACTGTAGGATGTTAGGTGTAGGGAAAAGGTAATGTTTCCAGTTGTTATAGAAGACAAATATTAGTACTATAGAGTAATTATTGACAAATTACCAAGTTTTCAAGTGAACAACTGGTGACCCTTAACCGAGTCCTTGCAGCAGTGCATTCATATTGCTTAACCTGAGGTATAGTATGAGCAAAGCCAATTTTGAAGATAGTGGGTTTTCAGGATTTTTTAAATTGGATGGTAGAGGAAGTAGATGTTATGTAACTTGGTAGTGAATTCCAAATTCTGGCTGTGGTGTAGGCAAAGAGATTTACCAGCATCATTTTTATATCTGATGACAGTTATGAGGTTCTGGTTAGTAGATCTTAAGGCTCTTGTAGTAGTGTGTGGTTGAATAAAATGCTGGAGTGCTGAGGTTTTATCTGGAATGTAATAGAGATTGTGGGCTATTGAGAGTTGATTGAGTAGCAGTAGTTGAGGTAGCTCAAGTCAATTGAACTGCTTAAGGGAAGTACAGTGATGGGTCTTGTATGAGGCTCGCACATAGAAAAAGTTGTAGTATTTCAAGTAATACCTAAAGCAAAAAATATTCCCCAGTGAATTTTCTATATTTAATTTTTGTAGGGCAAATCCATTTTCCTTTATCCTTTGAAGCAGGAATTTCCTCTACACCCATTTTACTAAGACAGCACAAAGAATGCAGCTGCTTGGTAAAAGTCATATTTTCACTGTAGTTACTACCAGTGAATTAAGTACTTATTTGACTCCACACCATTTGAAAAATGTCTGTCACAAGTATGGAGTGGTTCCTCTTCATACAAAACACTGGAAATTCTCATGAGGGCAAAGTGCCTTACTAGTCCATGTAACTGAATGTATACACACAACCCATTATCAGTTATGACCAATATCAAGATTAATTCCTCGGTCACTGCATATCAGTAGAATGCAACTATTCTTACCCTACACTGATCACTAATTCTATATAAGGAAGAGGACAAAGAAGGTTATCTTATAAGCATCTAGTTCTCTTATGTTATTTTTCTTTTGTTCTGAGTTTCATTATATTATATAGAATGCCTTGCAGAGGATACATTATAGAAATACATATAAAGTGAAATTCTTATCAAAATATAAAACAATAGTACTGCAATTTATAACATGTACCACTCACCCATTTGCAAACTCCCCTTGCTCTCTGGACATGAAGACCTCCCCCAGGATTCAGCAAGCTCTGCACGGTGTGCAGGAATAGTGCAGGAGCTACTGCATGCAATATGGCCAACTAGCGATCCAGGAATGAGCTCCCGTGACATGCACAAGCGCTCCAACACTATTCCTGCATGGACAAAGCTCCTGTATGTTAATTACCCCATTTACAGGTGAAAACCATGCAAATGAGGTGAATTAGCAATCCAGGAAGCATGCAGGCATCTGTGCAAGAATAGTGTAACCTGCAGAAATGTATTCGGTTACTAACCAAATACATTTCTGCAAATTACACAACGGAGGCATGACAGCTCCAAAGAAAGCATGTAGTCAATGTAGTAGGCATGTCAATGGCCAAATATATGGCCATTGGCATGGTAAATAGTTGGAAAATTATAAAAAATAACTTTTATTTTTTTTGCCGATTTCGACCATTTAAGCATAGGGCAGCAGTGCGCAAATGGGAGCGGCCTGAAAATAAATGGCTGGAAATACACTTTTAAATCAAAATCAGCCTTCTGCCATAATAATCAATGGCATGCAGAAGACAAGAATACCATTGAATAGGGGTTGCTAAGGGGGAAGGCTGAGTGTCAGTCTTGTAACCATGAGCAAATGAGGGGATTGATACTGAATCACAGATTTCCCCTCAGTGTTAGCTAGCATCCAACCATGTAAGTGCAGCAACACCATGGTGCAAGCCTAAGAGGTAGCTGACTTCCAAAGGTGGAGTGTTATGCATGCTGTAAGCTTATTAGAGCTCTGTGGCCCATGTTTGCCTTTAGCTTAGCACAGCTAAGGAAGGGGGGGGGCTATCTGAGGCTGCCTAGTAGTGTTTACATTGCCTAAACAGGTTAAACAAAAAAAAAAAAAAACAGGAAATAGCAGCTCTGCTCACATCTGAGCACTGGATATGCACTGCACGTCTCGAGGCTTAAACGGGAAGGCAATGGGAAGGGAAGACAGCAGTAGGAAGGCGATCAAGGAAAACTAGAATAGCTGACAGGTGAAATGTATCAGAATCATCCAGTTACACAGGCAGCAGCCGAGCCCACCCCAGCACACTACTATAAATTATGCAAACACTTTTCACTCTGGATTTTCCCACAAACTCTACACCACTGGTGTACACAGGGAAATGTTATGAGACAGAACTAACAAAATGATAGGGGCTACTGTCACTCTCATACATAAATATGTGGAAGAGGCTGAGGTTGGTGGGGATGAGAATGCTGATGACCAACACACAGCGAGGAGAAGGAGAAGAGTGTACCGACCCAGGGTAACCTACCAGGGGCTACATGAGCTGGAGACAGTGCAGCACTATAGGGTAGACAGGGACATCCTACAGTAAATTGTTGAGCTGTGCCGGCCATGCCTCATACACAGAACCAACAGAGGGGAACCCATCCCAGTGGATACCAAGGTATGTGTAGGCTTACGAATACTAGCCACAGGTACCTTCCAAAATTCAACTGGGGATATCATGGGGACCTCACAGGCATCAGCATCCAGGGTACTCCACCAGTTCCTGGATGCCATGTCAGCACATGCCAGTGAGCACATATATTTTATCAACACTCGTGAGGTATTCACCAGCAATATTTATTTCTTCCACCAAATAGCAGAATACCTTGAGGTAGTGGGTGCTATACACTGCATGCACATACACATCAAAGCACCACCTGGCAAGCAGGGTAGGTTCTACATAAACTGCAAGGGCTTCCCCTCCATAAACTGCCAGGTCAAGTGCGATGCCCAGGGTAGTATAATGATTATGTGTAATGGCAGCCCTGGAAGCTATCACAACTCCCACATTTGGCATATGGCACAGCTGTACCAGAGATTTGCCAGTGGGGCCATCCCATATGGCCACTTAGTGGGGCATGCTGGTTACACACTGGTTGGACACCCATCAGAAATGCACAGACACCCGAACAAGAACTCCATAATGAGGCACATGCACAAACCAGAATCATAATTGAGAGTGTGTTTGGAAAGCTCAAGTCACGGTTCTGTTGCCTGGACATATCCAGTGGATCCTTGCAGTACTCTCCAGCTACATGTACACAGATTTTCATTGTATGTGCCATGCTACACAATATGATCCTGCGGAAATAGCTGCAGAAGGAACAGCATGGGGCCACACAGCCCCCCACCATTTCCAAGGCCAGCACAGGCACAGAGTGACTCGGAGGAGGAACAACCTGAGCCTGCTCCTGTAGGTAGAAGGAGGCATGCCCAGTATGCCCAGGCTTTGTCAAAGAGGCAATGCATAGCACATACACTGACACGGTAGGAACCCAGGGAATTACACCTCTTTCTGACTCGCACATACAGTAAAAGGGATGCCAAACATGACACTACATATGCTTTGCCATATATAGAGAGTGTACTATGTGCACCCAACATAGTCAGCCCTCCAGCATCATCCTCAGTACTGGCACAGCCACAAGTAACTCACTCTTCCTACCAATTGCTGAATGGAGTAGTATGTTCTGCTAGTTGTAGCTATGGTATGAATGTGAACATGCACAGGAATTGGGTGGCTGAAAGGGATGGCAGCAGATAGTGGATACCTATATGGGCAGCATGGAATCCATATTAAATACTGGTGTCAACAAAGTAGGCAGTACTAGACAAGGTGACAAATCCCACTGCAGTACATGTTGTGGTCCAAAGTTGTGTCCATAGAACACACACATGCATGTCAGTGAGGTTCACATACCCAACAGCCACAGTCAGCAGGATAGGTGTAGATGACCATAAAGAAAGGCTGTGCTAAGGCCTCCAATTAATGGCAATGGATAACAGTCCCCCTCCAGACCTACACAGACAGACTACAACCGGTCAGGCAATTGTATGTTAGTTTTGCAAGGTATGAAGTCTGAAACTGAAATGTAGGTTAATAAAACATAAGATCTGTACTCTACTGATGTGCCTCTAGTCTGCATGATAGGTCAGAATACAAAATGAAATGAAAGCCAAAAGAGTACCTGAAATACCAGTACAGTCATAGCAAATGTCACCTGTCCACTAAATGGAAATGCACCTGCTTCCACCCTACTTAATCTCCTTTCTAAGTCTATACCCTAGGGGGTCCCTTCTTTTCATACTTCAACTCTTTACAATCTCCCATAGTCATATACATATGACCCTACACAAGCTCCCTATAACTCCATTAACTTTACTCTCTCTAACCTACTAACAATTACTACAGCTATGCTCACATGACTCAACTTTGTAAATAATGTAAATAATGTGAATAGTTTTCTACTTCAAAAACGTGCATGTTAAGCAAGCATATCTAGAATTCCTCTCTTTATATATGTAACTGACTTCCACACTCAACACTTCAGTGCCATTGCTCAAAGGAAACTGTATAACCCTTAACCTCTCTATGAATTCTGCTAACTATGCTTGTGAATATTCTTATTTTTTAACTCTCTTTACAATTTTGTCTTGTATACTCCTGTATTTTATTATAACTGAATTTGTACAATGCTTTCTTGGAGCTTTTCTCCCTGGGCCTCCACTGAAAATGGGTCATGTTGGCCCAGTGGACTTCCCCGGTAACCAAACTGGAAATAAATAAATAAATAATAAAATAAATGTTTACAGTTGTCAGGTGTGCCCCCCAATCCTATGTAAAAATGCAGCAAAATGTACGAGTGGAGTTAATAACAGTAAGCTGGCCCAGTTTACAGGATAGATTGTTGCATGCGTACAGTATGCAGGGCTCTGTGTGTTAGGTTGTTGTGTGTTGTACATTGTGTGGATCTGGTTAGCATGTAGCCATGGAGGGTTGTGTCTTGGTGGCCAATGCCCACTACTGTCGATGACAGGGCCATATTCTGACAACTGCAGTGCCAACCACAATGCATCCTAGCAAGGCCCAATTCAGCATTCATCCACACGTATTGTTCAGATGTCAATATCTGTCACCATCTGAAAAATACACATGCCATGAATGTGGGCTCAAACATACACAGTATACAGGTGGAAGTACCCTAGACAGAGTACATAAAATGTAACTGTCAACTGCACACACCTTTGGCATTGTACATACAGGTTAGCAACACATTAGTTGTCTGTATAGTATGGGATACTGATGTAGTCTGGCCAATCACTGGCAGACCACAAAAGGCACAATTATGAAGTAATGAGAGACTTCCTATGTCCCCATACAAGGCAGCATATGGGGAATGTCCCAGGTATATCTGTGAGTCAGCTGCAAGAAGCCTCCATTTCACACATGCACTCAGCTCACCCCACCATCATCCACAGGTTTATCACAGGTCATATCCCTCCTGTTGGGAATGAATACAGCATGACCCCCATTTCTGTATGGGAATACCCACAGAATGCAGCATGCTGAAGAGGTGTCCCACTCCCTAGCTGTAAGCAGTACCCTGCCACCATCCAGACCAATGGATTAGCATGGAAAGGAACTATTGCCATTAACACCTCGCACACGTACCCTGTCACCCCAGGGGAATACAGTGGTTCACACCCTGTGACTGTAGGAGTGACAGAATGTACTGGCCTGCTACAGATGGCCTGCATCACTACCAAATGCCCTACAGTCCTCTGTCAAAGGCCTGTGCCTCACCACTACTGCCAATGAATGTTATCTCATGAGATCCCAAAAACAACATAACACAGTCCACAAAACACAAATGCAAGGCCATGTGGACAAATCCCAGTAGCATGCCCACCATGTCCTACTGCATGAACTGTGGACCAACTCCTAAATAATGCTGGGATGAAGGGACAACTATAGGGATACTTTGCAAATATCACTCACATAATGTTAGTATGAGGATAGAATAACAGAGTGGCAGGTGTAGAAGCATGGACGCCATGGAGTGTGTGAAGTCTGAAATTTTGATGTGTGCCTATACTACCCCTGTCTGCAAACCCAGTAATGAGTGGTTACAAACCCACTCATAAACCACAATGTGAAGGGGAACTGACCAGATATATGAGCCCTGTCTCTGGGTAACCTGGGTGATTCTGTACATCTGAGAGGTATGGCCACATCTGGATATGGCCATTCTGTTATGTCGATAGATGTACAAGCAGGGGATTCTCAGCCACCACAATACCAAGGTGCTGGAACATTTACATAGATCCATCAGCAAGTGTCTGCAGCTACACCTCCAGAATGGCATGAGTGTGCAAGAATATGTAGGCTGCAGACCACAATACTGGATACAGTTTTATTCATCTTGTATTTTCCAGGAAATAACAGTGAACAAATAAGTATATCTGTTGGTAGTTGATGACATAATGCATCACAGTGTAAAACAGTACATGTCTGAATATCTCTGCTAACACCAACCATGTAACACAAGCAGCACAGACAGCAATAGTTACAGGATCCCACTATATGTCACCCATGTAACTCCATATTGTCAACATATCTACAGATATTCTGCAAAAACAGGTTGTTATCTGTAGGTGTAGAACACAAAATCTTGCACTGGAGTACAACCTACCTGGAATGGATTTGCACACTCAATATAGAAGGTTATACTGGGCATACTCCTAAACTTAGAGAAATGAAGCCCATGTCTGACAACAAAATACAGAAGGTCATACTGGGCATGCACCAACACTTAGAGAAATGGAGTCCATGTTTGACAACAACAGTGGACTATACATATCTGTCAGTTGCAGATGTCTGTGCACACGCACCAAATTGCACACCATTCATGCTTTGCACACACATTGGCTAGGAATGCTCACACAGATCCAAGGCCAACACACTATAATAGGTCAAACATGCACGCACACAGATGTAGGGAAGAGAGAGGCAGGCAGTGACAAAGAGATTGCCATCATGAGTCCTGTCCCACCCACCACACATCCAATTGGCCAATATCACATGATGTGCTAATGTCGATCACTGTAGACATTTGCTTGTGGTAGCCTTTCGCCCTATAGTGTTGGTGGTGCTTGTGATAACTGTGTAACATGATAGTACAAATCAGTATTCATCTAGCATTTGTATACCCAGTCCTGTCAAATGTAAAGTTGTGTGTGACTGAGTGTTATGTGTGTGTTCCCAGAGGAATGGTTTATGGGCCATTCACACAAACTGCACTTCCCATAGCCCCATGTTAACACTCATGCTGATGTCAGTCACCTTGAAATAACCCACTGGCCAATTGTTAGCCCCATGATCTCTGTGGCACGTGCAATAACTGTGTAATACTATAGTGTCACATACTAGTCAGGTTCATAGGTTCATACTAGGTTATCTGCCCTGGGGCAATTATAAGCCTAGCCCGATTCTGTATGGCTTACGCCACCCCTTGATTTGAGTATACTGTGCCCTTTTTAAGGTTTTGTTTACTGTGCCTCTGTCTAATAGTGACACAGGAGTAATCCCTGGGACAAACCTACGATCCCCCATCCACCTATCGAGATTCTTCTTGAAGAGAGTCAGTGAGGTGCTCTGCCTCACATGAACTGGAATTCTATTCCAGATTGAAGGGAGCCTCTGGGTTATGAACCTGTCCCTCCAGCAAGTTCTATTTATTTCTGTGATGAGGTTCAAGTCCCTCGAGTGTGTGGCTCTAAGGATTTAGATTTACTGAGGTGGAGCATGTCCATTAATTCTGGATTTGACATAGCTTTGTATGTCAGGCATAGATCGCCTCAGTAGGCGGTATGCAACTCAGTAGAGCTGGAGTTTTTTTAACCGAGCAGCATATGGCATCTGTTTGAGACCCTTTATCCTCTTGGTGAGATACTTTTGGGGTCTCTCTAATTGCTGCAGGTGTCGGGTAAGGTACATCCCAAAAGGGGCATTGTATTCTATGATGGGCCTGATGAGGGATGAATAAAGGGGCAAGATTACCTCTCTTGATCTAGATGTGAAACCCTTCGTGATGAGGTGGGCTATGTAGAAGGTCTTTCTAACCACTTTGGCAATGTGGTTTTCAAAGGAGAGATTGCTATCAACTTGGGTCCCCAGGTCCCTAATAACTTTCTCTGTACTTAATGGGTTTCCGCCTATGTGGTAATTTGTGGGCACATTGTTTTTGCCAAAGGGTATGACTATACATTTGTTGGCATTTAGCTTTAAACCATGGTGCTGGCACCAGTTATCTGTCTCGGTGAGACCTTTTTGAAGGATGATTGTGTCAGCTGGAGAGTTGATTATGGCGCCCAGTTTGCAGTTGTCTGCAAACTTGGTGAGCCATAATCCTTCCACCTTTGCCTGTACCTTGGAAAAGTATATACCGAACAAGAGTGGTCCCAGGACAGAACCCTGTGGGACGCCACTTGTGACTGGTTTCGAGTCTGACATGGCTCCAGCAACTCTCACTCTGTGGGTTCTGTCTTTGAGCCAGTTTGCGACCCATCCTGTGACATAGGGGTTTATATTTAATCTGGATAGCTTATCTATGATGCCCGAGTGGGGTATTGTGTCAAATGCCTTTGCAAGGTCCAGATAGGCTGTGTGGACTACCCTCCCTTCATCTATGGCTTTGGTGACTGTTTCGAAGAAGTCAACCAGGTTCAAAAGGCAGGATCTGCCCTTGACAAAGCCTAACTGGGTAGGATCTAGTGTCTGTAGGTCCCCAATGTCTTTGTTTATGAGCTCCATGATGATCCTCTCCATAGCCTTGCAGACTAAGCTAGTCAAGCTTATGGGGCGATAGTTTCCAGAGTCCGTAGAGGCTCCACCTTTGTGGAGTGGGACCACTGTTGCTGTACGCCATTCTGTGGGCACATATCCTGTAGTGAGGCTGAGATTGTATAGCTGTTTTATTTGAGGGATTAGTTCCTCTTAGAGTTCATGTAGGATGCAACCCGGGATGCCATCTGGTCCCATGAAAGTAGTGTTTTTTGCTTTGGAGAGGGCAGCCTTCACCTGAGCATCAGAGATGTTTGAGAGGCAGCCCTCTGCCGGGATAGATACTTGCTCTTTTGGGCAGGAGGGGGTGAAGAAGGTTGGACTGAACCTGTCTGCCAGGATATTGGCGATGTCTGTGGGTTCAGTGTATTTTTTGTCGTTTAGAATCAACTCAGAACAAGTCTGGGAGTTGCATCCCAGGTTCCTAACATAACTGAAAAAAGCCTTATGATTGTCTTTGGTGTCCTGTGCAATTTTTCTCTCGAAGCTGGCCTTGGAGGATTTTATGAGGGGATCGTAATTTTTTGCTAGTACTGATCAGAGATGCCTTCCCTATTAGGGATTTTGCTCTATCATGTAGTAGTTTCCTCCTTCTGTTGTACAGTTTATTTATGGCAGGGGTCCACCAGACTGGACGCCTGCCTTTGGATGATTGGGTCTTGGTTTAGTTTGGGATAGCATGATCCATGCATTCCTGGAGATGTCCATAGAATGCATTTATATAGGATTCTGCAGTTTGGGCCATAGTTTCCACTGGCCCTGGGGCCTTGATGGATTCCACTGCGGTTTTGAGAAGTGAGAAGTTTGCTTTTGAGAAGTTTTTCACTGTGGTTTTCTGGGCTGGGGTGGGGTCGGGATGTGGACATCCAGTGAAATTAATTTATGGTCTGATCTTACCAATGAGGGATATACTTCTGGTGTGGAGCATAGAGTCCCCATGTTGGTAATGATCAGGTCTAGTATGTTGTCCCCTCTTGTGGGAGTGGTGACTAGTTGTTCCATAGCATTTGAGTTTATAATTTCCAGGAACCTTTGGGCTAAGGTGCTGGGGCTTGAGTAGTGCTCCCAGTCAATGTTTGGGTAGTTGAAGTCACCCAATATAATGGTGTTCGGAGAGATCTTCATGTTCTCCAATGTTTTCAGGAAAGCCGAGTGGGATTCCTGACTTTGAGAGGGTGGTCTGTAGGATGCTATAAATTGAAAAGCAGTCTTGCCCACTGTTAGTTGCACATGGATGGTCTCCGATACTTCATGCAATGCCACTAACCTGGAGGTGTGGATATCCTTGATAAATATGGAAACTCCCCTCCTTTTGTGGTTCGGTCTGGGTTTTAGGGTCGAAAAGCATGATATTAGGTATAGCCTGGTAGTGCTGGGGTGCTCTCTGGAGCCTTGAACCAGGTTTCTGTCACTGCACAGATATCGATGTTCTCCATACTGAGGAGAGCTTTGAGTGCGTGCATCTTGAGGTTAAGACTTCTGGCGTTAAGCAGCATTACCCTTAGTTTCTTGTTCCTTGTGCTGTCTATGGGGGTGGGTTTGACTTTTGAGCCTTGCCTAAAAAAGGCACTATGGGGGTGGCAAGAGCCTTTGCCAATATCCGAAAGCCCAGTGGTGACAGGTGCAAGCCGTCCCTAGCGAATCAACGTGGCTTGTTGAGCATGTCATCCCAGGCTGACAGACACTGGATCCCCTTTGAATGACACCAAAATTTTAGTCAATTGTTAAAATCGATCATTTTGTCTTTGTACGAGTTTTAATCCCAGACATGGCAACTGTGATACTCTGTGTAGCGATTAATGACTTTGAGGCCTTTCACAGTCAATACAACTCCCATTTCCCTATTTTAGCAAGACTGATGATATCAATCACCTTGGAATACCCCTTTGGACAAGCGCTAACCCCATAAGCTCCATGGTCTGGTGGGATAACTGTGTAATGCTATAGTATTACATTCTTGTTAGGTAGGAATTCTAATCCCAGACATGGCACCTATGAAACACTGTGTGTGCGTGTGTGTGTGTGTGTGTGTGTGTGTGTGTGTGCATGTGTGTTGAGATTAATGATTTTGAGGCCAGTCGCAGTCACTACACCTCCCATTGTACTACTTTAGCAAGCCTGCTGATGTCAGTCACCTTGAAATATCTTTTTGGACAAGGGCTAGCTTTAAAAGCTCCGTGGCACATGCGATAACTGTGTAATTCTGTAATATAACATCCTAGTTAGGTCGGAGTTCTAATCTCAGACATGGTAACTGTGAAACTCTGTGCGTGTGTGTAGAGATTAATGATTTTGAAGCCAATCACAGTCACTACACCTCCCATTGCCCTACTTTAGCAAGCCTGCTGATGTCAGTCACCTTGAAATACCCCTTTGGAGAAGGGCTAGCCCGATAGGCTCCTTGGCATGTGTGATAACTGCATAATGCTATAGTGTAACATACTAGTCATGTAGGAGTTTTAATCCCAGACATGGCAAGTGTGCGTGTGTGTGTGTGTGTGTGTGTGTGTGTGTGTGTGTGTGTGTGTGTGTGTGCATGTGTGTTGAGATTAATGATTTTGAGGCCATTAACAGTCACTACACCTCCCATTGCCCTACTTTAGCAAGCCTGCTGATGTCAGTCACCTTGAAATATCTTTTTGGACAAGGGCTAGCCTTAAAAGCTCCGTGGCACATGCGATAACTGTGTAATTCTGTAATATAACATCCTAGTTAGGTCGGAGTTCTAATCTCAGACATGGTAACTGTGAAACTCTGTGATTGTGTGTAGAGATTAATGATATTGAGGCCATTCACAGTCACTACATCTCCCATTGCCCTACTTTAGCAAGCCTGCTGGTGTCAGTCACCTTGAAATACCCCTTTGGAGAAGGGCTAGCCCTATAAGCTCCTTGGCATGTGCGATAACTGCATAATGCTATAGTGTAACATACCAGTCATGTAGGAGTTTTAATCCCAGACATGGCAAGTGTTTTTAGTTTGTGTGTGAGAGAGAGTGTGTGTGAGTGTGTGTGCGAGTGTGTGCAGACATTAATTATTTTGAGGCCATTCACAGTTACTACACCTCCCATTGCCCTACTTTAGCAAGCCTGCTCATTTCAGTCACCTTGAAATACCCTTTTGGACAAGGGCCACCCCTATAAGCTCCCTGGTGCATGCTATAAATGTGGCACAGTGCAGTAGCAGTATCTACACAGGTATGGGTTTGAATCTCATCTGTGTTAAGTGTTTGTGTGTGTACATATGTATGTGTGTACCTCAAGGATTTTGGCCCCATTTACAGCCAGTACACATCTCAGAGTCTGACTTTAATAGTCCTGCAGATATCATCCACTTTACAAGTACCCGTTTCCAAACCTAAAACATGTCAGGTCAGTGGTGCATGTGGTAAATGTGTAACATAACGGTCCATAAAGATTGTTAGATAGAGGTTGGAAACTCAGCCCTGGCAAATATAAATGTGTGATTAGGGTAAAATTATTTTTGTGATCTGTCACCCACTACATCAATCAGTGCCAGTATTTACAAGGGCTGGTGATGTTTTTCACCATAGAAGTACCTTGGGACAACATCCAAACATCCATTCAATAAGTTCTGTGGTGCATGCGAGAAATGCGGTACACTTTAGTAACAATACATAGCTAGGTAGGGGTTTGAATCTCAGTACTGGTAAGTGAATGCATGTGTCATCAGTATCTTGTGTGGCGGTTGCTGTAATTGTTTAATGGCAGGATGAATTGTGGGGTGGGCTTTGCTAAATTATTATATTGAGGACCTACTATATGTCACAATGTCCACCTTACAAGGATAACAGATGTCAAAAAACAGAGAGGCTGGTGCAACAATACATAGCCCTACATGTGACATTTTGGATCAGTGAATAATGTAGGCTACCCTTGTATTACTCAGAGAATGCTCTCCACCCATGTCTCATGCACAAACACACTTGGCTAGGCAACAACCACTATATTCGTAGTTCCCTACATATTGCCCACAGATAGTAACCACGGTGTGATTGCAATGGACTACATGCCTATTGACCACAACAATGCCACTAACATCAGAAAGTACTGTGATGTATAATATCTCCTGACTGAGTGTGTGTTATCCAGCAAGTAAAAGGACATGGCACCCTGTTCCATCCCTACAATAGGCAAATAAATGCTTACGGTGATCCTTTTGTTATGTTCCCCAATGGACGCCTACAAAAACTGTAGAGTCTGCAAATGTAACCCACAAAGAGAATACCATGCCTTATGCACATGCCCTGTATGGACAGATGCCACAAACTCTGCTGAATACCTGTATCATGCTGTCAATGTAGGTGCAAGCACAACCTCACTTCCATAGCCAGGTCTCCTCAAATGAGGTCAGGAATGCTACATCAGAAGATAACAATCTGTACACACAACATGCCTCAGAGACCTCAAGTACACTTCCATATGTCAAAGAACATGTGTGTGGGACATGTGCACAACCCAGACACTGTCCATGTTATGGAATATAGTGCACATACGTGGGAAGCAGTGCACATCACTGGCGACCCAAAATAGTAACCTAGATGAGTTGATGGTGAATACAATACCCTCCTGTGGGGTCCACTCCAGGGACTACACCCCTGAGTCACACTGGAGACCATTGTCATGTGGCCTAATGCCAAGGTATTCCCTTTGCCTAGCCTTGTACAGCTGTCAGGACCATGCACCTACTACACATGCGAAGCAATGAACCTAAGCATCTCAGTGCTGGCAAATGTGTGTGTGTGTGTGTGTGTGTGTGTGTGTGTGTGTGTGTGTGGAGATTAATGATTTTGTATTAATTCACAATCACTACATCTACCATTGGCCTACTTTAGCACGCCTGCTGTCATTCACCTTTACGTAACCCTTTGGCCATGTATCAGCCATATAAGCTCTGTGGCACTTGTGATTGATAAGTGCATAATATTGTAGCGTAGCAAACTAATTAGGTAGGGGTTCTAATCTTGATCCCCTCAACAGTGATGTGTGTGTTTCCCTGAAAGAGTTTGTGTGTATCTCCATTGATACGTGCTTTTGTAGACATTCACATGTACTACACTTCCCTTAAAACTTCATTAGCACTGTTGCTGATGTCACTCACCTTCAAAGACATCTTTGGACAGCTCTCCAATGTGTAAGCTCTGTGAAACATGCAATAACTGCGTAACACTAATAGCAATACAAAGTCAGGTAGGGGTTTGAAACTCAGTCCTGATAAATGTGTGTTTGTGTGTGTGTGTGTGTGTCATCAGTGTCGTGTGTGGGTGTTGGGGTGAGTGAATACTGACAAGATCCATTGCAGTGTGAATTTTGCTACATCCTCATATTGAAGACATAAATGTCCCATTGTCCACATTACAAGGCCAACAGTTTTCAAACACTGTAGGAGTTTTTGTAGACAATCCTCAGCCATAAATTTGTACAGCCATGTGCAATTACTATGTGACAGCATGGATTAGTAAACAATATATGCAACTGTTATAATACACAGGTACCACTCGCCACCAACGGATGATACACAAATACACTTGGCTCTTGCTATCTTACACCCTTCCTTTCTTACTTTGTCACTGTCTCTGTGTCTCTCTGTCTCTCTCTCTCTCCCCCCCTCTCTGGTGGATGTAGAAAAGTACATCTGTTTGCATAGGCAGCTGCTTGAGTTTTGTAAGGAATGCTCATGATCAGCTGATGGCCTGTGCACAAATTGCAGTCCCCCACTTGCTAATTGCATGTGTAACAGCTGTGGTTTCATTCATATAGCCAATTGCATGGAAACACACTCCTATAACTAAGCACTTCATGTGAGTGTTGGACCTTTTCCTTCACTGTGAGCAGGGCTTAATGTGGGTGTTTGACAAACAGCATCACAAAGGGTAGTTGGAAATACCTCTTACAACATACACTGTGGAGACAGGCCAACAAACAGGAGGGGGATGTTCCAGACATGGGGACATAATGTAAACATTGCTGTTCTACATTTGAAGTAATGTTGGTTAAACAGGGTTTGTGTGGATATGGCTGTTCTACAAGATTTAAAGTCTGGCATGACAGTGTTATGTGGTTGAGGAAACTCTCACCTGTAGGGCTATCTGCAGACTGTCCAGAGTTTGGTGTCTTACATGTGTTGTGTTACTCACACATTTCCTATCTTTAGATATGCAGTAGCATACTCTGATGATTGCAGTCAGTACATGGTGACATCCATGTAAGTTACTGACTTCATATGTCACAACAAACCCTGTTACACAAGGAAATTTCTCACAATAGAACAGCAATATGTCAGTATTGGTGCTTTGTACCTCTGTCCCCCAAGTCTGTCACCCTTTGTCCATATGTCATGCAGTAAGAGGTGCATGTGTATAGTACATCATTATTTACTGACATCATACCTGATAACAAGCCAGTGAGATATCAGAGTGCTAGACATGTTATGCATAGTAGGCCTCATATTTGAGGACAAAACCTGGATATTCTGTTGTAGTGTTTACAGC
>NC_056733.1:1650735719-1650743219 GCF_019279795.1 Protopterus annectens
AGCTGTACAGCGATACTGGAGTTGGTATATGTAGTTGGGTCTGGATGTTGTGGGCACAGCCACCCTCATTGGGGTTATTGTTATGTGTATCCTCCTCACTTAGTCTGCTGCAATACTGTACATTTTATGTTAACAGGTTAAGTAGTTGTCACTCACACTATGTGTGGTTCTACACCACCCCACACCCTCCAAAGTGGAGGGCTGTGCCACCCACACCAACACACCTATGTTACCCAACTCCAGGATTACACTACATTGGGAAAGAGGACATATACCCTGCCAGTGCCATTGTCAGGGACATTAAACTGGTGGACTTATTATTAACTGATTTGTTGTTTTGGCAACTTTGTCTTGGTGGAATTACATAGGCCAAATGAGTTCACTGCAAAATGAAGTACATCCATGTGAACAGTATTCTCTGGGTATTGCATCACCACCAAAGCGTCTGTGTGTGTTATACATAAACATTGGTGTGTTCCATCCAGTACACTTACCATTGTCCACTGTAGAAGAGCTGCTGACATCAGCCACCATGCACTCACCTGTATACACCCCTCAGTCCTATCAGCCATGTGGCAGATGCAGCAACAGATATACAGACCTGTGACTTATGTTAAGCTGTACCTAGGACATGGCACAGTCAAGGTGTCATAACAGTGTCATACCCCTTGTAGGAAACAACAGCAGACCAACCTCCTGTTGACACACAGACCCCTACAACACAAACTGAATACATTATGGAGACCACTATCAGTCAGTGTCAGTAACAGCTATAATGCATCATGGCTGGACAGCTACACTTTCTGACATATAAGCATTAAACTTTCCTGCTGAAAACATGTTACACAGCATTATATTGCTAAACTTTAGTACATTCACCCTGTGCATCAGAACAATATTAGCCTGTCCCTGCATCAATGGTATCCATGATAGGGATGGGGCACAGGTATCAACAAATGGACAGGGTGTGTTGTGGGTTTGCCAGAGACCTAGGCTGAGCCATTTGGATGACATCATGTGTGTGCGTTAGGGGGTTTCATTTTTAATTGGGCTGTGCAGATGTTGTGTATGTAGGTAGCTAGCTGTGCTGCTGATGTGAGTGTTTGTCTATGTATGCACACTGTTCGGCCAAGTGGCTGCCCTATATAAGGGTTTGTTGGA
Source organism: Protopterus annectens (assembly GCF_019279795.1). Lineage (NCBI taxonomy): Eukaryota > Metazoa > Chordata > Ceratodontiformes > Protopteridae > Protopterus > Protopterus annectens. The sequence continues at coordinate 1,650,736,881 of NC_056733.1, forward strand.
CAGCTGCAGACCGTACATGGCATGGTGTGCAGTCCACCATCTCCATACAAGAACTGTGTCTGCCAGGGGTTCCACGGGCACTACCAGGTACAAGGCCAGATATGCTACTCTTCCTTGATGATGACAAATGTCTGCTGACCCCCCGGTCCCTGTTGGGACCAGCCAGGCCCACGTGCATGTGGATTGCTGTGTTGTGTTGTGGACAGCACCTGCCCTGCAGTGCTGGTGCTGGTACTGCCACTAAGGGAGTGGCTCTGACTTGTAGCATGTCCATGTAGACCACCACCTGTTGGTCTTGCTGACCTATGTCCATGTGGCTGTCACCCTACTCCCACCATATACTCTAACATGGACATTGCACAGTTGAGGATTCCCACCATCTCACCAAACCGTCTATCCAGGACCTCTGGAAAATAACGGTGGGAACCTGTGAGATCATGGATGTTGTCAATAACAGCAGAATGAGTAGCCCTCTGGAGCCTCAGACCATGTCTGGTATAATGTTCAATACATGTCTGTGCCTCCATGATGGCCCGAAACATGGGTCTAGTGACACCTGCTGTGGCACTTCTCCAAGGGGCATGACGGCCAGCAGCCCTCCTACGAGCAACCCTGTACATCTGCCTGTATGTACCTCATCTGTCATCCGGTTATGGCTGCTGTGTACGGACACACTTAGTATAGTCCCCACACTGTCCTGTCCCATGCCAGCACCTGCCGACTGTCCCACATCTATGGCCAGTGGTGATGGGGAATGTATAGGCAATGTGACTGTGTGTTGGATGGGTTGGATAACAGTCAGATGTTAAGCGATGGCACAGCTTCAGCCCCTGACAACCCCACCTGTGTCTCACCATACCTATCATCATTGTCAGAGTCTGTATGGACACTAACATCAGTTTGCCTGCAGGAGAGACCCTGACCTACCTTGCCACCTATGAGGGGAAAACAGAAAATGTACTTTAAGACCTGTACGTTATTGCTTACCTCTACACACGCACATATACACACACACACACACACACACACACACACAGTTACAGGTGAGGTGGCACAAAGATATTACACAGACCTCTCATTATCCAACTGTCAACATGCATGACATATGGCACTCAGCAGCATGCACTGCAGCTATACTCAATCTGTTTCCAACATTATACATTTCTGTGATGCACGTGATTTGTTAGCAGGTGATGCCCCTTCCCCTGGAATACACTGCACCCATGTACACAGTATTGCTGTGCACATGTTCAGCACCCTGTCATGTACTGTGCACCATACCTCACAAGTGCACACATCACTGCTGAATATGTATATGTGTGGCAGTTATGTTTGCTCTGTTGCTCACAGCCCCTATGTGTTTGTCTGACACATACCTGGGTTGATAGGAGGACATATGTCAATAATGAATGCCTGACGTTTGATTTGCAGATCACATCATGGGCGGCGCAGAGGTGCAGCGGTTAACATTGTCGCCTCACAGCAAGAGGTTCACCGGTTCGATTCTCGGCTGGGGTGCCTTCTGTGTGGAGTTTGCATGTTCTCCCTGTGTTCGCGTGGGTTTCCTCCGGGTACTCCGGTTTCCTCCCACATTCTAAAGACATGCATCTGGAGCATTTCTCCCTGGGCCTCCGCTGAAAACAGGCTCTGTGGAACCTAGTCAGACTTTCCCGGTCAACAAATGATAAATAAATAAATAAAATCAACAGTGCATGTATGAGCAATAAAATGCAATTATACTGATGACCTACAAAGCTTACTGTGGCTATGAGGAGTGTACACATCCTTATTGACATGCCACCCTCTTCCCTGATATATCATGGGGCCACAATGCTGCATATGTTAACATTACACACACCTGATATGTGACATATGACCTGTGCAATCAAATGCAGTATCAAACAAAAGTGTTAGTTGTGCAGATGTTTATTGGGATACATACAATAAGTGGGTTCCATAAGTGTGCACACCCTTAACACAATGGTTTGTTGCAGCACCTGTTAAGTGAACTACAGCAATCACTGTTCCTGGATGGTGTATACTATCATGACCCATCTTCACTTGCCATTATCTGGTCACTCCGACCTACAAATGTCCCTCAACTCTGGCAGATTGCAAGGTCAACTCATGTGCACAGCCCATGGAGGTCACACAGTGCCTTCACTATTGCTGTGGAGTCAAATTTATGTCTGGCACAATACAAGACCTTGACTGTGTTCAGATACAGCCATTCTTAGCAAGGTTTGGATGCATGCTTCAGTTCACTGTTGGTTTCAAGATGATACCCCTCCCCATCCTCAGTCTTTTTGCAGATGCTTGACAACTATGGGCCACACATGAGTGTCATTTTCCAGTGTCCCAAATTCAGAACACCATGTCTACCGGTCTAGATCCTGTTAATGAACAGCAAACCTACAGGTGTACACTGGCACCTGCAAGATACAGATGGAGGTGGTGGGCCTGAGGTAGAGTGAGGTATTTCTTGCGCAGCACGTTTCTTTTCTGTAGGATTTAGCCTTGGTCTTGGTACACCATTACAGATTACAGCACATACCTTTGGGAGACATGATGTTATGCATATGCTACCTGTAGAGAGCCCTAGATGATGTCTCCTGTGGAACAACTCTTCCATCTGATTAGACCACACTTATGCAGACTCCAGGTAATTGTCGACACAGGTACTGCACAGGCAGTACTTGGTTGACATTCCTGCAAATCCCTCATTGTTGCTGTATGTGTCTGGGCAGCCAACATGACCAATTTGCAGCATATGTTGTCATCTGTATTGGATGGGCATCTCTTTATTTTCTGCACTAATGGTGTCCCATACTTCATCGTCACTCACATGCTTGTCTGTACTGTTTGCCATGGTATATGCAATGGCAAGGTAAGGCTACGTCTCCCACTCCTGAGTGCTACCTTTTGGATATGGGATCCATTCCATGGTTGGTAAGATGTGTGCAAGCCATGGCTGCCTCTGTTGCAGGTGAGTGGGCAAATGTTATGGACATACCTTTTGGACAATAGACCATTACTTGGTGACACTGAGGACCCATATCTGATGGAAGGGCATATTCAATATGAGTAAATGTTTCAGTACCTCAAAATCTGCTTCCACAATATGTTATTTGGAGTGTGTGCGCACATATGCTTCCATTGTTTGTTAAGGTATGTATTCCACATATTTGTTGTCCTAACATAAGATTCCATCTTACATATTCATTGCTCATGTTAGGATCACATTACAGGTTTTAAAAGTTGTGGAATGTGGTATTGTGATATGCTGTTCTGTAGATCTGTTAACAGTTGCCATTGTAAAACTGGCATATACACTCACTGTTGTAGCCACTGTATAAGGGTAATCTTACAGACATGTCCCTACTGTAGGCCATTTGTCCCACCATTATTTTCATCTCTGTCCACACATCTTGCACTGACAGGTTGTTAGTTATACTGCAGGACTCTTACATACTCTTCAGACATGACACCATGGTGACCACTGTGATGTAGTGCAGTTAACAGCAACAATAAGTGAACATGTACAGCATACATTATGGGTAGGTGTGTTAAATGTGTGCAAGGCAAATGCCATGGCCATAACATGGCAGGCGTATTGGCAAACCTGAACAAAAGACCTCCATACTCATCAGCTACAGGCTGCTGCCACAGATGTATATCAGAGGGACCTACATAGTTGTGTGAGAGATGTTATGTCAGTAGCCACACCTGTGGCATTGGTACAGGGTGGGAGCAGCATTTCAGTAAAACAGTACAAAGTGACAATACTACAGATTATGCACATCTTGCCTGTCATGTCTGTCTTCCGAACCAACCTACCTTCCCACATATACCTTCTATCCTTCCCTAACATCACACTGTCACCTTAACACAAAAAGATCAATGTTTTACCAACAGAAATCTTACACCACACATAACTGTTCATGTTGCACCCACTTACAACTGCTTATGGGTGCCTTAATTACTGTGTATCCAACAGCCCTTGTTCTGGACAGCAAATACATTAACAGCCCTTGCAAGTGTGTATCCCAGGACCCTGCACACCATAGCCATATCAGTTTATCAGTAAGGCATCTGAGCTGCAGATATGTGTTATGTGTTCTCAAACATATCATGCAGCACAGTCATTCAACAGTAGGGGAAATGTGTATATATATATATATATATATATATATATATATATATATATATGTCTGTGTGTGTTGGCATGTTGGTATATATGTACACACACACACATATATATATATATATATATATATATATATATATATATATATTTATATATTTATATCTGTGTCTTTATATATGTAGACATATATATATATATATATATATATATATATATATATATATATATATATGTATATATATATATATATATACATATATATATATATATATATATATATATATATATATATATATATATATATATATATGGGTCTATATTATTTGAACGAAAACTGACAAGAGGGAATAGGGCTTGAGCGACACATAGTGAGCTAATTTCGTGAATATCGAAAAAGTGAATGGAGATCATTGAAGTAAAGGGAAGAATTCCCTATGTCGGAGTGTGATCTTGGAGTTGGTATATTTACGTAGCGGGGGTGTGGGGTGCAGGGGGGCTTGCCCTCCCTGCATAAAACTGTATCTGAGAGTTTTCCTGTGTTAGGTGTTTTGTTTGTGTGTTTCGATATAACAGACATTCGCTCAGTATGTGTCACTCAAGCCGTATTTGTTCTTGTCAGTTTTCATTCCTATAATATAGACCCATAATATATATATACATACACACACATACACACACACACACACATATACACACACACACACACACACACACACACACACACACACACACACACACACACACACACACACACACACACATACACACACATGCATATACATATACATACATATACATTTTATATATATATATATATATATATATATATATAGAGAGAGAGAGAGAGAGAGAGAGAGAGAGAGAGTGTGCCTTCAGACATCAGGTCCACACTCTGAACCTCCTTCCTCAACTGATGCACTTTTCTACCTTGCTACAATACAGAGCGTCACATGTGGACACAGCCTAACATTGGGGGGGCATATATGGATAGATCGTAGACAGGCCTATTACAAACCTATGAAGTATGTGCATGATACATTTCACATTAGCATGAATGTTCTGAAGGTGGTGGGGTCTGACACTCATGTGTCAATCATGACTTAATTACTTCCACTTTCAGGGGAACAGAACAAAAACTATGATGGCTTACATCTTGTCATTCTGTGCAGATCCGTACAGTTGAGATGTATGGCCCACTGCCCACACGGCCAGATGCTATGTCCATAGCAGTTGTTCAGCAGGACATCATTACAGTAAGTCTTGATGGCACATATCAAGCTTTCAAAATCATCTGTCCCATTATTAAAGACCAAGTATTACATTCAATTACACATGTTTCACATACCTGTTTCAATTTTTACTTCAGGATGTCTCCCTTGTTTGTTTTTTTCTCTTTAGTATTGTTTTTGGTTTTTTACTATTATTTCTGTTTTAGCTGACTTTTTGTTTGTTTTTCTCTCTCGCTCTCTCTGTCTTTCTCTCTTTCTCCACTACAGGGCTCGAGCTGGTTTGAATAGGTTGCAACATGGCTTTTACAGATGATGCTCATGATCAGGATATGGTCTTTGCACCAACTGGTGTTCCCCACTTGCTAATTGCAGCTGTGTAGTACTTCCAATAGCCAATGTCATAGCAACCCCCTACTATAAATGACTACATCATGTGAACATTGTCCCTTTACCTTTGCTGTATGGAAGAAATCCTTTCCGTGTGTGGGCAGCAGTGTTACAGACAGCAGGTAGCAATGCTTCTTACAACAGGACTTGCAGACACAGGCGAAATACATGTTTTTATAAGGTTCCAGACCTATGGACAGTGTGAGTATTGCTGTTATATGCATTGAATACTGCTGGTTTTACAGGGTTTGAGTGTACATGCTAGTTTTGCATGGAATGCAGTCTGTCCGCATAGCTCTCAACTGTGGGCCTATCCACATGATAGCCAGAGGACTGGCTGTTATGTTTTGTCTGTTCATCACTCAGGTCTTGTGTCTGACATATCAGTGGCATTATTTCCATTGATTGCTATTGGTACATGGCAACATCCATTTGTGTTTCTGACTTCATAATCCTGAGTAAGTGTATGCTGCAACCAATCCTGTAACACCAGTGTATAACAGCAATATTGCAAATATGGCCCTGTGTTCCAGCCTCTGTCCCCCACATATATACTAGGCTTTGTCCAGATGTCAT